>NC_059102.1:312126508-312477508 GCF_020740685.1 Jaculus jaculus
TGTATGCAGGATGTGCATGTGCTTTGGAACGTATCTTGTTTTCACTGCTCTATACAGTACTCATGTAGGCCACACTCCACTTCCTGCTCAGCATGGGAACACTTCTTGGTTACTTTGGTTATGAGATCATGGAGTCTCTGCAGCCATCTTATCACTGATGTCATGACAGAATCCAGCACCAAAGCAAATTAAAGTGAAGCCCTGGTTTCTATTCTTAGAGGACAGAAAGTCAGTGTAATGCTAGCTAGCAAAAGGAAATGCACATTTAGATGTGGATGCTATTTCTTCACCCAGATGTGGGAACCCTGAGTTTACTCTTTATTTATTTTTTTCTGAATGATGGACACATTTGATTTTGTATACCTGCCAACATCTGACTCCAGTCTTCTACCTGCCAGGTGACAGGTAGTTTAATTATTTAGAAGAAGTGTTTATAAGGACACCCCTGGTGCTGGTTAATTTGATTTTACCTCTGTGAGAAATTCTAATGCATGAAACTCAGAATACACATGTGAGCTGTTTGTGGTCCACCATCATTATTTGTTCTTTGCAAAGTTCCTAAAGAGAGAAACACATCTCTTTCTCATCATCCACAAAGTGTTCTGTAAAGAGAATTGATTTAGAGGACTAGAAAACTGACTCAGTGGTAAGAGCACTTGCCTCCCAAACATGAGGACCTGAGTTCAGACCCCCCAGTTCTCACGTAAAAGCCAAGTCATACCACCGCTAGGGAGGCAGAGATGGGAGGATCCCTGGGAAAAGTTGGCTAGCTAGTCTCGCTGAATCTATGAGCTGGGTTCAATGAAAGATCCAGTCTCACAAAGGAAGACAGAAAGCCAGGCATTGTGCTGCATGCCTTTAATCCTAGCACTTGGGAGGTAGAGGCAGAAGGATCACTCCAAGTTTAAGGCCAGCTTGGGACTACATAGTGGATTCTAGGTCAGCCTGGGCTAGAGTGAGACCCTACCTCAAACTCAAAAACAGAACAACAACAAAAATGGAAAAAGATAAAAAAGGAAGAAGACACTGAAGTCAATCTCTTTCCTGTGCACACACACACACCTGTTTCTACTTATACACTACGTATCCACTGTAGAATTCTGAATTCCACCAAAATATCAAATATGAACATTTCTTTAATTTTCACAGACATAAACTAGAGAACTTCTTATTGAGCTTTCCTTTTCTTTCTTTTTTTTTTAATTTATTTTAGAGTGACAGAGAGAAAGAGAAAGAGGCAGAAAGAGAGAATGGGCATGCCAGGGCTTCCAGCCACTGCAAATGAACTCCAGATGTATGTGCCCCCTTGTGCATCTGGCTAACGTGGGACCTGGGGAATCGAGCCTCAAACCAGGGTCCTTAGGCTTCACAGGCAAGCACTTAACCACTAAGCAATCTCTCCAGCCCAGAGCTTTGTTTTGTTAAGGCATCCTTTGTAGCTGAAGCAGAGATTACCTTCTCATTTATCTCTCCTGTAACTACTATTTAAAACCATTAGCCTTGTGATCTTGTATTTGTCTGAAGTTCTACTTGTCAGCTTCTCTATAAAGTGGACTAAAACTTATGTTCCAGCAGAGGGCCCCTTGTAATAGTTTCCAAATCTCTTTTTAGTTTAATACATTTGTTTATTTGTTAATCATTTATTTAAATAAATATTTGCTTAATATGTGTGTGTTTGTATGTATGGACATATGTGCCACAGTAAATTTATGGAGGTTGGAGGACAACTTCAAAGTGTCTGTACTCCATAACCTTTCAGACAGGTGCTAATAATCTGCTAGCCAGCAATCAAATGCCATACTTGTTGGTCCCCAGGCTTTGAATTTCCCTGGCTGCATCTCCCATTGTCATAGGGACACTGAGATCACAGATGCATTAACACTTTGCATTTCATTTTACATGGGCACTGGGGAATAGAACCTAAGCCTGTAAACTTTTTGAGCAAGGCCTTTTAACTGCTGTGACGTCTTCCCAGCTCCTGCCAGATATGTTTTGGATCATCATTTTACCATCTCCTTGCTGGAGAAGCCAAGTGGGCTAGGCCTTCTCGTCCCTCCTATGAACTTACTCTTGCATTTCCCTTTTGGCCAGTTTTCTGTAATAGGATCTTCTGTCCAATGCAGATTAAAAATTTAGAGATGGAAGTAAGTCTAAAGATCATTCTCAGTTATGAGGAACTACTGCTGCAGAACACACATGTCATAAAGATGTGAATATCTGCTATGGTCAGGGAAGCTGAGCTTAATGACTAAATATATATTAATATGTTTTATAGGAATGATGCTAATTCTATAAAATTATGAGTATGCCCCATAATCCAGAAAGAAATATTTTCTGGGGGGGAAGACATTTGCATTCTTAAATGTTGTAACATCAGAGCCTGCCTTCTCTGAAAGAATTGCTTCTAAACATAAAGAAAGAAAGGATGAAAGAAAGAAAGAGAGAAAGAAAGAGAAAAAGAAAGGAAGAAAGAAAGACAGGGTAAAGAGGTAGCAGACAGTGAACCTTGGTGTGCCACATTTCCTTGAGGCAGAAAATTTGTCCTCACCTGAAGGTGAGAGGAAGTGTGAATGGTGCCTGAAAGGCAACTCAAGAAGTATTCGTTAATCAACAAGTATTTATTTAGCACTATTTTCAGAATTGTGCCTAGGGCTCTGGTACGATAATAAAAGAAACGTGAGACAGAATTCATGCCCTCAAAGAATTTATGCTCTAATTGAAGAGAGAAAAAATAATAAGAGGCAGCTTGGAATACATGCTAACTCATATGTTTCAGATTATAGGAACTATAAGAACAAGGAATGTTATCAAATCAGAGCTGAGATAATCAGGGAAGCCTCTGTAGATGTGATAGAGCCTGAAATGAGTCTTGAAAGATGAGTTAAATATAGTTACCATGACCCCCACATTAATTAATTCAGAGTATTAATTAATTCTGATCGTAGGGAATGTGACCTAGGGTACAACACTATTGTCACTATTCTCTTTAATTACTAAGCGAATGAATTAACCTACACCATGAAGGCATTTCAAACCCATGGTCACCTTTGAGACAGTTTATAAGCATGCCACATAAGTAGTGGAGTTTCTGCTAATTGACCTCATTTCTCCATTCCACTTCTTTTTCCTGTAGAAATTGTAACCTTTTAAAGTTTTTGAACTATAACTTTGCATTAATTTATTTGGCAACATGTGAAAATTCTCTTGGCCTTACGTGGGAGATGGACCTGAGAATTGAGACTCACATCTTCTTGCACTTCACAAGACAGAAATGAGCTACCCAGCTCAGCACCTTTGTGTAAGTCAACAGGGTAGCAGTCGCTTGTTTCCTAGGTGACAGCCAAATGGCATTGTCCATCGTGCAGCATCCCTTGCAGGAGGACACAAGCTGCCACTTCCTGTACATCTCTTTCCATGCCCTGGAAAAGCTTTTTTGCCATTATTCTGTGTCATCTTGAATTAGTCCACAAGTTGCAAAGAGAGCAGTTCTGCCCCTCCCAGATGACCACTCATGTTTCCTTATCACATTGATGTGATGATTTGAATAATTCAAGGAAGAGCTTTTCAGTTTGTTGTGTGAACGGTGTGATAACAATATTAACTCAGGCTTGTGAAACATTTTCACATTCTTTTTCTCTTCCAGTTTCCAGTTTTCTGAGACAAATAAGGAAATAGAATATTGTTAGAACCAATACTGTGGCACAGAAATTCTTCTCTTTAGATAAAAGAACATAAAGGAATGTTTTTTTGTAGAGAAAGGAAATGTTTTTAAAGCATATTTTAAATGCCTTAAGTGCCTTTTTCTTTATAGACATGTCAGAATATATAATTGTAAAATATATGTAAAACCGATACAAAGTGTATTGAGAAGGAAGGGCAAATCTGGATGAAAAATTTGAGACTTTAAGGGGTGAAGACTTGCTCAAGGTCACATTCTTAATAAAAGACAAGATTGGAATGAAACCTACATCTCCTGAGGCCAATTCCTATGCCTCTGGAGAGGTCAGGATGCTTCCAGAGAGCACTGTCACCCTGGGTGCTCACCAGGGTATATAATTTTATCAATACAATACAAAGGTTAATGAGATTGCCTCCTCCCAACTCTATCATAGTAAAGGCAGGCTTTATGGCAGCATTTAAAACACTGACCTCTCTCTGCTTTATGCTGGTCATTAACTGAGATTATCTCTCACTAGAGATTTACTATACCAAAGAGCATTGACATCACTAAGTGCTATTAAGCATATGATACTTATACTCCATAAAGTGGGGCAAAATACCTTTGTCAGCAACGTAGCAAAAAATGGACACGGCCAGAGGCATCCACTCCTCTCAAAAAAGCTTCAGTCTGCAGGGTCTTCTCTACTTTCTCTACTAGCTTGATGTGTTCTGGCATCACCAACTGATGACAGTCTCTGCATAGAACAGAAGGTTGGATTTGTATTTCTGTCCCTTAAATAGCTGAATAAGACAAGCCCTCCAGTAACTCCATAGTTTATATAGAATGACCAAAACCACTCCAGATTCGAGGCAAAACAAAGGGGCTAGCAACAGTTAAATCCATATATCTAGGTTAGTTTGTTTCAAATTTCATATTTAAATATTTATTTATTTGAGAGAGAGACAGGGAGAGAGAAAGAGACAGATAAAGAGAGTGAGAATGGTTGCACCAGAACCTCTAACCACTGCAAACAAGTCCATATGCATGCACCACCTTGTGCATCTGGTATGCGTGGGTACTGCAAAATCAAACCTGGGTCCGTAGGCTTCACAGAAAAATGTGTTCACCCCAATCCATCTCTAGCCCTAGCTTCAAATTTTAATTTTCAAATTTAAGGCAAGGTGCTTTTATTATTTTTTTTTCTAAAGAGGCAAGTGTTAAAATAGGAACGGATAGATAAAGATACACCTCATAGTCAATTCTACATTTAAGTTTTTCAAGAATACTTATATGACTTTAAATAATTCTCAACACAATACTTATGGCTTACTATTTTTGAGACATCATGACACAGATGAAGAGTGCCCATGTGGTAGCAAAGATCGACAAGTACATGGGGATTGCAGTAAAGAACACCAACCACTCAAGAGGAGCTTGTTTTGGGGGACCTGGCCCTGTGTCTTCCATAACAAACTCACTATTGGTGGAGGCATCAGGATAAAGTGGATTTGTTTAAGGATATTTTGGGAACCGCTTATTAGGAGTTGCAACAAAATGCCATTGATACTGACTCATTCTGACCTTTCAAACCAGCTACTTAAAGGCCTCTATTATGAAAGATATTGGAGGCTGACTGACAGCAACATGGAGATACTGGCCATTTATAAAGAGAATTATCATTTGTTTTATATCACTGTAGAAGTGGGTGTACAAGTTAATTTTTGCATTGCTGTGACAAAACACCTTACAGTTTGAGAAGATGCAGCCAGTAGTGGCAGAGCAGGCAGGGCGGTAGGAGTGGGAGGCAGTTGATCACATAATGTCTGCAATTAGGAAGCAGACAGATATGGATGCTGGTTCTTACCTTAAGTTCTCCTTTTTCAGTTTCTAGTTCAGTCTGGGACCCCAGCCAACAGCAACATATTGCATACATTCAGGGTGGGATGCCATTCCTCATTTAAAATCTTTCTCTGCACACACCCTTACAGATATTTCCAGATTTGTATCTCTGGGGTGATTACCAATGTAGTCAAATTAACAATGAAAATTAACTGTATATATGCATCCCTTGTAAAATGACATACCACTTTTAAAAATTTATTTTTACCCGTTCTGGTCATACTTAGTATGTAAACAATACATGTTAGTACCATCCTATCCCTCATCCCTGCCCCTTTTCTGAAGGGGCCCTCTTCACTGGGGATGCAGGTCATCCCTATGGGGATTGTTGGTGGTGCGTTGTGGGGGCAGCAGTAAGTTGTGGGGGAGAGGCAGCAATGTCTCTGCAGTTCTAACAATCTTTCTGTCTCCTTTTCTGCAAATTTCCCTACTTCAGTGATGGGCTTCCAGGATCCTCTGGATCAGTTTTAAGCCATAAGCTTCCTCTCTGGTTCGCAAAGGCTTGTGGTCAGTCTCTCTTTTATTTTGATGTCATGATCTTTTCTTCCTATTATGATGGTCTTGTGTTGGTAGTGTCAGGCACTGTGAGGTCACAGATATCTAAGAAATTTGGCTCTGAAGGAGCACGTGGTAAGGAGTCCTACCCTTCCTTTGGCTCTTATATTCTTTCTGCCACCTCTTCCACAATGAACCCTGAGCCTTGGAAGGAGTGGTAGAGATATTTCACTGCTGAGCACTCTTCTGGCACTTCTTCTCAACACCATGGTGCCTTCTGAGTCATCTCAAGGTCACTGCCATCTGAAGCGAGAAGCTTCTCTAACCAAAAGTGAAAGTAGCATTAGTATTCCCTCCCATGGAGTGGGCCTTCAGCCCAATTAGAGGGCAGTTGGTTTCCACCATGATAGACATGCCACTATTGCACCCATTGGCTCATTTGGCCTCGCTGGCCAAAAGTTTGCAGTGTCCACTGTTGAGTATCTTCCATGGTGATTTCTTTCTCTCCCATTGAATTGCATGTAGCATGGCTTTTTCCAGCTTTCTTTCAGCTGATCTACATAGAGGAGGTTTTAAGCTCAGCTCCAGCAGGATTTCTCAGTGACCTTGCAGCCCAAGTGTGTGGAGTCTTCAGGATTCCTGGTGGGAAACCAAGGGCCTGGGCAATGGCCTATAATGATTTGGAGGCATCGGGGACCTCCATGGCCAACAACTCACTGGAAGGTATCCCATCCCTGGCACTGAAAATTTTCTATTAACGATCTATGGCTCTTGAGTGTTCCATTGTCCAAAGAAGTGGGTTTCTATATGACTTATGTATGTCCTCTTAGATTTTCATTAGCCGTCCCTCCACCTTTCTTTTACTCAATCTCTTCTCTTGACCTCACTTAGACCTTTTCACCCCCATTAATCTGTTCTTCTACTTACATATGTACAATACCATCCTATTAAGTCACCCCCTCCCTTTCTATTCCCTTTATATAGAAAGTCCACAAACTCTTTACTGTTTTTTATGTTCTTTAATGGCCCAAAGTCTAAAGTTTCTTTTTCTGAACTATGAGCCACTATGAAATAACAATTAATGATACACGTTTCTCATAAGTATGGCACAAAATAAACATTCCCATCCCTAAAGGCAAGAGCAGAAACATAGCAAGGAATCATCAGGCCAGTGCAAGACTGAAACCCAGTAGTAAAAATACCAAATCTTGCAGACCTATGTTAAGCATTTGGGCTTTTGGTTGCATTGAATAGGTTGCAACCACCTTGGCTAGCCCCACCCCCCAGTCCACTACCTGCCGCACATGTAGCTTCTCTTTTAGGCTGACTCCACTCTACGTCTACAGATTTCCTCAGCAGACATTCCATGGTCGTGGTCTCTCTGACACACTTTGTTTGCCAATGCAAATTATACTTTTCTTTCACAGCTTCCTACAGTTTCCTATGAGGGCTTCCTGACACGTGATGTGATGTGACCATGCCACACATTTTCTGGCCTTAGTAGCTTTCTGGAACGTTGGTGCAAGCCTCCATGACCCCACACCTCCTGCATTTGTCATGCCAGCCAAACTAGAAGCACTGGAAAACAGTGAAAGAATACGAAGGTTGTCTGCTGGCTTGAGATGTAGTCTAGCCCCCTTTAATCACAGCTCTTGTAGTTGCTGTGTGCCTTAACAGCAGAATTTGAAAAAAAGAATCCATAAGTAGATGTTTTATTTAAACATTTTATCTATTTATGAGAGGGGGGGGAGAGGGAGAGAGGGAGAGAGAGAGAGAAAGAGAAAGAGAAAGAGAGACAGAGAGAATGAGTATACCAGGGTCTCCAACTACTGCAAACAAACTCCAGACATGTGTGCCACCCTGTGCATCTGGCCTTAAGTGGGTCCTGGGGAATCAATCCTGGGCTTTGTGCCTTAACTACTACACCATCTCTCCAGCATTCTCCATCTCTCTACTTTCAAATGAATTTGCATTTTATAAAATGCAGCCTTGATGGGTTGGTATCTTACAGTTGAAGTACCCTTCCTACTTTCCCAGTGCAATGTACTTTTTAATTTTGCTAATCTCTCTCACAGTTATAGGTCTTTTGTCTACATCCTTCTTGATTATAACTTCAGACTAACTGTTCTTGAGAAATTTCACACTTAAATCTTCTTGCTTTATATTCTCAGTTATAAGCTCAATAAATTCAGTGAACAATCACTGAATAATCCTGAATAATATTGTTTTAAATTTTCTTTTGCAACCAGCTTAGTTCATTATTTATTTTTAGTTTTTTTTTCCTTTGAGGTGTCTGCATTCCTGTATTCATCAGCCTCTCAACCTGTCTTCAGCATTGAAGACTCCTCTAAAATTCCTTCTGTAAACTTCCCAAAGTTTGTCTCTATTTTCCCAAAACATTTTAAAATTTTATCTTTTATTATTTTATTTTATTATTTTTTTTATCAATAACACACTTTGTATGGATACATTCTGTGTTGATGCCATCTTTTCCTTCCACTCTGTCCCCATTCTGCCAGGGGCCCTTCTAAATGAGGTTGCTGGTATTCCCCATGGGGTTGTGGGTTGTGTGTTATGGGGGAGCAGTCAATTATTGGGGAAAGGCAATGCCTTGGGGTATGACATCCAAATCTGTAGCTCTGGCAATCTTTCCACTCCCTCTTCCACAAAATTCCCTGAACCTTGGTGGGTGTGTTTTATGTCTACTTCAGTGATGAGCTCTTAGGAGCTTCTGGATTTCTGCTTTAGTATGTATTGAGTATTTTCAGCATCTGTCTCCTTAATCTTGACACTGATTGTCAGGCTCACCATGAAAGCAATACTCTTGCTCATCTTCCCAATGCCTCTGTGGTTTCACCTGGGCTTTGGCAGAAATATGAGGGGTGGTTTATCTCCTTAGGTCTTTCTACCTTCTGAAAAAAAAAAACAAACAAACAGATTCTCCATTGAAGAGTGAAGTCAGCATAGGTTAAATAGGGTTAGTGTTATTAATTTAGGGAAATTTTGATGGATGTAGCCCTCTTTAGTTAAAGACTAGTGAAAGTTTGATATTACTTTTCAATTCAACCTCATTCAGTTTTTTCCTGACACAGGCAAAACAAAACCAATCCCTTTGCCAGTCTCTTACAAAAATGGCTTATAGCTCAGTGTCCAATAGAATCCTTATTAAACTCTGAAAACTCATGAACCAGGTCTCGCTGTGTATGTTTTTCTCAGCATTCTAGTTTTCCAAGCTCGCACTAGTACGGCCCATTAAAATATACTCATGTTGGGTCATGATTTTCAGAGACATTTATCATACTAATAACTGGGGGCTAACTCCACAATGCACGACCCATTTTCAATAACAAGGAGGGTCTAATGGGAGGGGGTAGATCACAGATGAGCCTAAATAATGGTACCAAACTGCCTGTATTTACTGAAAAGAAAACTAATAAATTAAATTAAAAAATATATATATACTCTTCCACATTTGTCCCTCAAACCAGTCCCAAAGGCCTACAAATTTTCAATAATATCTTTATCTAGCTGCCAATTTTCTGTGTTGTTACTTTAATAGTTATTATGACAAAAACACTTGAGAAAAGCAAGAAGGAATGGTTTAATTTGGCTTACAGTCTGAGACAGTACGGCCATCATGGAAAGGAAGGCTTAGCAGCAGGAGTGCAAGGCGCCTAGTCACCCTATGCCCATTCCCTGGAAGTAGGAAGAAATGGATTCTGGTGCTTAGCTTATGTTTTCCTTTCTTTTTGTTTTATTTAGCTCTGGATATCAACCCGTGAATTGATACTCCCATATTCTAGGTGAGTCTTCCCTCCTCAGTTGCACCCTTTTATAGATTCCCTTATAGATATAAGAAGTATGTCTCCTACATAATTCTAAATCCAGACCAGAAGACAATGAAAATTAACCAGCAGAATGGATAAAAATGAGTTATAACACTGAGTATGTTTTTTTTTTTTTTTTGATTTATGAGAGAGAAAAAGAGACAGAGAGAGAGAGAAGGAGAGAGAGAATGGGTGCACCAGGGCCTCTAGCTACTGCAAATAAAGTACAGATGCATGCGCCACCTTGTGTGTCTTGCTTTATGTGGGTACTGGTGAATTAATCCCAGGCCCTCAGGCTTTGCAGGCAAGCACTTTAACCCTGATCAATCTCTCTAGCCCTGTTTTGTTTTGTTTTTTAAAGACAATGTCTCATGTTGCTTAAGCTGGACTTGAACACAATGTATAGTCAAGAATGACCTTATGATTCTCTCTCTCTCTCTCTCTCTCTCTCTCTCTCTCTCTCTCTCTCTTTTTTGGTTTTTCAAGGTAGGGTTTCACTCTAGCTCAGGCTGACCTGGAATTCACGATGTAGTCTCAGGGTAGCATCTAATGAACTCATGGCAATTGTCCTACCTCTGCCACCTGAGTGCTGAGATTAAAGGCATGCTCCACCACACCCGGCTTGATTCTATTTTCTTGAAGTAAGTTCTGAGATTACAAGCACGTTCCACTGTGCCAAATTTATGTGATGCTAGGAACCAAACAAGGCACTAAGCTACAGTCCCGAATTCATGTTTTATTGATCAAAGGTTTTTGATCAATATTTTATTAAAAATAGTATCTTTTTTTAAATATTTTTTGTCCATTATTTATTTATTTATTTGAGAGTGACAGACACAGAGCCAAAGACAGATAGAGAGAGAGAGAGAGAATGGGCGCGCCAGGGCTTCTGGCCACTGCAAGCAAACTCCATATGCGTGCGTCCCCTTGTGCATCTGGCTAACGTGGGACCTGGGGAACCGAGCCTCGAACCGGGGTCCTTAGGCTTCACAGGCAAGCGCTTAATCGCTAAGCCATCTCTCCAGCCCATTAAAAATAGTATCTTATAAAAACATTCACTCTTAGAAATGATTGATAATTGTATATTGAATTAACATGGCAGAAATTTTGACTTAATTTTGTACCAATTCTTCAAGCAGCACCATGAAATTTCATAACAGTAGTGGTTATATTTAAGTTAAAATTATAAAGACTGAGGCTAGAGATATGGCATAGTGGTTAACATGCTTGCTTGCAGAGCTTAAGGACCCAGGTTTGATTCTCTAGTACCCATGGAAACCAGATGCACATAGTGACCCATGCATGTGGAGTTCTTTTGCATTGACTGGAGGCCCTTGCATGCCCATTATCTCTTTCTTTTTTCCCTCCTATCTCTTTCAAAAAAACTAAATAAATATTATAAAATAAATATTTTTATTTATTTTTAATTTTTTTGTTTAGTTTTTATTTATTTATTTATTTGAGAGTGACAGACAGAGAAAGAAAGAGGGAGGAGAGAGAATGGGTGTGCCAGGGCTTCCAGTCACTGCAAAAGAACTCCAGACACATGAGCCCCCTCATGCATCTGGCTAGCATGGTTCCTGGGGAATTGAGCCTCAAACCGGGGTTGCTAGGCTTCATAGGCAAGCACTTAACTGCTAAGCCATCGCTCCAGCCCAAAATACATTTTTTTTTTTTTTTTTGCTTTTTCGAGGTAGGGTCTCAGTCTAGCCCAGGCTGACCTGGAATTCACTATGGTGTCTCAGGGTGGCCTTGAACTCACAGCGATCCTCCTACCTCTGCCTCCCAAGTGCTGGGATTAAAGGCGTGTGCCACCACACCTGGCCCAAAATACATATTTTTAATTACCAAGAATATATAAAGCATATCCATATTTTCCTTATGCTTATTCCTCCTCATTTGTTAACATTTTATGATGCTTGCTCTATTGTAATGCTCATGTGATCTATGTCTCTATATAGCTTTATACACACACACACACACACACACACACACACACACACACACACACACACAAATTTATGTGCTATAATTTACTATCCACTCAGAATGGAACATTCTTTTATATTTTTTAGAACATTATTTTAATTTGAAGAGGGAAAGTTCAGTGTAAACAATTGTTACTAGAAACAGGGGACCTTAGAAAAACAAGTTCAATAGTCAAAAGTAAAGAAATATTTAAATCTAAACAATTAAAGTATCACCCAATATAAGGGGCAGAATACTCAAGGGAAAATCTCTCTTGAGCTGATCCACGCCTCTCTCACTGAAGCATGCCATGCCTGTCTGACTTGCAGCTAGTGTGTTGTGGTATGTATCAGTGAATTTTGTGAGGCATTTCCCCACTGTCACGTTATGGGAAGCTGTTTGCAGAGAAATGTACTCCTGAAAACACTCTAGTATAAAGCAATGTGACAGGGGGTGGGTAGAAACCATTGGCCACAGGATGCATGTGGCCCCTCTTCACTACTGAACCCAGGTGTGGAGATCTTGTGCATGCCACAGGATCTGAGCACCAGGTGGTACTGCGGAAGCCATGAGTGCTGGAGGAGCTCTGCATGAGGGAGGCCACCTGCTCTGCAGATGCCTGCCAGCGGGACATACTAGAAGCAGGAAACAAAGCCTCTTCCTACAGTGAATCTGAATCTCCCTTACTGATCACGTTTATCACCAGTTAACAAAGAAAAAGTAAAGACGAAGTTCCACCTTTGCAAATCACGTAAGTAAAGGTGAAGATGGAGCTGAATAGTCAGGAATTAATAACTAAATCCATCATTTTAGTCTTATTTTTCACCATTTGAGAGCAAGCTATAGATATAGTGCCCTATCAGTTTAATATGTATTTTCCTTATACCTGGATGCTTTCTTATATAACCAACCACACTCCATCATTCAAAATGAAGAAATCAAAATTGATACAAGACTGTGCCAACAAAGTCTCTTTCTTTTGTCTTCCGGGATAATATCACAATCACACAGACATTTTTTGTCCTTCAATGTAAAGTGCTTCAGCTTTTCTATATATATAGTTCATGGCTTCTTGTGTCTTAAAATGATTAACCTTTCACTATACAAGGTGTTCTTAGCTGTTTTCTCATGAGTGTCATAAGGGTGATAGTGTATCTATCCCATCAGGATGCACACAATGGTGATCTGCTCTGCCACTGTTGATGTCCAATTTGATCACCTGAGGCTACCATGTTTGTCCACCAGAAAGTCACTGTTGTAATTAAAGAATTATTCATTTATTTATTTGCAAGCAGAGAGAGATAGAGGAGACACAAAGAGTATGGGTATGCTAGGATCTCTAGCTACTAAAAGTGAACTCCAGAAACAAGTGCAATTTTGTGCATTGGCTTTACGTGGGTGCTTGGGAATCAAACTCCTGTCATTAAGCTTTGCAGGTAAGTGCCTTAATCCTGAGTAATTACTCCAGCCCCATTATTGGATTTTTGTCCTTGGTCCACCTACTACTGAGAAAATACTTTGACATTGTTCAAATATCCCTTTCTTCATTCAACATGCCACCAATATTATTATGGGTAGATACCTTCTTTTTACCATTCTAATCCTCATTACTCTTTCTTCATTCTTGGTGTTTTTACTGTAAAGATCTTATTTCTGGGTTAGCCTGATGGAACTTCTAGTAGAGAATTTGATAAGCTGTGTTCTGATAGGTTTACATAGTGTCTAAAGGGAAGCAATGGTAATCCATTAGAAACATAAAATATGCATTTTTGTCATTGCCTAGTATGGACAAAAATGAAATCAACATTTGTGAACATGAATTTTTCCAAAAAGAAAACAACTAGCTTTGAACTTGATCCAGCCCTGAAGGATGAAGGTTATAGCCCAATGTCCATATTACTTTTGTCCAATTTGTTAAAATGAACACTGACTCTGAAGATTTTTTCCTGGCTTAATATCACTCTGTAAAATAACAATCTTTCATTTTAGGGTGATTTTAATGTACATATTGATATTTTTCTAATACCCTGGAGTTTTCTTTCCTATTTCATTTTCTCTTTGACCCATTCTCTCCTTTATCTTGTATAAGCTAGTCACCTCTATTGGCATGCTCTGAATTTTTCATTGTCAATAATTATAACACCTTAATACTCCGTTTGTTTTCTTCTTGGACCATGACTTTTATTTGAATATTTTCTTTTCCTCTCTATTTTTCTCACCCTCTTTCCTCCCCTTGTTTATGAAGGGTATTTGTATATGAACACACATGCTGGGTGAGCAGTTTTTTCAGCTCTTCTCTGGGTCAAGTGCCCCATCCCTGTTGCCTACTTTACCAGAGTTCTTCATCTTGTAGCTGCCAACCAAGTGGAGAGGCTGACTGGGTGGTTTGGGCCATTTCTGTCAGCAATTTTGCATGTACCACTGCTGTTCCTGCAGCAGCATCTATTAAGCGGACCTCCTTTACCTGTACCATCCATCACTACTGCTCTTTCTAAAGCCCTACTGCTTATCCTTACTCTATCTGCCTTCTGCAGTACTACTGCCGACACATTTAAGAGTAGACTTGGTCTGTGTCATCATGCTCTTCACACACACACACACACACACACACACACACACACACACACACACACAATCTTGTTTGTCAGCTATGAATATTTCCTTGAAAATAAAATGTAGGGCTGGAGAGATAGTTTAGTGTTTAAGGCACTTGCCTGCAAAGCCAAAGGTCCTAGGTTCAATTTTCCAGAACCACGTAAGCCAGATGCACAAGGTGGTACATGCATCTGGACTTTGTGTGCAGTGGCTGGAGGCCCCAGAAAACCTATTCTCTCTCTTTCTATCTGCCTCTTTCTCTCTTTCAAATAAATAAGGAAAAATAAACATTTTAAAAATGTTTTTTGCAGTAGTGGTAATTTTTGGGTGTTCATGAGGATGGAGTAGCTGGAGACTGTGGTAATACTTTAGCATTTTGGACCTCAGACACTGTGGTAATGTGATCCTTTAAAAATTCTCTGCACTGTCAGTGACTAGTGTATTTATTGTATAGCTCTTGATAATTTTTTAAAGTTTATGAAACAGTATCAAATAAAATTTTCCTACATAAAAAAATGTTTATGGTTACTTTTGAAAAGACTTATATTTCACCAGCACCTCACCTCTTATCCCTCAGCTGCCTAAATGGCCTTTCTCCTAAGGCCACCTTTCTGTCATCCAGGTTTCCCACCCTCACCTATTCAAGAACATGTTGCTATTTTTCCTATAGTAAAAGAAGCAGAGGGGCTGGGGAGATAGCTCAGTGAATAAAGCCTTACAGCTTTATCTGGAATGCTCGTGTTCCCAGACACAATTTGGACCAAGAAAAAAAAGATCAAGACAAACAAACCCAAAGCTCCCTCTTCCTCAGTTTCTGCATATCATTTCAATTCTCTTCTACTCTTCAAATGAACTTTGTAAAGAACTATACTACATGCTGCCTCTAATCTCTAATGTCACTTTTCTCATGTTCCTTCTAGCTCATTTCCTCTTCACTTTTACTCTCACTCTTTTCAGGTCCTGATTGCTGATGTATTTATATCTTAAGTGCTAATCACTGTGTAGTATTGCCCAATGTATGTTACATACTTAGGTTGTTGAAATTCTTTCTTCCCTATAGGATTTTGAGCTCCATGAGGGTAAGTACTTCTGCTGGTGTTTTATTTTCCCTACTGCCCTTGGCATGATTCTAAGACTAGTAATACACAAAGAGTTGGCACTTGATAAATACTAAACATGAGACTAAGTAAAATGCAGTGATCTACTTTGTATAATTATTATACATGTCAGTTCAAGTGTTACTGGGCTTTCAAGTTTTGACCTAAGAGATCTATGTGGAGCATTCCTTTAGTAAAAGTTTCAGCAGAGAAATTTTCTGAGTCATTCTTCAGGTTCCCTTGTCTCTCCACCCTGCTGAGACCTCCTACATCAGACCTCACAGCCTCTCTACTCAGTGCCCTGCATCACTCTCAGTGACATAGATCTGAACATGTCCAGTGTCATTGTTGACCTATCAAACTCAACATTACATTTGTACAACCTGGCACCAATTAGCCATTTTGCAAAACTATCCACAACAGTATGATTTGTTGAGAACCACTAACACTATTCTTAAGTGATGTGGCTACTCAGCTCTGCTTTCGAGTGGGGAAGTGCTTGTACACTCTGTCCAGAACCCTGAAAGCTAAGAAGCTCCCTTTCATTTGTGTACCTCCTTCTGTTCACAGCATGCTCCATGAGCCACTCAGCTTTCCCCAATATCCTTTCTCCTAGATGGCCTTGCCCTTCCCTCCTCCCTCATTCCATTCTGCCTTATTTTCTCCTTATCTTCAGCCTGTTGGTTGTTACTTGGCAGTGGCATATTTGTTGACTTGCTCTTTTGGTGACATCTTCTTTTAATAAGGAAATCTGTCTCTTGGTGTCTCCTTGCCTAAGGGTGTGCTTACTTAAAGTGTAAAATGTCAAACTCAACTCCAGTTGACAATAGCCCTCTGGGTGAAGAAGAATCAGCCACTGCATTATTAATCCCTCAAGTGGTAGACAAGAAATACCAGCCCTCAAAGAAGAAAAGAGGGAAATTAAATACACTTTGCATCTTCCTCCCTTCACTCTACTTCCATCCTCCTGCAGGAGTGTAAATCATCACATCATTTCCCCACCATGCAAAGATCAACAGAAAAAAAAAAATCAAGGATCAAAACCCCACTTATTAATAATGGTGCCTGCCTTGGTAGCAGGTGGAGCTTGGCTTTTTCCTCAGAAATTCACACTGGCTCAGAAGATACAGGGAGCATTCCTTCACAGCGAGAAGAGGCTGGCTTGAGAGCCAGTGTCACCATCTGTGAGGTAGATGAGGGGATGTGGGATTAGGCAAGTGGCTACAATTCTGACCTCTCCTCTTGCTTGACTAGCAAAGCTGACATTCCCAAGTGTCTTGACTATATTCCTTAAGCACTACAGTGGCCTGACCCTCAAGAAGCCGTGGAGAACTGGAGCCTGCATCTGAGCAGACGTGAAAGCTGGCCCTAATGATAGTCTACATGGTCATGATCTTTCTGGACTGTTACACAAGCATGAAGTGGGCAGGGTCTCTTAACTCAGTTTGTGCTATAGCAGTGAAACAATTGGTCACAGACTTATTCTGCAGTGAAATGGTCTGGCTGCCAACATTTCTGTATTTGCAAAGCACACATTGGTATACATGAACATTCTTTACACAAACTATGAAAATGACCAATAAAATAGCCCCCTCAAATTCTCCATTAGTGGAATTAGATGTAAGGCAATATCTTTTGTGTATAGCATTTGTATTTAATAATACTGTCCTATTTTTTCCAACTCAGTCATGGAATTCTGATTATTTGGTGTATTCTCGGATATATCAAAATAGCTTATATGGTCACAATGCAGAATTATATCAGAATATTTTAGAATGGTTTGTGTTCCATTTCCTTGATCATTTCATGTTATTTGAAAATTTTATATTATAATATTATTTTGACTTATTCAAAAGGTTATAGTTAAGACTTAGCTTTATTTTTCAAATTCCAATTGATGTCTCATGAGTGATTCCAAAGGTGATGGTGTAAGAGCGGCTGGAGGATGATTGAGTCTACATGGGGGAATGCAGTAGGACTACTTCATAGGTAATAAGAAGTCCAAAGCGCACAAGAGTCTTTCAGGTTCTTGTAGTTACTTTCTTTCATGCAGGACTACAATTGTTTATATAAATTGCATTCAGTGTTAGGTGCCTTCATCATCTTGGGCTTCCCTAACAACATGCCACAGCCTGGATGTTTAAACAATTCGAAAGTATCCTCTCATAGTTCTGAAAGCTAGAAATGTCAGATCTGTCAGTCAGCATTGTCAAGACACATGGAGAGACCGTCTCCTGGCTTGTGAAAGGATACCTTCTCTCTGTGCCTTCAGAAGACCTCAGACAGAAAGAGGTATAGAAGGAGTAGAGCTAGAGAGAGAAGGAGGGAGAGAGAGAAAGAGAGATGGAGATGGGCGACAGAGTTGGTGGAGAATGAGAGAGATACTCCCATTTTACAAGGCTGCTGATCTTATCTTAACTACTACCTATTTTTTCATCTCCAATTTTCATCTCCTTGAGGTTATGCTTCAACCCTATAATTGTTTAGGACCTCAAACATTCAATCTGTGACAGTGAGGGGGATTCAGTTTGCCAAACACTCTACTAGTGGGTTAAATGCATTGCTTCATTTAATTCTAGTAACATGAGAGGTGAGGATTGGAGTGCCATTTGGAGGGTGAAGAAATGAGTTTTCAAGAGGATGCATGAGTGGAAATAAGCAGAAGACCTGAGTTTCAGCTCCTGGGTTTTCTGAAACTCTTCGCTCTACAAATCCAACTACAGAGGAAAACTAGATCCCCCAATGGAGTGTGAAGTCAGCATAGTTTAAATGGGATAAGCATTATTAATTTCTAGAGAATTTGATGGATATAGCCCCCTTTTAAGCCAAAGACTAGTCAGAGTGACATTGGAGCATATAACCTTTGTCTCCATTGGATTCTGATCTGGTTTCCAATTCCACATAGGGGTTTCCTTACACTGAGCATATGTCCTAGCCAATCAGAAAGCTATTAGTTACCCAAGGCTGTGTGCCATTATTGCATTGGTGTGCACGTCTTGTCACACTGGTTGGTTCTGAGTAGCTTAGAGTTCTGCATGCACGCACCATCGTTGGCCACTTTCCCCCAGTAGATCATGTAGTGCTTTCCAGCACTAGTTGGTCTGTTCCTCCAGATTTCAGCCAAGTCTCTCCAAGCTCAGTGCTGACAGCATATGGTGGCTTCAGCAATAGGGTCTTACCTTTTGTCTCAGGCTGGTAATCAAGTATTTTGACAGAAACCTGTCTTTATTTGGGGACCTCATAGATCTCTGTAATCAACAGCTAATTGTGGGTAGTAACAACTTTCTGGTATGGGGAGCTACAGGCCAGTGACATAAATAAGTAAATAAGTAAATAAATAAATAAATAAATAAATAAATAAATAAATAAATAAATAAGGCTAGGCTTTATCCTACCTTCCCCAGGGCACTATTTGTCAGGAACTCCCCCCTTACTTCTTTTGAGGGCTATATGTTTTTGTCTATCTTCAAGGATAAATGTTTCTATGATACCAGTTCATTTTGGATTTATTTTTCTGTTTGTTTTCCCTTACCCTCCTCATTTGCTGCCCCTTTACCCTTCCTTCCCTATTGTCTGGGCCTTGAGTTGAGGGGAAGGGAGATGGCCCAGTGGGTCTAAGTGCTTGCCTTTTAAGCATAAGGCGTTGAGAGGGCCCGCCACCTCCTGAGTTCAACTCCCTGGCAAGTGCAAAGCAGCGGGGCATGCCCACACACATCTGTAACCCAGGGCCTTTGAGCAGAATCTCTGAGGTTCACAAAAGCCATAGCTCCATGTTCAGAGAGAGTCTCCATCTCAAGGAAACATGCCTATGAGTGACATCCAATGTTCTCCTCTGGTCTCTGCATGCCTGGGAGTGCATCTGCATATGCATGTATACAAACCACGTGTGTGCGTGCGCACACACACACACACACGCCACCACCACCACCACCACCACACATACTACAAAAGCACAAAAAAATATGAAAATATATTCAAGTAAAAGTATTTTGAATGATCTGTTATGACACACTTTAAAAAATAATAATGATGATTATTATTTTAGTTATGTTCACAGTGTGTATACAGTCATGTTGGTACCATCATTAGTCTCCTCCCTGTCTTCCCCCTCCCAAAGGACCTTCCTTATTGGGGAATGTGGATAATGCATTGTGGGGTTAGCCATCAGTTATTGGTAACAGGCAATCTCTCTGTGCACAGTGTCCCAACATGTGGCTCTAACAATCCTTTGGCCTCCTCTTCCATGAATTTCCCTGAACCATCTTGGGTTAATTTTAGGTCTACTTCATTGGTGAGGTCTTGGGAGCCACTGTGTCTCTGGATATCTGGTTTGGTAGGAGTTGAGCGTTCTCTGTATCTATGTCCTTCACCCTTGTGCTGGTACCAAGTTCACCAAGAAAGCAGCACTCTTGCTCATTTACCTAATTACTCTATGGTCTCAGCTGGGGCCCTGGTGAGGTGCGATGGGCAGATTCTCTCCTCAGATTCTGTGTCCATCTGAAAAAGAGATGCAAGTTCTCCAAAGGAGAGTGAAGTCAGCACCAGATAAATAGGATAAGCATTATTATTTTAGAAAGAACTTAATAGGTGTAGACCCTCTTGTACACCTTTTTAATCCAGCCTGCAAGACAGTACGCTTTTATGCCAGAAAATTACTTGGTTCTCAAATTCAGAGTATAAATTCAAAGTATATTCTGAGCCCTGAGCCTAGAGGATTCTCTTTGCAAACTAAAATGAGCAGCCAAATATTAGTGAGAGTTTAAAAATTCAATAACTACTTTACATGTATCCTAAGTCCAGAGGCATGCAGCGCCTCTGTGCTAGTAGAGACTAAGAATGACTGTGTCCCTGACTAAGGATCTCACACATTATAAAAATTATCGTAAATAACTTTAGCAGGTTTAAAAATCTATAAAAGGAAATGATTCTCAGTGCTTTTTGTTAATAAGGTTTAAATACCATTTAATAAGTGATAATAACCATGATATGGAGTACTTTGATTTTTGTGTTGTTTTGGTAACCTGGCTCACCAATGACTTGTCAACTTGACATGTATATTTAGGCGCAATATTGTAATAAGTTCAAGTTATTCAAAGGTTTTCTTCCTTTACCCTCTTGCAACTGACTCAAAATGGTAGGTGGTAATGTTACTATGAAATTATGAGTAATTCAATTTAAGTTAAAGTTCTTATTTCATGTGTGATTAATTGACTCAAATATCCTTTCCCACAATTCTAAACAACTTGTTTCGGTTTATAAATGTATATTGCTCTCTAAGTAATTTGTTTAATTAAAACTAAACTACTAAGACATTCTTGCTTTAACAATAATGCTAAATAAAAAATGAATTGGAATTCCTAGAAGGTTTATCTTTTATATTTGGTAAACAATAAGTGCACATGATTATTTACTGAACAATGTCCACAAACTCTACAAAAAGCCACTGAGCAACCCTGCAATAGACTATGAAACCATATTTGTTCAAGTTTGAAAAAAATATCAATTAACATTTTTATTCAGATAGATGGGTTAATGTTATGGTATTTCAAATGCATAACTATGTGCTTGATTTATATTTACTATTTGAATCATCTCTAAGTTTCTCAGTAGTTTTTGTCTAGTTAAGGATCCAGGGGAATGTAAAGTACCAAGTTTTCTCACTTTGTCACTAGAGCCTATAAGGAATTATAAAATGAACTCACTATTGGGAGCATCAAAAAAAACTGTCATTTATGATTTCTATATATTGAATTTGAAAAAACGTTTTCAAAAGTTACTCACTCTTAGTAAGGTATACAATACATACTCTGGTAATTTCTTATAAAGGAACTTGGTAAAATCTTGTGGAAATGAAGTTACATTGACTCTGAAATAGTAAACTCATTTCTAAAAGATTTTTTTCAATCACCTATTGTTTACATAGAACATGTGTATGTGGCAGGGTGATAAATATATTATTTCATAGTTATTGATGAAAGATGAATAACATAGGAGCTATCAATAATAAATTATTGTTCAACATTGTAGAATATGTTGCTACTTATGCATAGTTACAGTGATAGTAATAGAAATTATGCGACATTTCTCAGAAGGTTCAGTCCATGGTTATTTGATACCACATGCTGAGCAAAGAATTATGCAGGAACAGACTTGTGTGGGAGAAAGTCCTTCCACCCAGGCAGATAGGCAGACAAAGTGTCATCTCCTTTTGCAGCATGTTGGGCAATGTGAACAAAATAATCTCCAGGAAACATTTACTTTGTGATTTTCTTTATGTCTATATGATGATAGTCCTTTTATTTGCCTATAATATTCAAGCAAAGTATTAGAGCATAATATTAAAAAATGCTGTAGTGAGATTAGACTTTATTTTTCTATTTTTCAAATGTTTTAGATTGTGATGGTGCAATACCTATCACAAATATTTATTCATACAAGTGTGGACTCCTCAGAGAATTTTGATGTCCATTGCATTTGGACAACAGGCATTGCTTATTAGTATGTAGTGGACATTCTTTTAAACATTTAACACATCTGTCTGAAATGGGGATTTTGTTAAATGTACCAGAAAATAGGCTGTAAGTTCTATGTAAGTAGTTTGCTTCTCATAACTATATATGCATGAATTAGCTTTGTTCAGTAAGTATGACTTTTAATATATGAATAGCTGAAACCAGATCATAGTCAAGTTGGTGGCCCAGACTTGCTCTGTTTGGACAACTCAAAAGTGAATGCTTGCCAACAGAAGTTCTTTTTTTTTTTTTTTTTAAACTTTTGTGTGCATGTGAAAGCGCTGAAATCCAGGAGGATCTTCTCTAATTCCTAGTCTTGCAATTACTTCTTGGTGCTGGTGATGCAGATGGATGTAAAATGATACATTATGGAGTTCTGAGAAGAGAGTTTGTGGCTATCAGGTTACATCATAATGCATTTGGCCACAGGGTAATAATGAATCCAGGCCCTAATGACACCTAGTAAAGTTCTGATCCCTTAGTCTATGACTTTGGCTTTAAGGTGAGCAGTAATTCTGAAGACTTCTTAAGTAAAAATAGGAAATTGAATGCAAAGTATTAATTATTACAACCTAAAAATGTAATTGCTTTATTTGATAAACATTGAGAACATCGTGCATGCAGACATTGAAGATGCAAAAGTGGCAAGACTGCCTCTCCCGTAAAGGCATTCTGTGCAGAGATGAGGGGAAAAGGAAACACAAGAACCCTGAACGTTGAGACAAGCTCAGATGGGAAAACTAAATTCTATTTTAAAATATGAAGTTTCGGGCTGGAGAGATGGCTTAGCGGTTAAGTGCTTGCCTGTGAAGCCTAAGGACCCCAGTTCGAGGCTCGGTTCCCCAGGTCCCACGTTAGCCAGATGCACAAGGGGGCGCACGTGTCTGGAGTTCATTTGCAGAGGCTGGAAGCCCTGGCGCGCCTATTCTTTCCCTCTATCTGTCTTTCTCTCTGTGTCTGTCGCTCTCAAATAAATAAATAAAAAATTTAAAAAAAATATGAAGTTTCTCTTAGGGAAAGAGTGAAACTTCAAAGTATATAGAGAAGTAATAAAGTTCCTCCAATAATAAAGGTATTTTATTGTGTCTGTATTTATATAAAGAATGATTTATCACTATTGAGCTTACTATTCAATTATGTGTCCATAACATTCTGCATACACATCCTGAGGTTAAAGATTGTGATTGTGGGACATTCAAGATCTTGAAAGCCAAGACAGATATACTTTAAGAAATGCAAATTCAATGAAAACATTGTGAATACCTATTGAAGTTACCAATGTGCTAACTAAGGCTCCATATTAACTTCTTTGATTACCAAGATGGGATGTACTGGAAAATAGTATAGCTAGAAACAATAAAACTACATGCTCAACAAGTGGATTTACTTATGAGCCATTTCAAGTTTATTAGATACAATCATTTTCAGTGTTCTTACTTCTAAAATACTCATTTATTATTATTGATTCCTTAACAACCATTTGGAATGTTTGTCTCTTCTGCCCCTTTGCATTTCTTGCCTAGTTCCCTTCAAATGTCAAATAAACATTCTTGAAGTCCAAATTTCACAATGTCTCCAATGAATAAGTGTGTGAGTGTACGTGTGCGTATGCGAGCATGGGCACATATGTGGGGGTGTTTTTCTGGCTAACACATGTCAGGATCTGTTTAAGCCTCTTGCTTTGTGCTCAAATGTCACCCTGCCAGAATTCATTACATCCTGTTTATTAATTAATTAAAATATATTTATACAGAGCAGGCTTTATGAAATGGAGTAAAAAATAACGTTATGAGAGGCATCCTCAAGACAGAGCGGCTTGTCTCCGATAGCAACCAGGAATGCAACTCCAGCATTCTCTGTCAGGGCCGCTGTGAGCATTCAGATGATATGAAAATTTAGCAATTAAGGGTAGAAAAATCAAAGGAATGACTGCAGTTCTGGAGCTAGATATGAGACAAATGTATCTTTTCTAGACAACTGTATATTAAACATCACTCAAAATGTTTGAGAAGTAAAACCTCATTCCTGTGTCTCACACATATCTATACAAACAATGAGGACTTAAGTCCTGGAGGCTCAAGGAATGCTTCCTGACCTTCACTTTCTGTTGACATACCAGCCACTGCTCCAGACCCTTCTATAATCTTTCATTAAGTTTTGTTGTGTGTGTATGCATGATGTGAGTGAACATGTGTGTTTGTGCGTGTGAGTACAGGCATATACATCCACAGTGTGTGTGTGCTGGGGGTGGCAGTGTCAGAGAGCCTTGAATGCCAGTCCCCACTTTCTACTGTCTTTTAGGTAGGGGTATATCTTTGTTTTCTGCTGCAAATATCTGCTAGCTGGCCCACAAGTTTTAGGTACTCTCCTCTCCCTCCCTTCCATCCTATTGTGGGAGTGCTGGACATACAGACACTTGTGTGATTGTGTTCAACTTCATGTTTGCTCTGGGGATCCAAATGATAGTCCTCTCACTTGTAACCAGCGCTTAATGCACAGAGCCATCTTTCTAGCCCCAAGCATTTCCCCTCTAAAGTTAGTAACTCTCATTAATTTTACCTTTATGTTCAGGTTTGAATCTTCATTGTACACCAAAGGAGCCATATGCTAACGACTTGGTAATCAGCTGTGGCTATTGGAAGGTGCTGGAACTCTTCGGAGGTAGAGTTCGGTTAAGGGAGCTATGTCACTGGGAATGGGAGGGTCTCCAAAGAAGATTCTTGACCTTGGTGTCTTTCTTCCTCTTTTACTTCCTGGCCATCATGAAGTGAACAGTGTCATTCATCTCCTGCTGCCACGATGAAGCACTGTGCTATCACATCACCCAGGCTGTAGAGCTAAGTGTTTGTAACCTTGAAAAGGGATCATGTAAATCTGCTCCTTTCAACCTTTGTAAAAATACTTTTAAAATTTATTTTATTAGTTATGTACACAGTGTATATACAACCATGTTGGTACCATTGTTAGCCTCCTCCCTGTCCTCCCCCTTCCAAAGGGACCCTCCTAATTGGGGAATATGGGTTGTGTGTAGTGGGGATAACCATCAGTTATGTGTAAGAGGTAGTGTCTGTGTGAATAATGACCCAACATGTAGCTTTAATAATCTTTACACCCCCTCTTCCTCAAATTTCCCTGAGCCATGATGTGTTAATTTTAGGTCTACTTCAGTGATGAGGTCTTGGGAGCCTCTGTATTTCTGGTTTGGTAGGAATTGAGTGAACTCTGTGTCTGTCTCTTTCACTGGTGTGCTGGTAACAGGTTCATCAAGAAAGCAGCACTCTTGCTTATTTCCCCAATTACTCTATGATTTCAGCTGGGTCCCTGGTAAGGTGTGATGGGCTGATTCTTTCCTCAGGATCTGTATCCATCTGAAAAAGAGAAGCCAACTCTCCAATAGAGAGTGATGTCAGCACCAGATTGATGGGATAACCATTATTCTTTTAGAGAGAATTTAATAAGTGTAGGCCCTCTTGTAGCCCATGCCTGGTGACAGTTTGATATTGGAGAGCATGCTCATTTTTTTTTGATATGGTTCTGACTTGTTTATCCAGCTCCAGCTATGTGTTCCATTCCACTGAGTGGATCAGTCAGCCAAATCAAGAGCAGTTGGTTCTCCACCATGGTTGTGTATCACTATTGCACTTGTGTGAGTATCACATCATTTTGTTTGTTGCTAGGTAGCGTAGACCACAAGTTTCTTGGACAGATGTTGGTTAATTACCACAGTCACTCATGTAACACTTTCTGGCACTAGACAAGCTGTCTCTCTTCCAGATTCCAGACAGGTCTCTCCATGTTTTGTACCAATGGCATATGTGGGGAGCCGTGCTGGCTTCGTCAGGCTTTGCTGCGTCAGCTTGTTTACTGCTTTTGTATCCTAATCGTTTGCACATGAGCATATGACGTTATCCTAACATGGCTGCTCACCTATCCTGATTGGGTGCTGCAAAGTCATCTGATGAGACTTAAGCCAATCAGACAACGCTTCACATCTACATGACCACAAGTATATAAGCTTGGCGCTCCGTAGGGTCGGGGTCCTTCTCTCTATCAGCTAGGAGCTCCCAATAAAGTGTGCTTGAGAAGAATCCTGTTGTTGTCGTTCTTCCTGCTGGCGGGAGGGGCGCAACAGGCATATGGTGTCTTCAACAGTAGGGTATTGCTACTAACCTTCGGTGGGTCATCAAGTACTCTGGCAGAAATCTGTCTACTTTAGGGAAAACTTGAAGGTCTCTCTGATCAACAGTTTATTGTAGCTGTTAACCACATGTTGGTACTGGGATTTATAGGCCAGATCCAAGGAAAAGAGGGAAGAAAAAGATAGGTAATATAAAGGGGATAGAGAGAAGAAAGAGAAGAGGTGGGGAGAGAGAGAGAGAGGAGAACAGGAGAAGATTAAGGTTAGTCTTCATCTTACCCTCTCCAGGGTCTTGTGATTCAGGTGTTCCCTCTAAGGACCTGATGAAGGGTCAACCATTTTGTCTGTCTTTTAGGATGTAGAATTTTATGATACCATTGCTATTTGGGTCCAGTTTTATGTCCTCCACCCACACCCTTACCCTTCCCTCCCACGCCACCCTTGCTAATGTCTGGTCCTCGACGTGCATATTAGGTATGTCAGCATCTCTGGCAGATTCAGGTTAGGAGCCACAGATGAGTGAGACCATGTGATGTTTATCTTTCTGTAATTGGGTGAGTTTCCTGAGAATGACCTGTTCCAGGTTCAACCATTTTTCTTTAAATTTCATGGTGTTATTTTTCCTTACTGCTGTGTAGAATTTCATCATGTAGATATGCCACATCTTGGTTATCCACTCATCTAATGATGTACATCTGGGTTGGTTCTAATTCTTAGCTATTATGAATTGAACAGCTAGAAATGTGGTTGAGCAAATCCATCTGAGATGATGTATGTAGCTTTTAGGGTAAATGTCCAGCAAGAGAATAACTGGGTCTGTTGGTAACTCTATCTATAGTCAACCTTCTTAGGAGTCTCCATATTGATTTCCATAATGTCAACCTTTTTTTGTGTGTCAAGTATTTGTCACAGCAACAACAGAGCTGACTTATAAATCTAACCTAAGGTTCTTTTCTTGTCTTGCAAATGGTGTTAAATGAATCTGCCCAATCCCCAAAGTCACTGTGAGGGTGAAATCAAGTGTGAGTACCTGATTGGAAAGATAATTAAGTGTAACACAGAAATGAAATGGCTTTACAAGATATCAGAGCTTTCCATGGTTTGTAAGGCCTGTAATCTCAGCTACTCAGGAAGCAGAAGCAGAAAAATTCTAAGTTCAAGGACAGGGAAAATTGATGGGACACTGTCTTAAATTAAGAAGTTAAAAAGATGGCTGGGAATATGGCTCAGTATTACAGCACTTGATCAACATGCCCAAATTCAGTTCCCAGTACTATAAAGAAAAACAAAACACACAAAAAATCTGCCCATAATACAACAAAGCAAGCATTGTCTCTAAGCATTGTCATAGGTGTGTATGTCAGTGAGCCCATATCCAGGCCATTTGCTTGGGGTGCAGCCCTGAGTTTAAATAGGACTTTATTGGATTGATCAAGGTCTTGGATATAAAAGATTTCTGGAGATGATTATGTTGTATTGAAGATATTTCAAGGTAAGGATGACAGTTTCCAGAACAAGGTGGGTATCTAACCTGTTTGTATATATTTATGTACATTATATACATATGCATGCATGCTTAGATATAATTCATATAAACATTATGTAACTTACATAATATAATATAATGTTAACAACATTAAACAGGAATCATTTGTGTATTGTGTTGTTGTGTGTGTGTGTGTTTATTATGCTGTAAGGTATTCTTAGGAAATAGTGATGTACAATTAGAAAGAAAATTACCAAAATAAAAGCCCTCAGACCTCCAAAATAACTTTCACATAGGAAAACAAAATGCCAAGGACACCAT
Source organism: Jaculus jaculus (assembly GCF_020740685.1). NCBI lineage: Eukaryota > Metazoa > Chordata > Mammalia > Rodentia > Dipodidae > Jaculus > Jaculus jaculus. The sequence continues at coordinate 312,154,508 of NC_059102.1, forward strand.
TTCAAAGATAACAGACAGCATCAAGAAATAAGAAAGAGAAAGTACCTGAAACCAGGACCTGTTACTCTTATCTTCCAGCAAATACAGAATGAAACTAAACACATTGTACCTACAACAATGTTAGGAATATATATTTATTGAACATTTTGCGAATGAAATATTTGAACAAGAGTTGAAAGGGAAGTTAGATCTGTGCAATGCTCAAGTAGAAAATATTTATTCATTCTGGCTTTCATACTTAAATGGATCAATGAGAAAATTCAAACTTGATTTACTTATATTCTCTTTAAAACCTATCTTTCAGGAGCATGTCTATTCTACAGTGCAAAACACAGTTATGTGTGCTAACCTGCTCTATGACAATAGCAATGATTTTCAGTTGTAATCATCAGCTGTCCAATTTCAGCTTTTTGGTTGTGTTAAATCTAGAATTAATCCCTTGTTAAAAAAAATATTGGGCAATAGGTCCTGACTATAAGATACATGGCTTTTCGAGCTCTAGGTGACTGCTCAGAGGTGAAAATAAGGTAGGAAAAAATAATGTTGTCAATTTGAATAGTGTAAGCTTCCTTCCTTTCTTCCTTCCTTCCTTCCTTCCTTCCTTCCTTCCTTTCTTTCTTTTTTTCTTTCTTTCTTCCTTTCTTTTTTCTTTCTTTCTTTCTCATTCTTTCTCTCTCTCTCTCTCTCTCTCTATTTCTTTTGCCCAAGAGGCAGGCATGTAAATTGAATTTGAGATTACTTCAGGGGGTGATGTTTACATCTGCCTTCCATTAGTAAAATTTCCTGAAGTTTAAGTGTGGCAAGGGGTCATTTGACCTCATGCCTCATTGAATAGGTTAGGGAGGAGACTCATGGAAGCACAGCCAGCCACCCTAGCTAATGAGAAAAGAGCCTGCGTATAGACTCCTTGCTTGACCTTTGCCTCCAGACTGGGTTACTTCTCTCAAAAGTGATTGATCTCACAGAGATGCTGGAAGTGAAAGCAAGTTTCCACTGTTTACCCAGAAATAAACCCATGTGTTTTCAAATTAAGTTTTTGAGTATTTTTTTGGTATTTTAAGCTAGGTGTTTGATTGAAAAGTGAGGGTACAGTCCCAAGTAACAAGAATAATACCCACTGATTTAAATTAACCTCTAGATGACCTCAGTTCAATGGGAATTTCCCACTGTGGACAATCTAGGTTTATAAGAGTCTAATAGAAGTATTTTCATGTTAAATATCATATAATGAATACTCGCTTGGCTTTCTACTTACTACTTTCGGTTCTGTAGGATTCCAACTCTACTCATCATTACATAGATTAATAGAGACAGCCTAGCCTGAGGCAGTTGCATGCTTGCTGATACAATATGCCTCCTTTACCTTAAATTTTGGAAGTTTTCTGTTTCAGGGGGCAATAGTTTACACAACAGAGCTATTTAGCATACTTAGAGCTTCACAGGGGCAGGAGTCACCTTTGTTATATGAACCCATCCAGGCTGGGACCTGCGTCAGATGGAAAACTTGCAGAAGTGTTTCTCATTTGCGGTCATCACTGTGACACTCCCACCCCTCTTCTCCTCTCATTCCCTGAGTTCCAGTTAGAGACTCAGGATGGGCAGCTTCTTACTGACCATGAAGGCTGGATAAGAACTTCTCATTATCCAAAGGAAAATGCTACTTTTCTGAGTCTCATCAGGATATAAATTTTTAAATGTGTTTTTGCTCTGTTTGTGTGTGTGTTAAATACCTGTAGGTGTGCATATGTGCACATCTTTTGAACATTCATATAGAGGTCATAGGATACACCAGATGCTGTTCTTTATGGCTTTTCCCCTCCATTTCCTTGAGACACAGTCACTTGCCAAACTTAGAACTTATAGATTGGCTGATTAAGGAGCCCCATTAATTTGATCCTCCTGTATCCATCTCCATCCACCCTCAGCAATCGGTTTACAGGTGTACAAGTCCTTGACTGGATTTTATAGAGGTGCTGGGGATCCAACTTAGGTCCTCATACTTGCATAGCAAGTGTTCTTATCCACTGAGCCATCTCCCCAGGCCTGAATTATATATTTTTTGAATAAAAAATCTTAATTATTATGATATACAATTTTTACATTGAATAATTTCTAATATATGTTTTTCAAGGTAGTGTTTGACTCCAGTGCAGGCTCACCTGGAATTTACTTTGTATGCTATGCAGTCTCAGGGTGGCCTTGAACTTATAGAGATCCTCTTACATCTGCCTCAAGTTAGGGTTTCACTCTAGTCCATGCTGACCTGGAACTCACTATGTATACTATGTAGTCTCAGGGTGGCCTTGAACTTACAGAGATCCTCTTACATCTTCCTCAAGTTAGGTTTTCATTCTAGTCCATGCTGACCTGGAACTCACTATGTATACTATGTAGTCTCAGGGTGGTCTTGAATTCATGGTGATCCTCTTACATCTGCCTCCCAAGTGCTGGGATTAAAGGCATGTGTCACCATGCCTGTCTAATTTCTACTATTTTTAAAAAGATAAAAATTTGATCATACTTTGATCTTATTTCTCTCTTTTGTCATTAATTTGTATGTAAGTGTCTCAGTTAAATAGTAAGTAACATGAAAACTATTTTTATTTTGCAGGCAACTTAAATTTTCCCACAGCAATATTAGTCCATCAAAATTATAATAGTATTTATGACAAAATAGTGAACACTGTTTTGGCAAAGACTGAGTTGCCCCCCTTTCTCCCATTCTCTGCTTTTTCCTTGCCTTTTACACAGTTCAACTTGGCATGTGGCCGTTCAATGTTAAACTATATTACCTGGCTTCCCTTGCAGCTAGTGTGATCTGCGTGAGTAAAAATGGTATGTGCTTCATCTTTTAATTATATTCTTAAAAGAAAATTGCTAAGCCATATTTAGAAAGAAAATTATCAAAGTCTATTATTGTTATGAAGACCAGTATGTGATTATGTGGTGGGGGAGAGGAAAAAGTCTAAAGGTGGTAGGCAATGAGGAACACAAAAAGCTAATGGGAGGGGAAAGATAAAAATTGCATATTGTAACATACACAAAATTGAGATTTATATAATACTGTGAGAGCAGAAGGGAAACTAGTTTGAGGGAGCAAGTGTGTCTGTGAGAAATGAGAGGGGTGTGTGAGGGTGATTAGAAGAAATATGAACACAGAACAGGGATACACATGCATGAAAATGTACACTACTATAAACTGAAAAGATAAAAAGTCACCCATGCCTATGAATTATAAGAATTGGTAGTTCTTTTAATTGTTATTTATTATTTTTGAGTGAGAGATTGAGGCTGACAGGGAGAAAATGGATGTGCCAGGGACTTCAGCCACTGCAAACAAACTCCAGACACATCTGCCTCCCTGTGCATCTGACTTACTTGGGTCCTGGAGAATTGAACCTGGGTCCTTTGGCTTTGCAGGCAAGTACTTTAACCACTAAGCAATCTCTCCAGTCCCCAAATTAATATTTTTAAAATGACTACTTTATTGAAATTAACCTACAGATGTAATGCAAAACTTATCAAAATTCTGATACATTATGCACAGAGACAATGCCTCTTACCCATAACTGATGGCTACCCCCACAATACATAACCCACAACCCCAACAAGGAGAAAAGCCCATTTGGAGGTTGGCGGATAGGGAGGAGGCCAATTATGATACCAACATTGTTGTTTACACACTGACTATATACATAACTAATAAAGAAGAAAAAATAAAATAAAAGAGAGACTGATTGAGAGGGAAGGGGATATGATGGAGAGTCAAGTTTCAAAGGGGAAAGTGGGGTAGGGAGTGAATTACTATGGGTTATTTTCTACAATTAAGGAAGTTGTCAATAAAAATAAATTAAATTTAAAAATTCTGATACCAATTTTCACAAATATATGAAAAATAATTTAAATTTATTTGGAAGCACAAAAGAGCTCAGAAAGTCAATTAGTTAATAATAATATCAATAGTTATATCAATGGCAGCATCACCATACCTAATATCAAATTATGCTACAGAGACACAGTCACACAAACAGCATAGTACTGGCAATAAAACAGAAACATAGAGCAATGGAACAGAATAGGAGATCCAGATGTATACTTCTAATCAATGTTTATTGCAGCAATATTCACAATAGCTAATTTATGGAATCTTCCTGCATGGCCAACAATACAGAAATGGATAAAAAATGTAGGATATATATATATATATATGTATATATATATATATATATATATATATATGTATGTATGTATATGTATATATATACAACAAATGGGATTCTTTCCAGACTAAAAGAAGAAGTTATGCTACTTGAGGGAAAATGGATGCATCTGTAAACAATCATATTAAGTAAATTAAGTAAGTCCCTTAAAGACAAAAAAAAAAAACCCTGTTTTCTCTCATTTGTGGCTCCTATATTTATTTAGTTACATAAAATTATGTATGTGTGCATTAAATGACAGTAGAAGTGAGATTACTGAACAAAGGTTACACATGGGGGCAGGGAAATCAAATAAAATAAATGTAGTAGGGAATGGGGTGTGCATGCGCTTGATATACAATACATGCCTTAAGAAAATTAAAAATATATATTAAATTTAATATGGAGTGGAGTGATGGATCAGTGATTAAGTTATGCTTCCTGTGTAAGCATGCAGACTTGGGGGGATCTGAAATTACCAGAGTTAGAATCTCCAGATGCCACATAGCAGCTGGGTTTGACCACATGTGCTTGTAATCCAGGCCTGCAAAGGGGTGGGGGGAAAGAGATCCAGAAATCTCAGGGGAAGGAATGGAAGAGAGGAGAGGAGAGGAGAGGGTAGGAAGAGGCTAAATCAAAATCAAAGATACTCTGAATAAACCATCTTTAAACCTACTTCTCTTCTAGCTAAATAATATATATATGTTAAAAAAGAGTTTGGGCAGAAGTACTCTGTGGGGGCACATAATGCTATGCTTAGAAGCCAAAGATTGTTATAAGTGCAAGTTGTTGGTACCCTGATGCCCTGAAAACATTACAGACTATTTCCAAGGCTTTGATTGCCCACTAGAATTAGGTAGTAAGACTGAAGTAATACTGAAAACTCCACATGTGTGGGCTGCAGGACACTGGGAAATCAAGCTGGAGCTGTGCTGAAGCCTCTTCCCTATTGACTTGCTGCCCTGATGCCTCTGACACTCAGGGAACATTGGGGAAGACTGGACAGAAAGAATGGAAGAGCCACAGGGTAGGGAGGAGTACTTTGGATACTGTGTTCCAGCCAGGAACTGACTGTTACATTTATGGCCTCAGAGTAGATGTTACCACCGCAGGGAGTGTACATTATTGAGCTCATCAACATTGTGACATAGTAGATGAGAGGAAAATGAGCATGAGACCAAAGTAGAAGACGGAGTACTTGGCAAGAAGACAGGGTTTAATGGAATAGGGATATGGGAGGGGAACCAAGGAGAGTAATGGAAGGGTATTATTATGAAGTTACAGTACGTTTATGGATGAAATTCACAATAAAAAGTAATAGTATGCAATGCAAAAACTATGTGAAACAATAAAGGAGAACAGAAATCACCTGGGCTCATGAAAAACAACATAATATAAGAGACTTGGGATCACAAAAGAACAAGAGGGTAAACAGTGATGGAATGAAAATTGCCTCCCACCTACCCCCCTGCAGGTGAATACATGCACAACACACACCAATGACCTTACATTACCTATAAGACAAAAACAACAACAGCAAAAGAACTGCTTACTGTTCAGTTCATCTCTTTCTGTCTTCCTCAATGTGTTCCTCATGAGACAACGCTAATTAAGCACGTGAGGACAACACTGTACAGCAGTGTTTCCCAAACATTAATTTGCACATCAAGTTGTCCTGAAATATTGATTCTTATTCAGAAGTTCTGGGGGAAGTGTGCTTCCTATATTTATTTATTTATTAATTTATGAGAGGAAGAAGAGAAAGAGGGAGGGAGACAGATGGTATATGTACACTCCAGAGCCTCCAGGCTCTGCAAATCAACTCCAGATGCATGGGCCACTTTGTGCATCAGGCTTACATGGATCCTGGTGAATTGAGCCTGGGTTGTTTGGATTTGCAGGCAAGTGCTTTAACCACTAAGCCATTCCTTCAGCCCAACTTTCATGTTTTTAATGTCCCAGGGCATGCTGACATTATGCAACCCAGGAACACCACAATTAGAATGACCACATTTTAGAACATAGTAGACCCACAAGATAGAAGAAGCTGGGACCATGGATGATTTCTAGGGTCAGAGCTTCGTTACCCACACTGGGCCACTCCTCTGCATTGCTTAGTGAGAGGCATCAACCAAGATATTATCTCTCTTATGTCTTTGATATAGGTAATATTATGATGAAATATTGTTTGCCTTTTAGATGTGAAAACTAAGACAAGAAAGGATGACTGATGCAGTCTCACAGAATTTGTAAAAGTCACATTTTGTAAACTTGGCAATCTCTCTTTAAGTGAGATACTTATAACCAAGGGATAGGAGGGCACTATTTGATCAGTGTTTTTAAACTTGTCATGCAAATTTAGGTCCTCATCTGCCTTTACCAGAACTTTTGCCTGTAAGCGAATATTTGGGTGAGTGTTGATTGCTCCCAGTCAACAGGTCAGAGAGAATATTTCCTTCCTAGTCATGGGAATTCAATCCTTTTATAAAATGTATCAAGTACCTGTTATAGTAAGTGATAATAGGGACGAGAAATCCATTGTCTTTGTCCCTAATGTGGTCACATAGGGTGTGAGTAAGTATGTTAGAGAAGGTAGACAAAAAAAAAAAAAAATCAAAAACCATAAACCATAAGAAAAGAATGCACAGGATGGTCCATTCTTCCTGAGAACATAAGGAAGGTATTCATAAAGGACATATTATTGGAATTAGGCTTGAAGGAATAGATAAGAAACTATACAAAAATACAACCCACTTACCAGTGATTAGCTTTGGTCTTACCAAGGATCTTATACAAATGCCTAATCCCTGGCCTCTCACTCAGACTTGTGGATCAAAATCTTCATTGAAAAAGCATTTTCAGGTGATTTATGCATATATTAAAGTTTGCCTTTCTCTTACAGTAAGATGATGTATGCACATTATAATGTGAGAATTTTGGGAAACATTTAATGTTCAGAGTCACTCTAAAGTTTTGCATTAAGCTGTCTAGAGAAGGTGCCCAGATATGAAAATATGTGGGCTTTTCAGACACTATGGAGCAGTTTACCTATAGTCATGTGGTTAGATTGTGAGGGTGTTCTTGAGCCAAACCAAACCAAAAACCCCAGACTACACATTGTGAGGCAGATTTCCCAGATGCCCCCAAAGTCTTCTAACTCTCTAATTTGCAAATGTTCAAGTTCTAGGGATGGTCATGATGGAGTTTCTTGAGGCCTTTATCCCAAGTAAACTTCTAGATCAAAAATCTTAGCATGTCTGGAGATCAAGGATACACGAAATTGAAAGATTTTCAAGCTGCAGTGATTGAAGGGTAAAGCAGACACATCCTATTTGAAAATCTGCTTGTCAATAATGTAATAAGCAAAGGGTTGTTGAAAACTTTTGGAAGAAATTTTAGATCTTATAAGATCAAGAACTTCACTAGTTTCTACCAATTCCTTATGGATTTTGTCCAGGTCTGCATTTGCCTGCCCTGGCTAGGCTTGGAGAGAGAATTTAAACCCCACAATTTGTCACTGATGGATATTACAGGTCCCATGGCATTCTCACCATATCCATTGCAATGTTTGGACCAAGTTCCAATTGGAAAATTACTTTCTATTGACTGTAAATTTCACACCTCTAACATGAACACTTCATATAACACACACTCACTAAATTGGCTTCAGGTCCTGCCTGAGACCAACTATGACACATACTCTCAAATGGGTTTCAAATTGAGCCACAGCCTTGGCTAAACATATTTTAATGACAACACATAACATTCAGGTTATTGAAAGAATATTTCCCCCTTCATATGATACATGTGTGGCTGGCATAAAATTATATGACTTACGTCCCCTTTCAGCATCGGGAGGGGCAAGAAATCTTTTTCATTTTCAGTCTGAAATTACTCTGTGGTATAAATTATTACTCACAGTTCAACACTTTCTGTGTTCAGCCCAGAGGTGGCTGTCTTCTCAAATGCTCTGAGATTTATGGGTTGAGGCAGAAGGGCCAGAGTGCCTCTGAGCAGACATGTTCCTGCCCAGTATTCCCTCTGTCAGATGCAAGAGAAGGTTGACGAGATGATCCCATCAAATCACACCAATCAGACCAAAAAGACAAGCTTTTAAGCTCTGATGGTGTGTGTGTGTGTGTGTGTGTGTGTGTGTGTGTGTGTGTGTGTGTGTTTATCACTGGTAAATGTTTGTTCTGCTTGGCTGGTTCTTTATTTTGGTTTTTCAGTTTCTCAAGAGTGAAACCAATCAGAATATGTAATGATTTGGGTTAATTCTCCTATTGGATCTGAGTCTTGCTAAATTCTTGAGTGAGCAATTTACATTTTTAAGACTCTGGTGTCTTAAGGTACAAGGTTGTTTCACTCAAGTGAGGTAAATTATGGAAACTATTGTATGGACTGTACATTCATTTTTAGGTGCAAGAAATACCATGACATATGGTAGAATCACCCTAGTGCATTCCTTCCTCAGGGGTTAGTGCTTCCTTTCATGCCCCATACCCAGAGTGCTTAAAGTTAGTCCTACTACAGTCCTTTGCTATAAAATCACATGCTCCATCTCCATGCTGCTGATAGTTAAGATTCTATATGCACATTACCTCAACAAAATACAAAAAAAAATCTTGTTTTGTAAAGAGTTATTCATTCACCCAGGTTTTTCTTTTTTGGCACAGGCATTCATTATGTAGCACTAGCTGGAATGGGCCTTTTTATATAGACAGGGCTGGATTGAAATTTGCCACAATCCTTCTGTTTCTGCCAACCAAGTGCTGTAATTACAGATGTGTGCCACCACCGTGCCAAACAAGTTCCTTGTTCTGATGCAGCAGATACAGATCCCCAGCATTTAGCCTCCTTCAGAAGTTGAAAGGACTGTTTATAAGGAGAGAAGGAAAGTTGGAATGAAAAAAAAACATTGACCTACCTTGTGTGTAAACCCTTTGCTACTTGCATCAGACCTCACAAAATTGTATCTTTGACAATGGGCATTCAGAAATATGGCGGTATTGATTTTTAAGAACATGGAAAAGTGGCTTTGGGGTTGTTATCTATTCAAAATGAAATCACCATGCTAAACATGTTTGCATTAGGAAAAGCTTTCAGAAGGTTACGTTAGTTTGCAGGACAGTGAAATGAAAGAGAAATCATAATGTAAGGAGGACCAAATCTGAGTGTGTCTTCATCCTGAAGCAATAATTTTCTATCCAAAGGGATTGGCATGCTTGTCTCCATTGAGAAATTTCACTTCTGGTAGATTTCGTGAAAACTCATAGTTACACACTTACACAAACATAAACTGAAATATGGTAACAACTATTGCAACTGTGCCAATAGCGACGGCAGCCCAATGGATGGCTTCAGTGACTACAGCTTCGAGAAGTTGATGGGGTCTCTAGGCTTTGGGAGGTACAGGATCCTTTGTGTTGTTGCTGCTGCTGTTGAGATATCTGTTTTACATAATGTTAGGTTCATATAGACAGTATCTTTCATGCACTTTGACCATATTGACCTTTTGTCCATTCCCTTCCTTTTGTCTCCCCTCCCCTTTCTACCTTTTGGTAATCTCTTCTCTTCCAATATTCTCCCTTATACTTTCATATCATGAACATTAATTGAGAGTTTTCTTCCCAAAAGCCTCTGCTCATGTGGATAGATCTCTCATTTTCTCTCTCACTGGCTCACTCTGCTTTTTTTTTCTTTTTAATTTTCTCCACTGTAAATTATGAGAGGGTAAATTTCTTCTTTTTCCTGCAATCCAGGGTCTATTTAATGGCTAGAGCTCTGAATGTCTAGAGGAAAGGTGACTTTCTTCCAGTGGATGCTGGCAGACTGTTAATGAAGGCATTTCCCCACCACTGCTTCTGAATCCAGTTCTTTTTTTTTTTTTTGTTAGCCCTACTGCATTTTCCCACCACTGCTTCTGAATTCCATTCTTTTCTTTCTTGCCCTACAATCCCCCTGTTATATAAGTATAGTTCATTAAGACGCTTCTCAGACATTAACTACTATCAGAAGATTGGTGAAAGCTCAGGGCTAAAAGGTAGCAGCTATATTGAGGGCTAAATCATGAGTTAAAAGAATCTTTGGAGAGAGAAGTCCTTAAAGACAATGGCCTTAGATGAAGTTCTGTCTATGCTTAATGCCAAATAAATCAAATAGCCAGGAGTACCAAGAGGAGTAGAGTAGATATCTTTTAGTGTGCTTTAATCAAGACATTTAAGTGTGAAAGTATGCATGCATGACAATATGCACATCTGCCCATGGGTCACTGAAACAGCCTGAATATGCCCTGAGAAATGAATTATTAAAGTGATTTTCCAAAACTTTAACAACCACAGATCACTGGCTAGCAAAACCATCATCATATATGTAGTCTACTGTTGACCATATGAGACTATGCAACTCATGGTTATATGTAATTAATGACATATCTTATATAAGATATCTATATCTATATTTATCTGTCTATCTGTCTATCTGTCTATCTATCTATCTATCTATCTATCTATCTATCTATCTATCTATCTAACTATCTATCTATACTTTTGTACAGATGTAACATTATAACTGTGGATATGAATAAATTTTAAATTTTCTTGAGAATCCAATTTGCAATTTGCTTTTTCTTCACAGTGATATTGCTCCTGTATCCATACTGTATATTCACACCCATTTGAGGCCGAGACTGTTTGGAACCATGCTCCTTAGAATTCCAGCAGTTTAAGTGCTAAGGGTGCAGAATAAGAAATTTTTCATCCATGATGGTAGGTATGACACGAAGGAAAGTTTCATAAATGATACAGTAGTTAATTGGAATCATGAGGGAGAAATAGATACTATACACTGTACAGAGGAAGAAGAGCAGATCCCCTATGCAGACAGCCTCCATACACAGACTAACTGGGAAATCACAAAATGACGGAGACCTGGGATATGGAAAATGATGCAGTAAGGCTTTGGATGTAGATAAACGATCTGCTCAGGCACTTTCATTTTATCCTGAAATGAACAGGAAGTACTCAACTGTTCCTTGCTGCCCAGATAACCTTGGAGGTACTAAGCGTGACTTTCTGCTATTTCCATGGCAAAACTAAATATTTGTTATTTCTATCTAAGTTAGCAGTCATTAAATAATATTTGAGGACAGTGCTATGGAAGAGATTGTAATTGGCATCACCAGGCAAAAAGGAAGAGAAAATGGCCTTTGAGCAGACGGTGAGGTCTGTCTGGGGGGCCAGCAAAGCCTGTGCAGTAGAAGATGTTGTGTTGAGTGAGAGCTGTCTGTTAAATACCTCCTTGTATTCGCAAAGCTCCTTGAGTGGCCTTGAAAATCACTGAAGTGCCAGGAAGCTTTATAATCCAGAGCTTAAGTTTACTTCAGTGATATGTCGCAGGAATTGTTAAGTGAGAACAGGAGCCTGTCTGTTCACCTTAACAAGTGAGAGAGGCCGACAGTTCCGCCTGGCTCAGCAAGGCCTGTGACAGGAGAGTGGGGACAGAAGGCAGCCTGGAGAGTGGCAGCCCAGCAAGAGGAAAGAGCAAGCCTTTGCCCAGGACTAGTGGTAGAAAACCTTGGGAGGAAAGAAGCTAGGTTCCACTCACACAAAATCTGCTTTGTGCCAAACACAACTAAATGTCTCCTGTATAATTTTGGTTTGTGTGGTTATACAATTTTATGGGCTCTTGGAAGCAAGAAGGGAGACCAACAAGGAAAGTAACTGTCAACACATGTTCTTAAGGAAATCATACATTTCAATTCAGTTGGCATTCAAGCATGGTGCTGACATCATAATTTTCAGGCAAGGGTGTACGATGCCTCTTTTTATGCAAGGCTTCAATCAACAGCAGGCACAGCTGCTGTAAGAGTGGAGGACCAAAGGGAAGATAAAATAGTGGAATTCAGGGAAGAAGATGTTAGGTAAAAGGTTCACTGAAGCCTCAATTCAGTTGTGAATTTTCAAAGTCAATGAGTATAATCTTTATTCCAGGCTTTTCTTTTCTTCCTTCCAATCATATGAAATAATATCTTCAAATGAATGTGTTGATCTATGTATGAGAATACAAGTGAACACAAGTCTGTAGCTCATATGTATCTAGCAATGGAAAGATTTTCAGTTAAATCCAATTAAAAAGAAATCATGAGTGGGACTCCCTACTTATTATGGATCAGTTACTTCTATTCAAGCCAGCTGGATCCTCACTCACCTTTCTGGTAAACAAATCTGCAAGACACTTGCAGAGAGATTCTAATTACATGCTGGGAACCCTCCAAGGGCTTAAGGTAGATTGTATTATCTAATCTCCAAAATAATTTTCCAAAAAACCCCTAAATATTAGTCCTGTGTGTCAGAAGAGGGGTTCTGAAGCACAGTGTGTCCAAGCTGCCATTAAAAGGCAGAATTTGCAATGCAATTTAAGATTTCCTGACTGTAGAACTTAACTTGGTTAGCACACTTAGTCTTTTGTCTGTATTAAGTTCACATTCATTTATGCCCTGAGCTTTCTACCTTGTCTTTTTTTTTTTAACCTTGTCTTTTTTTATTTTTACTTTACTCTTAAATACTCCATATTGTACACTCACCCATGATAATACAATCTAAAGAGATTACCTCAAGGTAACTCCTCTACTTCCAAATTCAAGATTACTAAATAGTCATTTGACTTTCAGAAAATGTTAGGAATGTGTATCTCTATGAGTGAAGAAATTTCTAGTTTAAGGTTTAGCTTAAGGTTTAATTCACTTTGTTTGATTCACTTTAAGTTAAATAAATACCACACACACACACACACACACACACACACACACACACATCTTCTAAAGTTATTTGTCTATGTTGAGATTATAGGACATAAGAAATCAGACAACGTAACATATAGATCAAGGTGTCTTGATCATGGTATAGCAGAAGCATGACATAGTTGTTGGAGGGACCCCATTCAACCTGTGGCTAACTATCCATTTTCAATGACACCATTCACATGAGTGACTCAGTCTGTTCTGCTCTAGTGACACACCACAGACAGTGTAATTTCTAAGCAATTGACATGTTTTCCACAGGTTTTGATAATCCAAGATCAACATGCTGGCAGGCTTAGAGACTGGAAAGGGCCAACTCTGTTATGAAGATGGTGCCTTGTTTCAAGTGTGACTGTGTGTCCTTGCTACAGCAGAGGAATAGTAAAAGATAGCTAAACTCCTTTCCACAATCACTATCATAAAGCACTAATACACCAGGCTGGAGAGATGGCTTAGTGGTTAAGACGCTGGCCTGCAAAGCCTGCAGACCCATGTTCCACTCTCCAGGTCCCATGTAAGCCTGGCACACAAGGTGATGCAAGTGTGCAAGTGCAAGGTTGCACATTCATACAATGTGGTGCACACATGAGATGTGCAATTACAGTGGCTGGAGGCCCTGGCACACCAATTTTCTCCTCCTCCTGCTCCTTCTCTCTTTCTCTTTTTCTTCCCCCCTCTCATAGAAAAGGGGCAGTCTGTTGGGCTTGATGCAAAAACAAAAAAAACACTAATCCATAAGGGCAAAATTCTCATTTCTTATTTCCCAAAAGCCCAAAAGCCCCCATCTCCTCATTCATAATCAATGTAGGTCATGTTTTGATCCATGAATTTTGGAAGGGAAATGTTTAAACCATATCAGAGGTACTTTAAGTTCTTCCACAGAATATAATTCCTTTCAGATGACTTTATGTTTATTACTTCCTAGTAGAGAATGATAATATTTCCCCAGCTCAGTAAATGTCAACATCCTTTGTCTAGATTCTCAGATTGAACATCTCCACGTTTTTCTTTCTTGATTTCTCTCTCCAATCTATCACCTCACCTGTGAGTTATCTCCAGTTCAAGCACATCTCACCACTTCTGCCATTACTACTAATTCCGGTCAGCATCATCAGTCACCTGCAGTAGCCTCCCAGCCACACTTCCTTCTATATTTCTGAAGTGTATTTGTCATACAGTGGTCACAAGAGATTCTTAAAATGCTATTTTATCACTCCTGTGCTTAAAGCCTTCCAGGGATTCTGCATGAGAATGAAATTAAAGAGCTTTATATCTTATAAGGCTGCACCTGGCCAGATGCAACAAAACTGGACCTGGTCTCCTATCTTGCTGGGTCTTCCTTATTCAAATTGCAACCACACTGTTGTTCTACCAACATGATAAGCATGCTCTCTCACCACTGGACATTTACATGCCCTGCTCTGTCTATGTTTCAAGACTTTTTCAAAGCTATCTAAGTACATACATTAATGGCTTCTGCTGAAATTTTGCCACATCAGAGGTGACTTTCCTGATAATGCAATATAAAATAATTAGTGCCTAAACATAAAGGCAAAATATTTCAAGTATTGTTTAATTCCAAAACAATTTCCAGTAATTATTTATTCCCTCATATAAATATTTTAAACTATAATTCATGTCATAATACAAAAAAGTACATTTGAAGGTGAGTAATTGACTAATTTGCCACAAAGCAATCACCCATGGAACTGCTGCCTATGTTAAGAAATAAACACTGCCAGAACCTTAGCACTTTATATCCCATCTAAACTCCTCTTAGTAAGTACCCCATTCTTATATAGGTGAGCATATAGGTGAGCAACTGTCTGTTGTTTTTTAAGATTTTATTTATTTATTTGCAAGAGAGAGCATGGGGAGGATGGGCATGCTAGGGCCTCTAGCCACTGCAAACGAACCCCAGATGCCTGTGCCACTTTGTACCTCTGGATTTATGTGAGTACTGGGGAATTGAATCTGGGTCATGCAGCTTTGCAGCATAGTGCCTTCATTGCTGGGACATCTCTCCAGCCTTGTTCTGGTTTTTATAGTGGTCATCTACTTGCTTGCTCTTCCTAAGTTTTTACTGAATGTGGACTCCTACAATGTATAATTAAATTTTCCTGCAATTTTAACATAAAGTGATATATATATATATACATATATATATAATATATATATATATTATATATATACACACATATATATATATATAATATATATATATGTAATTTTACTTAATACATTTTCCTATCCATGAATTTTGTTGCATGAAGTTCTAATTACTTTATTTTCTTGAAACAGATAATACTATTATGATATTATTAGTAGCTTTTGAAACATTTTTGGGATGCATAGTTTGCTTTAGGTTTTGATTTGGAGCATTATGAATCTTGCTACTATGAAAATTTTGTGTAGGCTTTTGTGACACACATACCTGGGAATGGAATTTCCAAGTCATGGCGTAAAAGGGTGTTAAAAATTTTATTTGATTATTCCAAAATATGTATTAAGTGGCTATGCCAGTTTACACTCTCAGCAGGAAGGGTTGAGAGGTGACACCCTCCACATCCCTGCCAAGTCACTTCTGTGTGTTTTAAGGAGTGTGCCAATGTATGAATGGGCAGCTAATCTTCACTCTGGATTCAATTTTAGTGCTAATTACATTGAGTACTCTTTTGTTTGTTGAGTATTCTATGTGAAATTTTTGTCTTTTTAGGCACCTCCTTTTCTCTTTTAATGAGGTAATCATCCTTATTTTCTCTTGATACGTCAACCTTCTCTTACTCTTGGCCCATCAAAACTATCAACCTTCCAGAATAATAAGTAAACAAGCCTCTGTAACAAACTGTTGAGGATTTTGCTTGATCCAAAGAGGTCTTCTATATGTTCTGACCCCATTTTTTTTTTCATAGAAGGAGCCAGCTGCAACGAATTCTCCTTTCTCTTGGAAGAGATCCAGTGACACACCCATACTCGTAGATCCCTGGAGAGAAAGCGATAGAAGCTTAGTTAATTTCACTTTAACTCTTATGTGTAAATATCTTAACAATGCATCCAAAGTACTTTCTATTTCCTGATCACTAGATGCAAGCAGCACAGTGTCATCAAGGTCATGGAGATGTGATGTCTTGTGGAAAGCAGAGGTGATCAAGAGTCATTAGAACTAAGTAATGACATAAGATTAGATAATCATTATATCTATGAGATAGTACTATGGAGGTGTCTTGTTAGTCTAGCCAAGTAAAAGAAAACTGCTGGTGACCTTATGAGTATAGTGAAAAAAGCTTTTTTTCAGAGAAATAGTAATTATACTACAGACACCAAAGACCATGTTAGTTTGCCTAAGGAATGAAGTCACTTTGGTTACAACTGCTCTAAACCGAGTTACTATATAGTTAAGCATATAATAAACCATTGGCATACTGAAGTTCCATTTCCCTTCTGATCTGCACTAGTGGTGTACAGATGACCATAAGGACTTTCCCATTCTCTTCTTATAGACCAAACAAGCAAGTCTAATGGGGATGTACTTGGAATCCATACCCCTGCTTCCTAGTTGATGGTTGCACTGTTTTCTACAATCTCTTCAGAAATTAATATTGGTTTGGGTTTACTATTTCTTAGTGGCAACCAATTTCTTCCAGTTTCCTCTTTCTACTACATTGACCATCAATAGACATTTAAAAAAATTGGCAATTGTACTGTATGTTGAGCATAACTATTCCAATTAGGTATTATGAAATAGTATACAAGAAACAATATAAAATGAATTTAGAAAAATATTGTGTCCAATAAAAGTTGTACATAATCTAAAACCTACATTGCATCTTATTTTCATAAACCCCATTTCTGACTGGTGGGCTGTAAATTTAGTTTGAATTTATTTCCATTAAGATCAGTTTAGAAATAGTTTCTAGTAGTTCCTGAAAGACATGATGGTTTCCCTTTCCTCAATGCACAGTGTCACCCTCCTAAAAGACCATCAGTCACCTGGGTGAAGCATGAGAAAGATAAACATGGATTTTTTTCCAAATTATTCATTCTTTGCTCAGTGATTATTTAATTTTTGTTATGTATTCATTCAGCAATTTTTAGAGCTATGTTTACCAACTCAAGTTGAATTTTCACCCATCTTGCATAGTTATGCCTTGAATAAACAACACCTGTTATTGAGACCTATAAAACATCAAAATCCATAAACCATTCTTACCATCAATTTTTTTTACCCTTGTTATATTTTTGAGTCAGTTTTAGGCATGTTAACTACCAAAATCAAACTAAATTTTTAGCTATCATCATGAAATTTTACGCATTAATATCACCTATGCAATTTTGATAATACCTTTTCTTTCGGGGAGTCTAGATTTCTCTTTATTGAAGGTTTCTGAGTCATAGAGATGATTATGCCTGGTTTCTCTGATTTGGTTATTTAGATTAAACTTTTGTTCATCTGACCTGAAACTTCCCTGCTTAATCAAAGATTGGGTAGACTTTAGTAATTTTATATATTTTATTTTTACTAATGCTGATTAATCAATTCACAGCTGTAATGGGTCTGTATCTATCAAACTGCTCTGATTATGCATTGACTCTGCTACAGATCATGGCATCCACAGCCTTGCCTCTGGTGGTTGTGTGCCACCAAGTGGCCATGGTCACATGAGATTCAATGACTCTCATAATCAAGAGCTATCAATTTTAATTCATTAGCTTCAGTCCCCACTGTTTGGTCAACCATGACAAAGGTTGATCACATGGTTCTTCAAGAATCCTAAAGCTCTTTTGAGCAAATTTATTTAAATTTACAAACTTAATTCATATAACATTGATTATAGCTATGCATTCTAGACTATTCCAAGGTAGGTGAATGGGTGAATTTGCTTTTCAAACTTTCTGTCTGTCATTGCTGGGAATTAGTCCAAAACTCCCTAAACATGCCAAGTGAGTATTCTACCACTCAGCCACATGACCATACAAGTAGGTTTTCATCAACAAATCTACCACAATATCCTCTTTTCCCTGGCCTTTTAATTCCTTCTTTCCCACTAAGCCAAATCAGGCCCAGTATTTCTGAATTTTGCACTGTGAGTTATATTTTGAACTATATTAGAACTAGCCAACTGAACTGTGAAAGCCTTCTCTAAGTTCTCAAGATGAAACATCCTATAGAGAATCTGTTCTCTGGGCAACATAAACAAATTAGGCCTGTTCCAGTTTTATGTTCCTCCCACTATTATTCCGCATCGTTAGCAGTCGTTCTTACACATATTCTCTTGTTTTTAATCTGCACAAGTCTGAAAGCTGAAGCAGTTCTTTTGTCATCTAGTGTATCTTCTAAGTCATATTTATACCTCATTATTAACCTCTCAAATACTTGAATCTAGATTGAGAACTAGTAGCAAATAGGGATGGCGAAGTTTAGTCCTGCATAGAATTCATATTCTCCCATATCTCAACTACTTCCTGGGAGTTCATGACAGTTTCCTCAGTAAACTCATGTTTAATATTGCTTTGAGAGGCTCACATTGGGGGAAGCATGAGGGGGTGGTGAAGCCACTGTTTGTGAGAATGCAGAATGCACCACCATGGGGGAAGGGAAGCCTCTTCTATTAAAAAACAGTGCTCTTCCCTGTGAGGCTGGGGATTCAGGACACAATGTAATTTAGCCCATTGAAGGATGAGATCATGTTTGACTTTCAGCTTTTTCATCCCTGAATTACAGGAAATAACGGTCTCCTTCCGTTACACTCCTTCAGCATGTACATCTTCAGGTCTTTTATGGTGTGCTTGATCAGAAAATGCAAATTCTTGATCTTATATTTTTCTTCCTTCACTTGATCCATGAATATTTGAAGCAATCAGAGCCACATGTTGGATCATGATACACAGAGACATTTTCTCCTACCCATAACTGATGGCTAACCCCACAAAGCACAACCCATATATTCCACGAGGAGGTTCCCTGTGGAAGGGTCAGTCAGGGAGGAGGCTAACAATGGTACCAACTTGACTGTATTCACTGAGTACAAAACTAAATTTAAAAAAAAGAGGAAATGATTCTATAAATTATAATGATTCTATAAAAGTAAAGGGCATATCAGTAGACCATTAAGTATACTCCATATAATAAGGAATATATTATTTTATTTATTATTATTTATTTATTTATTTGTTTTGGTTTTTCAAGGTAGGGTCTCACTCTGGTCCAGGCTGACCTGGAATTCACTATGTAGTCTGAGAGTGGCCTTGAACTCTCAGCAATCCTCTGCCTCCCAAGTGCTGGGATTAAAGGCGTGTACCACCACACCCAGCTAGCCTCATTATTTTTGTTAGCTTTCAAAATAAATGTCCAAAGCATTATATGCACAGCATCTTGCTTCATAGATGTGTTTGATTGGGACATTTTAATGTAGATATTTTATTTCCTTATTATATGGAGTATACTTCATGGTCTACTGATATGCCCTTTAGTACTATAGAATCATGTCCTCTTTTTTATTAGTTTTATACTCAGTGGAGTGGATACAGTCAAGTTGGTACCATTGTTAGCCTCCTCCTTGACTGCCCCCCCTCCACAGGGATCCTCCTTGTTGTGGAATATGGGTTGTGCCATCAGTTATGGGTAGGAGGAAATGTCTCTATGTATCATGACGCAACATGTGGCTCTGGCATTCTTTCCACTCCCTCTTCTGCAAATTTCCCTGAGCCATGTTGGGCTCATTTTATGACCTCATCATTGGCTCTTTTTAAATTTAATTCAATATGAAAGATTGGTCCAGAAAATCCATCTTTAAAATTTGATTGCTCCCAAATCCTTCAAGGTAGCAAAGTCAGCTAGGAATATCAATAGGGGGAAGAATACCAGGAAGAGGAAGAGAAAGGAAGAAGAGGAGAAAGAGGTTTGCACAAAATATTTTTGGCTAAGATGTCCTTTGTTCTGCTGGCCAGAAGTTGGTGATGCAGAAGAATCAAGGTTGTTTCAGTACAAATCTGAAGGTCTAATAGCCAGGAAAATGAATGATGAAAATTTCACTTTGAATGGGGACAAAACCTTTCTCTCAGTCGAGAAAAACAAAAGCCAGATACAGATGGTAAACTTTTGCTCACTTCTCCTCTGGTTCCATTCTTGCCTCCAACAGATTGGCTAAGGTTCACCCGCATTAGGGGAAGTCAATTGTCTTACTCAATCTATGAATGTAAATGTTGATCTCACCTGGAAATATCCTCACTGGTACACCTAGTATAATGTTTAACTAAATACCTTTCATTTTATGTTCCGATGAAGTTTAAAAAAAATGAAACTAACTACTACATGTTTGATTTCATACATCTTATTATTAACACTTAAAAATCTTACCATCACTATAACATCCATTTACATATTCTAGTGGTACTATTTTTTTCTATTAATTACTCACAGAGGTGTGTAATAAATTCTCATTGAAAGAAGAATTTTCTTCTCTACATGGTTCTTTGATTTTTCTTCTTTATATTTTCATTTAATTTTTTCAGGTATATATACAAGTCAGAATCTTTATTGTTATGTCTTTTAGTTCACACTTTAGAAGCTTTATCTAATCTGTTGCCAACTGTTATTTTACTCAATGCTGTTTATTTGAAAAGCCCATATGCTGTTCTTTATTGTGTTGTCCAGATTCTCTGCTAAATTTTTATTTTTTTTTATTTCTATGAAAACTGATAAGCAGACTGCAGAGTTTTCTCCATGATTAAAGGCACTGGCTTACAAAGCTTGAAGGCCCAGGTTTGATTCCCCAGTAACCGTGTAAAGCCAGATGCACCAAGTGGTGCACTTAGTATGGAGTTTGCAGTGGCAGAAGGCCCTGGCACACCTACTTAATCTCTCTCTCTTAAATAAATATTCAAAAGAGAAAGAGGAATGATTAGCATACTTATTTAAAACTGCTGCCTAATGGCTGTAATATTGGCATGTCTTCTTGGCTTACTTCTCTTGTCCATTGTTTTGATGGTTTCATTTTAAAGTATTTATTTTCTACCTGTGGTTTTCTTTGTTTTATACTGATCATTGCATTTACATACTATTGTTAGTAGAATTTAAAGTTGTTATTGGTAGCAAACTATTTGAAAACAGATATGTTTACATTCCTTGAGAAGGAATTTATGCTAATTTCAACCAGTCTGGAGGTATTAAGAATTCAACATAATTTTGATAATATTACAAGGAAAACTAGATTTAAGACCCCCTGAAAGGCAGTGTTATGTCCAGATATCCCACTCTAAAATGTGATCTTCAGATCCCAATCAAAGAGTAGGAGGCTAAGACAAAAACACTTTTCTTCCACTTGGTAGGTGTCAACATTAATTTGTGCTCCATCATCTCATATGGATGTCCACAGCACAGGTCAGTTCTAATACCCTTTCTGACATTGACTATAGGCTCACTAAAAAGGCAATGACTAAACCAAATTTCACTACCTGGTTTTCTGTACCCCTTTCAACAAAGGAGATTACTTTTTACCTAGAAGTTATTCAAGTTCATCAAGCAGCTTTTAGAAATATGATGTACAGGACTGGAGAGAGGGCTTAGAAAAAAAAGGCACTTACCTTTAAAACCAAAGATCAATTCCCCAGGACCCACTTAAGCCAGATGCACAAAGGGGTGCATGTGTCTGGAGTTCGCTGGCAGTGGTTGGAGGCCCTGGTGTGCCCATTCTTAAACTCACTCTCTCACTCTTTCTCTCTTGCTATCTCTATATCTGCCTCTTTCTCTCTCAATCTAAATAAATAAAAAAAAACAAATTAAAAAATATGATGTACAACTGTATTTGTTAGGTAAATATTTCCTGCATTCCTTTTCCCACTAACAAATTTATGTTTTTATTTATTTTAAATTCATCTTTATTTCTCATTTTTCTCCTTACACCATACTGTATCCTTTGCAACAGAGACTCTGTGACTTCATTCAGTAGTAATTCCCAAGAATTTAGAACAGTTCTGGACTTTTTGTAGGCAATTAGTGATATTCAATTAAATAATAAAACGGGTGCATATTTCTCAACAATGACAAATAATCTCTGTGTCATTTTATACTTGATAACATCATTGTGCATGAGGGATTATTTGATTATTTCAATAATCCTGTGACATTTTATCAATCCATTTGTCAGATGAGGAAATAAAAGTTCAATAAGATTATGACCAAGGTATGGTTTCATAAATTAATTCCAGATTCAGCAGTTCACTCTTGTCTATGGGGCATATATTTTACTCTTCCCAGTAGACACCTGAATCTTTTGATGGTCCTAAATTCAACATTTATATTGCTTTTTCATATACATACACATTTTCAATAAAATTTAATTTATAAAGCCAGTATAATAAAATATTAACAATAATAAAATAAAACAGTCATAATAAATTATGGAGGTAAATGCTTAGTAAATGCTCTTTCATAATATCTCACTATATTTTTGATGTATTCAAGCTACCAGAATCATTATTCCTGTAATTTTGGGCATTATTGATCAATGAACAGATAACTTTAACAGAAACACTTCAATTCATGTTAAAGATATGCTCACCAAGATGGCAACTGAGTGACTAAAGGGAAGGTAGTGTATAAAGTGTGGATACATTGGATAAAGGGATAATTCATTCAGGCCCCGAGCAAGACTGGGGCCAGATGACACCAGATTCCTTCTCACTATTCTGAATTGTACACAATTTAAAATAAATGAATTCCTTATTTTTATAATTTTTCATGTAATGTTTTGAAATGCATTTGGCTGGAGGGCACCTGAAACTGAGGAAAGTTAAAGTACAAATAAAGCAGGCTACTATACTGTATTTGAATCTGCATGTTCAAAACTAATTTTACATGGTAAGCTTCTATCTGTTGAATAAGAGTTTGATAATATGTGCACATTAGCAGTTTGCAATGGTTTGTAATTGATAAGCTTTACTCCATGTATTTTTTAAATAAATTCAAACTTAGAAGCTAGGATTGGCTAGTTTTAGCCTACACTTTAGTCCTACAGGTATTGGCAATGTTTTAGTTAGAAGATGAAACTCAAAAGTAGAAAAGGTTTGTATCTATATATTAGAAAGCTAGGTTTTTTTCCTTTTTTATTTTATGTCACTGAGTATTATAGCTTATATTAGAATTGATTTTAAGTTATCTTAATATGTAGTAATTTGAAGAAATAAAACTTATTTTCCTGACATTTCCTAATTTTTCTTGTCTATGTATGTATACTTTAAGGTTAAATTATTTTTACAAATTTTGGGAGAAGTTGTGATTTGGTTTTATTGAAATTTGACTTCTAGGGACACAGAACATTGTTCTATTCAAATTTCCTTATATTTTCTCTATGGAGATATTTATCTTTTATCATGTAATTTTATTTTTATTTGGGTTATTTAAAAATATTAAATTCATTATTAAATCTATGTTGCTATGTTTTCCCATAGTTCTATTGCAACCATTAATTTTATTGAACATTTACAATTTCTTAATATTTAATTTATTTTGTTAGTTTTTAAAAATCTAAACTGCTTTTTTCTTATAGTTCATTTTCTTATTTGCTAAATGTTACATCCTATTTCCTATTTTTATATATTGTTTCTACAACCTCAGACAGGGACACTGCAAATAAATTGGTTAGAGTAAGAAGTCCTGGTTCTCAGAACTCTAAGTGACCACTAAAATATACTAGGTGTGGAGAAAATAATCAGAAATGTAAATATCAGAAATTGTCTTCTATGGAAACAGTTGTGTTGGATATATAGTGATAAGCAGAGTAGGTATTTTATCACAAGGTAATGTTGCTATAGAGAATCTTGGGGTGGGAGATGGCTATCTGAAAAGCCCAGAGTAGAATATAGCACCAGGAAAGATTCCAGCCATTTGCAGCAGAAACACTGGGCTTTACTTAAGAACAAGCTTTATATCCTTGGAGAGTAAATTGGCAAAAATCATGAATAAGACAAGAATCTAGGTCTGAAGGGCATGTGGCACTAGTCAAGCTATACAATTAGGGAACCCAAAACAAAGCAAACTAGGCAAGTCAGATTGTCTACCTACATGTGAAATCACTGAGTTATGTCTGTCTAGTATGAATGAGATTAGCTTTACAGACTAGAATAAATTGAACCTGCATTTATACCTCAGGTTTGGAAAAGTGAAAAAGTATACTTTGGATGCAGGAAGCCAAAAAATGCACATCATACACACACACACTCCCTCTCTCTCTCTCTCTCTCCATATAATGTATACACATATACAGCAATACATGTATGTTCTTGACTATGTTGTAATGGACAATCAAAAGGTAACATAGTGGGGGAAATTACATGCTGATTGATTCTCCAAAAGTGACTGATAATTACAGATGCTTGCTTTTTATCACTGTTCAGATTCTAAGGGAAACACTGCTTGTATAAGCATTGGATTGTGGCTTGAGGGAGTAAGTTAGCATTGTGTTTTTTTTTTTTTTCTACTCAAATATACTTGTAAAATATCTATTCTGTGCCACACACACTGGGGATATGAAAAAGGAAAAGATAAAAACAAGACTCAATTTATAGTTTCTAGTCTCACAAGGAAAATAGTCAAGAAAATTATAGTATGAAAGGAAGTATAAGAGGGAGCAGAAGCCGGGCATGGTGGCACATGCCTTTAATCCCAGCACTCGGGAGGCAGAGGTAGGAGGATCGCCATGAGTTCGTGGCCACTCTGAGACTCCTTAGTGAATTCCAGGTCAGTCTGGGCTAGAGTGAGACCCTACCTCAAAAAACCAAAAACCAAAAACCAAAACACAAACAACAAAAAAAGAGGGAGCAGAAATAGTTAAAAACTGACAAGTGAACTTGAACTTGCTAGCTTGGGGCAGGACAGGCAAAATAGAGAGGATATTGAGAGACTATTACCTTGATATTAACCAGGCTGGAATCTGATAGAGAAGTAAGAGTTAACAAGTGATAAAGTGGAAGAAAATTACTCCAAAAAGTGATAACTGTGAGCAAAGACACTACATGCAAATTTTCTGAGAACAAGAAGGCAAGAATGGTATTGAACATCTTGTAGTGACTACTAACCAATATGAAACCAATGAATAATTTTTGGTAGCTTGGGCAACTGGAACATGTAGTAATAATGATGCTCTTTTTTATTGCCCTCTGGACAATGGGATGGGCAAGGGCAAGAATGGAATAAATAAGATTAACTAGCTGACTTTTCCTAATTCAAGCTTGAATTAAGTGAACCTTGACAAAAAATAGTGACAATAGGTTATGATTTCTAAATTTCTATCTTTGTTTATGTCCATGGACTGTATTGCTTAATATGTATAGTATTTAATTAAATTATTTTATAATATTTGTGTCTTTTTATTGTTGTTTTGCTTTGAGACAGGGTCTCATTAAGTATCTGCGACTGTCCTGGATCTCTCTGTGTAGCTCAGGCTAACCTCAAACTTGTTACGATCCTCCATCCTCTGCTGCTCAAGGGCAGGTTTGTGGCACCACATGTGGTTAAATATTTATGTTTTAAGGAATTTACATTTATACTATGTGAATAAACAGGCTGAATAATATCCTCCCCCAAGTGCCAATGTCCTAATTCCTGACATCTACATGTGATTTTACCTAGTAAACAAGACTGCCCAGATGAGATTCAAGTAAGGATGCTAAGATGGAGAAATTACTGAAAATAATCTGAACAGGTCCAGTGTAATCATAACACCCTTTTAAGAGGGAAGTGGCATGATCAATTAAATATTGGAGATGTGATGGCAAAAGTAATAGGATGGGTGACATAGGCAGAAGCCCAGGAACATGAAATACTTACAGAAGCAAGAAAGTGCAAAACAGGGCTAGAAAGATGGCTTAGCAGTTAAGGCACTTTCCAGTAAGGCCAAAGGACCCAGGTTCAATTCCCCAGTACCCACGTGCAGCCAGATGCACAAGGTGGCCCATGTATCTGTAGTTTGTTTGCAGGGACCAGAGGCCCTGGTACACCATTTCTCTCTCTCTCTTTCTCTCTCTCTCTCATAAATAAATATATAAATAAATATTTTAGAAAAGAAATGAAAAGGCAAGACAGTGCATTTTCCCTTAGCATGTGAAGAGGGAGCCAGGACTTCAGAGGACACATTAGCATTAAATTAGCAAATAGTTTTAGGCTCCTGGCTTCTAGAACTGTGGATGAATATTTATTCATATATTTATGTGTTGTTATAGTGCTAAACTTGTGATTTATTATAATGACAAGAGGAAAGTGTTGCCCTAAACTAAGAGAAGGGTGGATGAACATTTAAGTATGTGATATAAATAATATCTTGGCATTCATTTATCTACCAGTGGGAGAAGTGCTTTCTGATCATTTTTATATAGCAGTTAATATCAGAGCCAAATGACATTGTTTTTGCCAGTGAGATTTTAAATCCCATTCTCTTTGCCAAAGAATATACAATATGATCCTAAAGTAGTGAGGTCATTATCAAAGGAGATACAGTAAAGACCAGGCTCTGAGAGGCATGAAGTCATCACACTATCACAAGGGGTAATTTGAAAAATACTGGGGAAAAATAGTTGTTTCATGTAAAAGCCACAATTGAGAATACAGTAAGAGCATCTTCAAGAGACAAAGTAGAGACTAAAAAGAAAGCTGATATGACAAAGCGGGTGGAAAGTCATGGAATGAATGAAAAAATCAAGAGGAACGTCAGAACTAAACAACCGCGTCCTTCCTATGGGTAAGATCTAGAGATGCCTTCCTCTTTATTCTGCTTAAATACTTCCAAGAAGTGGTCTGACATCCCAGGAATTCAGCCAGTATTAACTGCTCTGTGCTGCCCATTTCTTATCATCATGAGCTTCTGACTTGGAGGACACTGCTAGGTGTATTCCATAGGCAAGCTAAGGAGAATGTCGTTAATAAGCAGTGACAAACATGGAGTAGAACAGGCAAAGTGATTAGACTCGCACATTGCTAAGATAGGCTCACTTTCATATTGCACAAACTGTTAAGCACTAAATATTGTAGAATAGATCAGGGAAAGAAGAAATTGTGAGTGAAGTATATAAACCAACAAATATATAGGTAGGTGTCGAGGTCCAGCCTCAGCGGGGTTGTAGAACTTGAAGGGGTGTGTGGAGTCGGTCGGCAGTGTGAGGAAAGGATGTGGACCAGTGGTTCAGGTGAAGTGTAATGGACACAGAGAAAAACTCTGCTTCATGATTTATACTTTTATAATACATTATTTTTTGCAAGCAAAATATAGCAACTTACTCATGTAGCTTCTATTCTCTAAGAAATCTTGTACACTATTCTCCTTGGTTTCCCCCACTTCTGCTTAACTCACGAACCTCTTATGGCATAAGCTTTCTAATAACATCTTAAACAAGAAAGTCAAGGATTGCAAGTTGATTAATAACTTACCCAGGATCATAGAAACTAGCCAAGAGCTCTGGCAGGTAGCTCTTGCTGTATAAGGTTATAATTTTTTTTTAAACATCTGAAAGGGCTGTGCTAGCCACTGTCTACATAATATTATCTTGCAGCCTGAATAACAGTATGTTTCTCAATTTCTAACCCAGTACTGATTAATTGTCTCTCTATGGCCCTCTTTGTTTGGTCCTGACCTTGCATCTCACCATAAAAGGAAGATTTTGATATTTAACTATTATTACATCTCTCCAGACCATCCTTATTCCATTACTGTATGC
This sequence comes from Jaculus jaculus, assembly GCF_020740685.1. Taxonomy (NCBI): domain Eukaryota; kingdom Metazoa; phylum Chordata; class Mammalia; order Rodentia; family Dipodidae; genus Jaculus; species Jaculus jaculus. The sequence continues at coordinate 312,182,213 of NC_059102.1, forward strand.
CCTGTATATGGTAAAGACTGATCTATCCAGCCATGTTTTGCATTGATGTATTTCCTTTAGGAGCCCACGAAACTCTATTATTAATTCTGAAAGTTACATATTTTGTTTTACTTCCTTGCATGGGCCCAAACAGATTATTTGAAAGATGTTTGCTTTTTCTCCCTAGCAGTTCATGCTCTTTTTCTAGTAAGTCATCTGTAGGTTCAGGAAATGTGTCCATTAATTCCTGTAACCATAAGTAATGTTTCTTGGGAACAATTGGTAAGGCATGTAGCATAGCATTGCGAGGAACATGTCTCATTAGGCGAACTATACATTTGTGGTGTTGAGAAATTTTGTTCAGTCAAAGTAGTCGTAGTTTCATGATCCATAATCTGTTTACCTGTTTAAACATTATAGCCTCAGAAATTTCTGCAGGAACATTCTTTTCCTATTTAATCATTGGTGCCTATAAAGCTACATATGAATTGGATTCCCCTACTACTACTGAGAAGGGGAAAATGAAAGCAAAAATAAGCAGTAATAAACTTATAATATTTCCAAAAATTCCAAGGAAAAGATAGCAATAGTGCAAACCGTCAGACAACAGGCACTCCAGGAGGTTGCTGAAAGACCTTTTGGCCCTGCCAGAGGAAGTCTCAGATGCTACAGCCCTGCTGAATGGTGTCCCATCACTGTCATACTCCAGAGCTGATTGTTGCTGCCAGTTGGCCATAGGTACATAGATGGTTGGTAGATGTTAGAGGTAGGTATTTTGTATAATTGACAAAATCCTCATTTTCGTTCAGCAACATCCTGCTCCTTTGTGTGTGTGTGTGTCCACAAGGGCTGTGAGGTCTACCCTGTGTACAGTTGTTCTGCTTACCAGGGAGGGAAAGAGAAAGACAGGTGTGTTTCAACAGAGCCCTGAGCTCCAGAAGACTGCTCACCTGGCCCTTGAGTGAGTAAAATTTTACTGCTCTGGATTTGACTCTTCCATGCACTGATTCTTTGTGCTATGGCCCTTCAGGTTTTCTACAGATGCTTGTAAATCACCTGTCTTCTAGGTAGCTGACCAAAAGGAAAAAAAAAAAAAAAAAAAAGGAATCCTTCATGAGTCAGAGATACTCATTTTCCAAAGGTCAGGTTTCCTGGTCTCCCCACTCTGTCTTGACAGGGCCAGCATCTGACCTGCTCCACTAATGCTAACAGAGGCCTTGGCAGAACTCAGATGCAGAAGGCAGAGGTCACAGCAGGAATGAAACTAAAACACTGCATCCTTGTAAGGGCCAAGTAACCATATAGGATGAAACTAGAACCTCACTTGCACACTAAATGTTCATGTGGGCATCAGTGGGTAGAAAAAGGCTGTGTCTCAGAATCTAGAGAAAAGTTAGGTCAGTGCTGTTGGCTGAGCGAGTCGTGAGATGACATGAGCCTATGAGACACGGGGAAGGTATAGCATGTAAGATTACAGCACAGTTCTCTCTCTCTCTCTCTCTCTCTCTCTCAAAAAAAAAAAAAAAATCGGGGACGGGTTGTGATAAAGGGTTAAACTCCCTGAAGACTAGCTTTGGCCTTGACTGCTTACTCTCAACCTCCCCCGCCAGTGCCTCACATTTCTAAGATGTCCCTTGTGCCGAATTCTTATTCAACTTCAAACTGACAAACTGTTTTTAATCTTTTCCTTCCATCCAGCCTGGAGATTGGGAAGCAAAAATCAATACTGGTTGGCAGGTGATCAAGCTGCTTCAGACTGGTGTGAGGAGAGAGCAGAGAGAGAGAGAGCAAGAGGACAGGAGGAGGGGCGAGGTGGGGGCCTGATAGAGTGGGGAAGAGTTTGACTAAGTATCATGAATTACTGGCCAGAGGTCCAAAGGGCTGTGATTTCTCTGGCCTTGAGCAAGGGAGCTTGGGAATGCCATTAGAACAATTAGGTCATGAGTTCACAGCTGTTGAGGTGCCTTTAGAGAAAGGCACTGAGAATTTTCCTGACACTTGAATGGGAGAGAGGGAGGAAGGAAGGAAGGCGGGAGGGAGGAGCAGAAGGAGAGGGACTCAATCTTTCTGTGGTATGTTTCAAGAAGACGTTTTACAACATTGGCAGCATGCAACAAGGCCGATGGCTGCTTTGGAAAAGGAAACAGGATGAATATTGACCTAATTCGGTTTTTGAAAATAGTGCTAAAATATTTTAAAGAGACTATTAAGAATGGGCTGTCAGAGAAGGAGGTAATAGGAAGAGATGCTCGCCCAGCTAGCCTTAAAACTGAATGGCCTAGGTGATTCCATGTCTAGTTCTAGCCCCAAGTCACAGAGATTCCTGGCTACCCAATGATACACATCTAAAACCCTAATAAGGCAGCGGATCCTTACTTAACTGACTGACACTTAGGAAATTTTACTTTTTTTGTGGGCAACAGAAAGTGCAGCCCAGACTCTATTTGCTCCACTGGCCATTACAACTTCGAGTCTCAGTGTCTATGATGGCAAGATCTGAATTGGCTGTTTATGTAATGGGGAACAACTGTAGTCTTGGTTCTTGAGTGATACATGGCTGTAGAAATGGCTTTGATTCAGGAAGCTAAACCTCCAAGTGTATTGCATCTCTCTTTGCTCACAGTGAAAGCACTGAACAGGGTGTTTCTAATATGAGAGTGTCAGCTGACATTTTTGACCCCTACTTTGTGATTTGAAGTTTATTTTTTTATGATTTTGGTAATCTTTAAATAACTAACCCGAGATGTTAGTCTTGTGAACATTTTGTACCCTTTTAAAGATGTTACTCAAGCTAGAATTTTCACTCAAGCTTCATAAACAGCAATGCTAGGGGGATTCAAGGCAGTGTAATTTTCACAACTCAACACAGACAATCTTAGACACAGGCCATATCCACACACATCTGGGATCAGATGTGGTGTTTAAAAATTTCCTATCTGTGAAGAACATAATATATTCTGCCAAAAATGAGAACTGGAGACAGACAATTTGTGTTGGGAAGTAAGTGGAGAAACCACTGGCAATAATTACCTCTAAAAATCTAACAAATTCTCCTCTTCCTCTGTCCGAGGTAGTGCACATCAGGAAGAAGCAGCAGGTCTAAAGAGGTAGCAGACAGTACACAGCTGTTGGACCATGTTTGACCCTTGCTGTTGAGATATTCTGCACTGAGTATGGGGTATACCACAAACCACTAGAAGATAGCATAGGATGGATACTGTCATACCTGAATGGATGAAAGGCTTGAGGATGCTAAGAGAATGACACTACAATAGAGTCATTGGGCCAGAGTGAAGGTATTTCAAGAAGGCAAAAAGATAAATTCTTAAATAAAAACAGTAAAACACTTGTAGAAAGCAACTACTCAAGTAGGCCAAAACTCACAGTGAAGTAACTATCATAGAATGACTTGGACAAAACATTTAAAATAAATGGACTGGACAGATGGCTTAGTGATTAAGGCAGTTGCCTGCAAAGCCTAACAGCCCAGGTTCAATTTCCTAGTACTCATGTGAAGACAGAGGCACAGTGGCATGTGCATCTGGAGTTCATTGGTATAGGCTAGAGGCACTGGGCTGGCATGCCCATTCTTTCAATCTCTCCCCCGCCTGCTTGCATATAATTACATAAAAATATATTAAAAATTTAAGTAGATAATATATGTTGCAACATTAAATAGAGAAATGAGAAAGAATATATTGAAGAAGAATGTGAGTGTTGTTTAATATAAAAAGAACCAATCAAAATTCATATAATTAAAAGCTAAATATCAATGGCATTTACTGGAATAAAAATTCAGTCGGCAGGAAATTGTAGTTTGGATGTAATGAGAACATTAATGTACTGAACAACTACTGAGAATCCATTACCGAGAGAAAGTATGAAAAAGTACAGCAAAGAAAACTCCTAATTTCATTCAGTAGGAATTCCAGGAGACAATAGTGAAAAAAAATAAGAACATGTAAGATGATTTCTGTGACATATATGTATTAACAAAGTTTCATAGAAAAATAAAGAAATCTAATGACCAGTAAGAAGAAGGTAAAGCCCACTAAAGAGACACAAATAGGGACTTTCCAAAAAAGAGTGGCTTGGATATGAGGCATCCTGCCAAAACGCTGCTGTTTGAAGGCTTGGTCCTCAGCTGGTGTCACAATTGAGAGGATACAGGTCATGAGGATTTTGACCTACTCACTGTGTTAATCCAGTGACAGGTTCATACTGAGTATACTACGAGGAGGTTCAAAGAAGTAGGCCAGGGGATGTGTTGAAGGCTGTACCTTGGTTTTGGCCAGTTCCTGTCTCTCTTCCTGGCTGCCACAGTTGCCATCAGTTCTTACGTGCATGCACACTGTAATACTGTCCTGCCTCCAGCCCAGAAGAGTGAAGACAAATGATTGCAAATTGTGAAACCATCATCCAAAATAAATCTTTTCTTCAAGTTGGGTTCAATATTAGGAGCCAGCACATGCATACCTTTACATGAAAGATTTTTTTTTTTTATTCTTGACATCTGGTTTTCCCTTGGGACTGCCCACTTACCAGTGGTCCTCAACAAAAGACTGATGAAGCTGATTTTCAAATATCCCTGTTCCCCTCTGGTGAAAGAACTCTGCTTTGCTTTTTCTGCACTGGCTCTCTCAGAACTTTCATGGAATTACACTGTAGTTAGTTGATCACATTCCCATTTCCTGTTCTCCCTTCAGGCCCCTCTCACCTCTTACATCTCCATATGTGGTGGTTTCATCTCCCAAATAAACCCTGCCCACTGAATAATTGGCTTGAGCTGTATTTCTGGGAGAACTTGACTAAGATAATCACGTTCCCATAAAACAGAACCTTCATAATTTCAGATAAATATCAGGGAAAAACCAGCACATGTGCACAAAGTAAAATAAATAAAAATTGCCATTGCTTCATTGTCTCTAATTGAGAGATTGGAAGCACCTTGAATATCTATCATTGGAGATCTACACATTGTAGTCTATGTTTACATGAAAGGAAGCCATCTTGGAGAATATGCATCAGCATAATGCACGTACATATGTAACAAAAGTATAAAAGGATGCAGGTCTGTGACATATACCAAATTTCAGGTAGCATTTTCATATAAGAAGGGAAAGAATGTGACTAAAAAGGGTACACTGGTAATGTTGTTCAGTATTTTATTTAAAATAATCTAGGAAATGAGAAAAAATGAGCCTTACTAAAACTGGTTAGTCATTCATGAATCCTTATTCTTTCTTTTTGTGGAATAATTGAAAATTTTCTTAATTTACATATTAGAACAAGGGAGAAGTGGAAAGTTTAAACAGGATGAGAAGACAGTAATTATTAAGAAGTAACTATACGGGCTGGAGAGGTGGCTTAGTGGTTAAGCACTTGCCTGTGAAGCCTAAGGACCCCAGTTCAAGGCTCAATTTCCCAGGACCCATGTTAGCCAGATGCACAAGTGGGTGCACGCATCTGGAATTCGCCTGCAGTGGCTAGAGGTCCTGGTGCGCCCATGCTCTCACTCTCTCTCTCTACCTCTTTCTCTGTCTGTCGCTTTCAAATAAATAAATAAAAGTAAACCAAAAAATTTTTTTTAATTCAAAAAAAAAGAAGTAACTATACTCTCTTTGCCACCCCCCAAATAAAAACCACCACCACCACCACCACAAAAACCCTTCTTGTTCAATTGCCTTAGGCCATTAGATCTCTCAGTAAGGAAAGAGGTCCTAAGAAGTTTTGTCAAGGGTCTCCTTTCAGTCATGGTAACTTAAGCCCCAAGTGGGAAGAACATCCAGCAGGCTGTAACGATGAGCCCTGCTTTGAATGAGTAATTTCTGCCCGGATGCTTTCTTGGACAAAACTTGTGTGTGTGTGTGTGTGTGTGTGTGTGAGAGAGAGAGAGAGAGAGAGAGAGAGAGAGAGAGAGAGATGCATGTGCATATGTGTGTTCATATGTTTGTGGATCATGCATTTGTCTGGATATATGTGTATGTGTGGGCATGTGCCTGTGGAGAACAAAGTTTAGCACTGAATGTCTTCCTCAATTTTTCCCCATCTTATTTCTTGTTTGAGACAGAGTCTGTCACTGAACCTGGACCTCTCTGACTTTGTAAGAATAGCTAGCTGGTAAACCTTTGGAATCCTCCTGCTACCCGTCTCCTACTCCATCACTAGGATTACAGGCACATGCCACTTCGACATGAGTTCTGGGGATCTGAATTCAGACTCCTGTGCTTACAAGGGAGTCACTTTACCCACTGAGACTTCACCTAAGGCCTTTTGACTAAAATTTTAAAGGCTTCAAAATAGATCCAGCTGAAATATGTCAGAGTGCTAAGTGCTCCTACTAAATCTACATTGCAGATGAAAACATGCCAGTCATGGTGGCATAGGCCTTTAATCCCAGCACTAGGGAGGCAGGGGTAGGAGGATTGTTATGAGTTCAAGCCCAGCCTAAGACTACATAGTGAATTCCAGGTCAGCCTGGGCTAGAGCAAGACCCTACGTAGGAAAACAAAGCAAACAAACTGAAAGACAAAAATTTATCAAAATGGAGCTCATTTTATAACCCTCACCCCCAGGAACCCACTTCCTGTATGCTCTATCCATCTGGATGATATCCCATTGCTTCCAAAAGTCATCTTTGCCCTACTTCTTATGTATATCCCTCAATATTTAGGTACCAAGTTCTGCTTGTCTCACCTTTGAAATATCTCTTGAATCCATTTTCTACAATCCACTGTTTCATTTTACACACAGTCTCTCATCTGCCCTCCTGGGCCAGAACCCAGCTGCTGCCCGTTGGTATAGGAAATGCCTTTCCTTTGGCTTTACCACCACATGTCCAATCTCCTTGTCCCAGGGCCTGAGCATATCACTGATGAACTCTTACAAGGTTCTTGATGTCAGCCCTTTTCCAGGAGTCCATTTCTACAAACCCATTTGAGGGTGGTCTGAGATGGTAGCTCACATAGCATTCACATTTTGTACCCAGAGTACAGTCACTCTTTCCCTTATTGCTAATTGCAGTATATTTGGTGATTAGGGCATCTCTCTTGCTCACCTCTAATCCCCAGCAGGTAAAAAGTTGATGCTCCAGACTTTAGAGAAAACATGCCAAACTCTTCAAGAGGTATACATAAATTCGCTTCCCTCACCAGGCTCAATGCAGAAGGAAAATACTGCCACGGATCCCCAAGGCTGATGGGGTGGGGCAGAAGGAATTGTACAGTAAACTGAATTCTCTCCAAAGAATCATCTCGCTGGGACTCTTTCACTTCAGGTTACTTATTAGAAATGGTAGTGTGAGCAATAAAGAAAGCGTTCTAATGAAAATTAAATCCCTAAGGGGAGAAATGTTCTGCCAGTTATTGTTTGTTGGTTATAAAGAAATATATTGAATACTGCCTATGTGTCATATTTCTTAGCGTTCAGTGACCAAAGGACATTGTGGAAATCCATTTCTCAACCATCATATGTGAACACTTTACATTTTCGGTATTTGGCCAAGCAACCCACACATTTCGTTCACTCAAGTCATACATTTTAAAAAGTACCAATTGACTTCCATCTCTTTGTGACACATATGGAATCCCAGAAGACTGGGATGTTTTTCTGTGTTACTGTGACTTCCATGATGGTATATGCCATTTCATTCGACTTTGGAGAAAAAACAAAACAAAACAAACAAACAAACAAAAAACTGTACTCAACTCTTTTTGAAACAGTCATAAAAAAAATTTATGGAGGAGTGAAGTTGAAATTTTTATAACTTTATCTGGTACATAAAATGTCACACAATAAACCTCTTTAGCCTTTTAATTATTACTAATTCTTTCCTTCAAAGCATAGTATGAACTTAACACCTGTTTATTCCTTAACTCACCACTATTAAGTTTCTCTTTCATTTCCTCAATGTTACTAGCAAAGGTCGGCAATGTTCTTCTAATCACCAAGTCCAATGGGCTTTTCGTCATCCTCTTATTTGACCTTTCTCTGATACTTGACATCATTGATCATTCCCCCTGGCAAGTCCCTCCTTTGAATTCTGTGAATGTTTTATTCCTGTATTCAGCATTATTTCTTACTTCTTCAGCTGGATGAGCCTCCCAAGCTGTAAGTTTGGTCTCTGGGGTTCTATCCTTGCTTAGCTTGTTTCTCTCACTTTCTACTCAATAACTTCCATAGTCTCACCTATCACTTTTTAATTATGCTTCATCTTTAAATTTATAGCCCACACCTGTCTTATCTTCAGGCCAATACAACTTGCCATTCCCTAGAAACCTTCACCTGTGTTTCTTTCAAGTGTCTTAAAATAAGTGCAACAGAATTCTTTTTTAATGTTGTACTATAAAATGTTATTGTAGGAGAACATATAATACTCTTGAATCTTTTCAGCATTTACGTATGTGCTTAGTTTGTTGACTGTCCTCACCTTATTAGACTGTCCCCATTCTAGTGCTTCACCAAAACAGGGATTTTGGCCTGTAAGAGCCATTGCAATATTACCATCTTGGGGAGAAATATGTCTTCATAGTGGTAGCTCAGTATTTTAGGAGTTCTTCATGCATGCAAAGCACACTGCAAGGATAAGTTGTTGGAAATGCACAAATTTCATTGAGAACTCAAATTTAATTTTTATCCCTCAACAAGCTTTTATTTTTCTGATCCCATTTGGCTGTCAATCACTCAATACAAATCCTAAGTGTCACCCTGGAAACTTGATTCCCTTTCACCTCCCAAATCCAAATGCTCACCAAGTCCCACAAACTCTTCACAGCATTTTTTTTCCAAGGCAGATTCTCACTCTAGTCCAGGCTGACCTGGAAGTCAGTATGTAGCCTCTGAATGGTTTTTAACTCACAGTGATCCTTCTACCTCCACCTCCTAAGGGCTTGGATTAAAGGTGTGCTCCACCATGTCCAGCTCTTCTGGGCACTTTTTATCAAATTATTTTCCCCACCTTCTCAACACTCTCTCAGGTGGTTCTCACCCACTCTTGATTGAGACATACATGAATTAACATCTCTAGTTCCATACAGCTCAAGATTCCTCAAACACAAACTTTGTCATACTAAATTGGTGCTCAAAGGAGACAAAAAGAAAAGACACCCTTAAGTGTTAGGCACTATTTTCAAGGTAGAACCCTGAATCCTTAACATGTAAAAGAGGCTCTTTCTAAAATGGCCTCTATCTTCCTTATGCAGTTTTTAATCTTGGTATGCGGCACTCTTGCATAGAATTTAGAATCCCTTCAATTTGCACTAACTTGTCATGATGTTCCAGGAATAAGCATTTTTGCTCCTGCTGTCTTTCTTCTTTGCTCAGAATTACTTTCTTCAAATACAATCTCCTCTGATTAGCCGGGTGAGAAAGTATACCATTTTTAAGACTCTAATTCCAATGTCACCTCAATTTATAGCTACAGCTGGCTCTCTACCAGGAAGGTGTGGTCTCACGATCCTGTGTGTCTCTCCTGCTCCCAGCAGATTATAAACCATGTTATTTACTCATTTATTATCTGCACCCATCAGTAACATAAACAGAATGGTGGTTCATCACAGATGCTCACCGACTAATCCTCAGAACTATAAACATGTTGAAAAGATGCCATTAGGAAATAAAGGTTGATATCTACTGACTCTGACATAAGGAGATGGTCTTAGATTATTCAAGCAGGCCCAAGATAATCACAGGAGTTCTAAGACTCAAGGGAATAGGCAGAAAAAAATTAGAGTTAGAGAAAGTATGGTAATAGAAGCAAGGGTTGATGACACAACATGAGGATGTAGTACTCCACTGCTAGCATGCAGGTGGGAGGAAGCCAGGACCCAGGAAGTGCAAACAGCCCCTAGGATCTGGGAAAAGCGTGAAATGGACTCTCCCCTAGTCTCACCCCAGGAATCGCATGCCAGGAGAGACCTTGGTTGTAGTCTGGTGATATTCTTGTCAGACTTCCGATCTCCAGAACTCTAAACTAATAAACTTTGTGTTGTTTTAAGCCACGATATCTGTGGTTATTTGTTAGGGCAGCAATGAGGAACCTTCTTAAGCGTAGCACCTTGTGTCTAGTCTACCACTTGATAAATATTCAATATTTTTGTATTGAACAACGAAGCCTAAATCACAGTTAATAAGGGAATTCAGAAAGTATGTGTTCCATCTGTGCATGTGCGAGGCTCTGATGCAGAAACCTCCAATTATGTTACAACTAGTTACAACATAATGGAGTTTTGTGGTGAGTTTACAGCTATTGACATTGCCTGGTGTGGAATGCAAAAAAAAAAAAAAAAAAAAAAAAAAGGAGTAAAGCAATACATAAAGTTAAGGCAAAATAGTTTGGTATAGACACAATACACAGGCATAGTCTATCCCTTCCCTGTCACTATGTTTTAGGAAATAAGGAATACATATCTTATTTTATATTTATTTTTTGAGATAGGGACTTGCACTAGTTTAGGCTGACCTGGGATTTACTCTGTAGTCTCAGGCTTGTCTCAAATTCACAGTGATTCTCTGACTCTCGAGTACTGGGGTTAAAAGCGTGTAGCAGTATGACCAGCAGGAATACATATTTTTAAAAGAAAGCTAACAGCAAACAATAGCACATGAGAACAGCACAGTTGATGGAAATGGCTATGGCAAACCACATAGACACTCATGAAGGCAGTTAGAAGCCCATGAAGAGGGCTGATCTGGGTGGATGCTGTAATCCCAAAACACTGGAGGCTGAAATAGGAGGATCATGAATTCAAGGGTGGGCTAGAATATGCAACGAGTGTCAGGCTTAAGCACGTGTGTGCACACACACACACACACACACACACACACACACACACAGTACATGGAGGAGTTTCATGTACTTACAAGTTAATTTTTGCCCAGGCAAGACATGGTGAGGATGAAAGAATCATGTCAGAGGCCCTAGGGAGTGTGTGGGCTAGTAAATGGGCCAACGAATGGACGGTTGGATACTGGAGAAAGCCAAATTTGTACTGACAGATTTGCCTCTAGGGAAATGCAGGGCTTGAAATAGACTGAATACAATGATTTTAAACAATTATATCTGTTTATCATTCCTAAGTTCTCTCAAGTCTGAGCATAGGCTCCCTTCCCTGAGCTCGTCTCACTGTGTCGTCAGTGTTCTATAGCACCCGACTCTGTATATCCAGGTCCAGCCATCTAAGTTGACTTGCTTTAAATTTTAAAATCTCTGGGCTGGAGAGATGGTTCAGCAATTCAGGTGTTTTCTATAAAGCCTACTTGACTTATTTCTATTCCCCAGTACTCACATAAATCCAGATACATGAGGTGATAACATGCATCTGAAGTTCACTACAAATGAACATTACAAGTGGCTAGAGGCCCTGATCCATTCTCTCTCTCTAATAAATCAATGAATAAATATATAATTTAATAAATCCAAATATTTCTAAATATTTTTTTTTGAAACAAGGTCTTGCTATTTAACCTATTCTGGCATGAAGCTTACTCTAAAGCCTAGAAGACATTGAATTTGCTGCAATACATTTGCCTCAGCTTCTAGAGTGTTGGGATGGCAGGCATTCACTGTTTATCCCTCCTTTACTATCATCTCCTTCTTCATGTCTTTCATATCCTAAGTTTTATGTACATTTGCCATGATTCAGTTGGCTGGCAATGTTAATCTCTTCATCGTCCTTAACTAATATTTTTTCCACCAAAGAGAACTGAAGGAAATGTGGGTCTCTGGGGAGATCGAGAGGGTAGAAAAGCAGGCTCTGTCTATTCCTCTAATCAAAAATGTGAGGTCTCCCATGGTATTATAAAGGGCTGAGCCCGATGCAAAGCCAAGCAGTGCAGAGAGCAGGAGAGGCCAATATCCTTGCTGCAGAAGGTACAGAGAGGCTTGCGGTCCATTAGTGAGAGTGAAGGATTTATGAGAGTTTTCCATAAATCAGATGTATGTCGTGAACAGAGAGAACGGGATAAAGCCATTTAATTGTGTCCCAAGAACACTTCCTGCAAGGTTAATGGGTTCTTGTGTTGTAGGAACTGCAGGAGCCTGGGCAGAAGGCATACTTCGCTTGTCACAGTGCTCCATTGGAAAGGCCAGGAGAGAAGACCCCGAGAAAGCCTCCTCAAGGCTTCAGGAAAAATGAAGCACTTGCAGGACCAGAAAACCCAGAGCCATACAACTATATTGATTGAATGTTTCTTTGCTATGCCCGATGTCATCTTTTGCAGTGTGAATATTTATTCTGTGCCATTATGGGTTTTTTGAGGTTATATTTTGGTTATTATGGCTCAGTTAAAAGATCTTGAACTATGGGGATGTATGCACATCATTGAGATTGATAAAAACAATGGGGACTTTTAAAGTCAGACTGAATGCATTATATTTTACATCATGTATGGATATCAGTTTATGGGGGCCAGGGGCGGAATGTGGTGGTTTGATTCAGGTGTCCCCCATAAACTTAGGTGTTCTGAATGCTAGGTTCCCAGCTGATGGAGATTTGGGAATTAAGGCCTCCTGGAGGGAGTGTATTGTTGGGGGCGGGCTTATGGGCTTTATAGCCAGTTTCCCCATGCCAGTATTTGGCACACTCTCCTGTTGCTATGGTCCATCTTATGTTGGCCAGGGGGTGATGTCCACCCTCTGCTCATGTCATCGTTTTCCCCTGTCATCGTGAAGCTTCCCCTCGAGCCTGTAAGCCAAAATAAACCTCTTTTTCCCAGAAGCTACTCTTGGTTGGGTGATTTCTACCAGCAATGCGAACCGGACTGCAAAAGGACATCCCATCCCTTAGAAGACCAAAATATGATCTATACAGCTTAGGAACAAATGCTTTGGGAGATAAAGAAGTTGTCTGTTCTGCTTCCAGACTTTGTACCTGTCTAGCTGAGTCTTGAAAACAAAAGATTGTTGTATCTCTGAAGCAAGACCAAGTTTGGAAACATAAATTGCCAACGTAACTTAAAGGGACTGCCTAATATCCACTTTAAGTAACTCAATATATCAAAAAGCAGGAGAAATTTCATGGGCTACCCAAGGGCTTCATGCATAGGCAGAAGATGAACTTCACCTATGGAATCTCTACATGAAAGAGCTATGGGAGAAAGTTATTCAGTTCCATGCCCGAAGATCTCAGTCATTATTGTTCCTTACTTGAAAAGGTCCTCTATACATTTCTGTGATTTTACTGTGGTTTCTATTCAAGACATTCTAAGGAATCTGGCTTCCAAGAGGGTACACAGGCCTTGCTCTGTATGCTTTATTTATACCTTACGAGATTAAAATGTACATCATAACTCATGTGTAAATAAACTGACCACAATCTACACCCCTCAGCTCACTATCTTCACCAACCAGGAGAGCTAAGTAGAAGCACACAGCCATTGACAAAAGCTTATGCCATGCACGTGACTTGACCTACATCGAAATTGCCGTTTTCAGCTCCATAGGCTGGGACCAGAACACATGCTAAACACCACAGCAAACTTTTCATTGACTACTATAATTTTTCTAAATGGATGACCTAAAGTGTCATCTCAAAGTATCCAGTTGGATATTTGTATTCTTTAAACGCCCATTAAAAATATCCTCTAAAGAACAAACTTCTCCTTTCATTCAAATAGAGTTCTCTTTTGTTGAGCCCTATATAAATAGTGAACAAAAAAATGGATTTCCCTTTTTCACCAGGGTTTCAGTTAATAGGAGAAGCCTACATTAAGTAAGAAAAGAACTTACAGATTTTGTTAAGTGTTAAGAAGAAAAGAGCAAAGTCCTTGGAAATAACAAGAGGGCGTGCATTTTGATCAACATAAAAACCTTATTATAACTCAAATCAGTCTCAGGCTCTGCAGGGGGATTTGTAAATTGGTACAATCACTTTAGAAAGCAATTTGACCCACATGTATCAGAAACCTGACAAAAATTTGCAGGTGTTTTAATGTAGTGATTCCATTGTACAAATTTCTCTCAAGGAAATTATTTCAAATTGGACTGAAGATTTAGGAGTCCATATAATCATGGCAGCACTACAATGAACAATGAAAAATTATTTAAAATTTATAACAAAAAATGACCATTTAAAGTAGGGTAAATAAATGCAATGGAAAACCATGTTGTTGTGTACAAAGCATACACATCTTTTTCATTTGTAGAAAATCCTTTCTATATAATTCTAATTTTAGAAACATAAATGGGAAAAATAATATTTTAAATTACCTATTATATGTCAGACATCAAGACAACAGTAAATAGATAATTTTTATATTCTTTATATATTTCTTCATTTTCTACAATGAAGATATATACGCCTTTGCAAAACAAAAACAGAGTATATTATAGTAGTGAAAAACATATTGGAGAAAGGGTAAAAGACAGCATCTATAGACAACATGGGAACAGCTCTAGGTTGAATAGTATATGTTTTATTTACTTTTAAATATTTGTATTGATTCTTTTGTAAAATGAGTGTCACTACTCTGGGGATATCAAGAAAATCAACATAAATACCAGGTTTTGGAACAAACTCGATTCAAACTTCTGGTTCTTTCACAGAAAAGTCATCTCTTTGAGTTTAAACAAATAATTTAACCTCCTTCAATTTATTTGCACATTTATAAAATAGTTTATGTCTTAAGGCTTTTTTGGGTTGTTTTTGGCAAATAACCAAAATATGCCATAATATTGCTAATTGCAATAGAATAAATTCCCTTTAAAAATTTCCCTTCTCCTTCCTTTTGTTCTGCCCCCTCCTACCACATGAGGTTTTTAAGGTTTTTATTTTCTTACATTGGAGGAAAATAATTACATGTTTTGTAGTACCTGGCTAAATTTCAAACAATAATATGAAATGAACATGCTTAATTGAATTTCATGATTGGCAGAAAAACTGCTCAATTAAAAACTCACCAAGATTTATATCACCATTGTTAGCAAATATTCACTTCTTTTAGCAAATACTCACATTTTTAATGACTATATATTGATAGGATTCCAATTTCAATATTTGCTTGTAAGTGGAAAATGACTATTTCAATTGATATTTCAATTGTCGCATCCAGTTTATGTGGATCAAATGATGAAATATGACGTATGGGCACATTCACATTTCTTCCAGGCTTTGAAGACACTATTTGCTTTTTCAGTGGCATTCTTTCTAATGAGCCTGACATACATAACCCAGAATGAAGAATTGTTACTGTGGAGCCACAGAAACCAGTGACTTCTTAAATTTTATATGAGGTCCACAATTATTCTCAGTAGTTAAGCACTCTTTCCCCTAAAGAGTCATTGTGCATTCAGCTTAAACATTAGCTCACTTTCTATAATGGCAGTGCTCCTGAAAAGATTTTGTAGAAGTGCACTCAGCAAGCTAGTTATTTAATGTTACCCTATGGTGAATTCTTTATTATAATAAATACTTGTTACCAAATTTACCTTTTCTTATATGGGGTTTTGTTTAATGAGCCATATTCACATCAATTTCATTTGAATGAAGGAATGTTATTATTATTTTTTTTTAGGCCAGCAGAAGTTTCTAAAAAGAAGCAATTCCTTTGGAACAGGGTTGTCCATCTCTTTTTTATTTCTGGAAAAGCTGAGCAGCCATACGTTGGGGTTGGATAGGGAAGGATAAGTTCAGTAATTGACCCAAGACAGGCTACTGCAGCTACTTTCATGTTGCTGGGATGAATCACCCAAGAAGCAGCTGAAGTTGAAATTGCTTACTTTGGCTTGCAGTATCGTTTTTTTTTTTTTTTTTTTTTTTTTTTTTTTTTTTATCGAGGTAGAGTCTCACTGCAGCCCAGGCTGACCTGGAACTCACTATGTAATCTTGGGTGGCCTCAAACTCACAGATATCCTCCTACCTCTGCCTCCCAAGTGCTGGAATTAAAGACGTGCACCACCATGCCCAGCTGGTTTACAGTATCAAGAGGAAGCTCTACGGTGGCAGAGCAAGCATGGCATGAGCAAAGGCTGGTTATCAGCTCTGCCACAGCAGGTGGAACAACCTTAGCAGGAGAGTGAGCCAAACACTGGCCAACTGGGGGATTAACAAACCTCAAGACCCAACCCCCCCCCCCCAGTGACCCATCTTCTCTAGTAAGGTTTCACCTCACAAATCGCTATCAGCTGGGGATTAGTTATTCAGAACACATGAGTTTATGGGAAACACCCCATTTAAACCAATACAGGTGCCACAGATCTAAACAGTCCTTGCTTAGTCCATTTATTGCTGGCAGAAGCAGGGAAAGCAATGTATTTCCAAGCACTGGACAGAATTCAGCATCTGTGATCAGGAAGTCAGTGGGACCAGTGGGAGGGACTGGTTGGGCATTTCTCCAGCAGCTTAGGTGGGTTTTCCGCCTGCTGTAAACATCCCTAAATTTTCAATCTTCTTTCCGAGATATAGAAAGTCTTTGGATCCTCTGGATTTATGCTTTGGTATGTATTGAGTATCCTCAGTGTCTGTCTCCTTCACCCTGGCACTGATTGTTAAGCTCACCCTGGGATCTGCACTTTGCTCTCCCAAATTCCTCTGTGGTTTCACCTGGACCTTGGCTTAAATATGACTGGTGATTTATCTCCTCTGATCTTGCTATCTTCTGAAAAAGAAAAACATTCTCCAACAGAGAGTGAAGTCAGCCTAGGTTAAATTGGAGAAGCCTTATTAGTTTAGGTAGGGAGATTTTTGTGGATGTAGCCCCTTTTTTTATCTAGACACTGGAAACACACCCACCAAGGCTCAGGGAATTTTGCAGAAGAGGAGTCAGAAAGATTGTAAAAGCAACAAGTTGAGGCATCATGCCTAGAGGTATTGCCTCCCCTCAATAACTGACTGCGGCTCCCACAACACATAACCCACACTCTCGTGGGGAATACCAGCAACCCCACTGAGAAAGGCCTCCTGTGGAATGGGGGCAGGGAAGGGGGAAAAGAAGGTACAAACACATGAAGTATCCATACAAAGTATGTTCTTAATAAAAAAAAAAAAAGTCTTGATTTTTTTTTTTTTTTTTACTGATGCGATGTTGTGCTGATAAATGATTAGCCATCTACTTGGGGTAGAAGTTTGGGTAAGAATGAAAGAAATTCTTTTAAATGTGTGGGCATGTGCTAGTTATCATGCTGTAAACACTCTTACCGTAAATGAGTTCAAATGAGATAACTGAAAAATCAGCTTTGACTAACAAATATGAACCATATCCACTCCATAAATCTTCCATTTCTGGCTTGGGACTGTTGGATCTTTTGGAATCTTCTCTCAGGTTTTTATTTTTACTTTGTGACTACTAACCCAATGTCTTTATTGTCATTGCTTTACCAACATGTTTTTTCTTCCTTCTGCTTTTGTATTCCATTTCCTCTACCTTCCCTGCCTCCTCCTATTTCTAGTGATATACAGATGCATTCCTACTACCATGGAAGGGTTATTGCTCAAGTAGTTTGGATTTATTTTGTTTTGTTTCCTGTCCTTTGTTTTGATCACAGACTATATATGATGATATATGTTCCCTAATCCTTAAATAATATTAGGAAAAATATTTTTTCACTCCCTTTCACCATAATTAAACATTTTGCTCCCTATGTTGAATTTATTGTATTTGCTATTGTATGCAATCAATTAATCCTTCAATACTTATTGATAATTTATTATTATTATTTACTGGGTACAGTAAAAACTACAAGCAATGGTAAAATCACAATTCTACCTTGAAATTGAGTTGACAGGAAAATTATAACATAAAATTAAATAGAGTACAGTATTTCATAAGACTTAATATATGCATGAAAACTTCAAAAATGTTCATGTGGCCTGCAGAGTGTTTTGTACTTTTCTGCTAGTTCCAGTATCCTGTACTCACATAGTAATTATATAATTTTATAAGAAATATCAGATGATTTGATACTCTGAGCACCATGCTGGGGTGAGGTACTATTATGATTTGATTATGAAGTGCCTCCTCCTCCTGAAAAAAATAGCTCACATATTGATAGCCGGTCCCTTTTTGATATATTGGGTGGTTCTGAAAACTTTTGAATATATGGTCTAGCAGGAGAAAGAGAGTCACTGTGGTCATGTGCTTTGGACAGTATTGTGTACCAGGACCTTGTCTCTCTCTCTCTCTCTCTCTCTCTCTCTCTCTCTCTCTCTCTCTCTCTCTCTCTCTCTCTTACCTGCCATGAGTCCCATAGCTTCTTTCACCTGCTCCGATTGCCATGGTGACCCTGCCTCAGCATGAGCACAAAATCAACTTAGCCATGGGCCATGCACTAAAACTTCTGAAACTATAGGCCAAAATAAACCCTTTCTCCTTATAAGTTCTTTATATCACATTGGGAACTATTGACAGTAATAGAAAATCAGTATCAGAGAAAGTGAAATGTAAAAGCCTAACCATGTGGTTGTTGAGGAACTGATGTGTGGATAGCATTTGGAAGAGTTTGGAGATGCAGGCTCAATAATCCCTAGACTGCTGTAAGCCCAGCTTCTTGGACAATTCTAGTTGGAACCCAGATGACCACAATGCTGACAGAATGTTATAAAAGACTGTGCTCATGAGTTTCAGAAGGGGATAGGGGTTTTAATGGGAAGTGGACTAGAGACCATTCTGTGTACATTTTATTTTTGTCACAAGACTTTGTGGAAGGCAAGATTTAAAGATGATGGACAACTTAATCATGTGGAAGAAATTTCAAGTCACTTCAGCATGCAAGTTGTGGCATGGGTATTGCTAATAGCTTTTAGCTAGGCTTATGGTAAGAATCAGAAGAAAAAAACTATGAAAATATGTAAAAAATGTATTGATTGGTAAGAAGAGTCCTTCTTAGATTTAAGGAAAGTGTCATATTTGAAGATACCTGTACTATGATGCCTCAAGGGTGTGTCTGGAATTAGTTAGGTCTAGCACTTATAAGGTCCAGGGTATGAAGAGTCAACTCATTTAAAAGACTTTCTCTTGAGAGCTCTAATATAGTCTGCTTTCACAGGGTCACTTAGGGAATTGCTGTGCTGGGTTTGGATCCCCCAATCACACTGAGTCTGCTGCAGCCATGTTTCTTGAAGATCTTGCTACTGCTTGAGCTGTTGGTGTACTTTGAAGTTGACCACGTGGCATTTGTTTTGCAAGTAAGCAGAATGCATGAGCTGTGGCATCATGGATGCTTCAATCCTGTTTCAAAGGAAAGTTTGGGAGGCATGTCAAGGTGTACAAGTGTCAGATTAGGATTCTCTGCAGCTCCTCCCCCCCACCACCACCACATACACACCCAGAGGCCACTGCAAGAAACTACGAAGTTGAAGCTAAAGATTTACTTGAGACCCAGGAAATGAGATAAGCCAGGAATGTGGAATGACTGCCAAGAAAGCAGCAGGCAGTGAGGGGAGTAAGCCCAAGGGAGATGCCATGTGGGCTGCACCTGGCAAGACTTTTGTACATGAAATTATGACACCACAGGCCCCGGATGCCAGGCATGGGCTACAGGGTTTCGTGTTTAACTTGCTGAGCTTCAGTCTTGCTGTGGTCTGACTCTTATTACTTTTCCATCCTTTCCTTTTTGGGATGCTTAGGGACATTACTCTCTGCTACTGAATCTCGGAAGTATGTAGCTATATTCTTTTTTAAATTTGTTTTATAGTACACAGCAACTACATTTTGCCTTGAGAACCCATAAGGGACTTTTTCAAGTCGAGTTTTTGTACATTGTTGCAACTGTTAGATCTATGAGGACTCAATCTTGGAGACAGATTAGATGAATTTTACATTATGAAATGGATATTAGACTTTGGGGGCAGGGGCACAATGTTACCATCTGGATCATGTGTTAAAGATTTGTTCTTCAAATGTGGAGCAATTTTGGTAGGTTCTGGAAACTTTATGGGGTGGGGACTACTTGGAGGAAGCAGGTCAGTAGAGGTTTGTTTAATAGACGTTCCTTTGCCCCTTTCTTTCATTTCTGTCCACAGGAAGAAAATAGCCTGTCACTTGCTCCCACCACTATGTTCCATAGGCTCAAAATCAATACAACCAAGGTCAATGCACTAAAACCTCTGAAACTGTGAGCCAAAATAAACCTTTCCTTCTTTTAATTCATGCCAAGCATTCTGTCACAGCAACAAAAAAAAACTGATATGGATACCAATAAACTGACAATCCTCCTTACATCATGGTATCTTCTGATAAACTCATCTTTTCACATTATGTGACTGACACTTCTTATTCTTTGGTGAAGAATTATGGAATCTTGCCTAACACTCGCACGGCAGCATCAAGCGGACTGCACCATAATCCTGATCATCCGGCCTCAACGATTTTACACAGAACAAGTTTTCCATTATTTATTTATCTATTTGAGACAGAGAGAAAGAATGAGACATGGTACACCAGGGCCTCTTGCCACTGCCAGCAAACTGAAGGCCACATGTACTACCTTGTGCATCTGGCTTTATGTGGGTACCAGGGAATCAAACGTGGGTTCACTGGCATTGCAGGCAAGCAGCTGTACTGTTGAGCCATCTCTCCAGACCAAGATTTCCATTTTTTTACACTATCATTTTGTAACTATCCTGGCTAGTCTCTTCCTCACATGCCTTCATTGTTTTTGGCATTCTGAAGTATAGACTTTGGCAAGGGTTAGGGATCTATTTGCTGCTCTTAGCCCATTTAATTAACTGCTGTGGAATCAACTCAAGGGCTCTAATGAGACGGGTTTAGTTGTTATCTCTGGTTTAGTTGTCTAATGACAACTTTGTGAAGGCCATGACAAAAGTCATTAGTCTAGATTCCCGTATAAGTTTTCCTGATCCAGGCACACTTCTATTATAGCTCACTAAAAGTACATCTCAGTCTCTGTTCCCAACCATGTGGATGTACCCATCTTACCATTGATAATAAGCCAGTTTTGACAATGTCAATAAAGAGTACAATTGGTCTGATGAGGTTGAATTTGGCTTGTATGGAAATAACTTTCTTATACTTTAGTTGGAGCAGAAATAAGAATTGATGTAGCAACTTCTCCAGGACCATTTCAGGTGTCTACTTAAACACTTCTTTAAGTAAATTGAAATATGGGAAGTTTTTTTTTTTTAATTGAGCAGTATTTTTATCAATGTAAAGCATCACTATTGTTCAGCCATAGCTATGCTATGGTATTCTCTTGTAACTTTCTGTGAAAATCCCAAGTGAAATGGGGTTACACTGGCACATTGTTTGGCAGAAGCATTATATAATATTCTTGTTAAACAAGTTACCTCACTTTTATTCTATATATACTCATAAGCATTATCATATATGTTACTCATTTTAGAAACTCAATATGACAAAAATACCTACTTTGGATAATATCTTGTCTATTTAAAAATATTCTCTTCTACTTAAATCAAATATTTTGGTATTGATCAGAATTTCTGGATTTGGGGAAAATTACAATGGACTCATAATTGCATAGGATATAGTGCATATGAACTGGAGCTGATAGAAGTAGCGTCCTTGGAAGAAGGTGATGAGAATCTTATCAGCACTGTGCTCTATTTAATATTCTTGCTCAATGGACCCCTCAAGAGCAGATATATAGTGGCCGAGAAGAGAAACTTCAGAGTGACAAGAATGATTTGTGAATTGAAGCAGCCAAGTAAAGGAATCATGAACAGGCTCAGTCAGGTAACACAGAGGAGAAGATTCTGTTTCCTAGGATGTAACTCAACCAAGAACGAATGATATAAAAGGGTATTAGCCTCACAGATTTGGAGGATACCCATTATATCCAATAATTATAAAAACTCAGTTGTGCATTGCTTTGTACTTTTTGAATACATAATTTTTTATTCTCTAAGCAAACATTTTGGGTCAAAGAAAATACTGTCTCATTGTTACAGGGTCAGAAACTGAGGCCTAAAGATGATGTGATTCACTCAAGGGAAACAATGTAATGATGGCTGTAGTAGGAAGCCAATCTTCTCCCTTAGCTCTGTACATTCCAGTGCTGTCTGCCCAGGTCAAGTAATGATGATAACTGGCTGCTG
This sequence comes from Jaculus jaculus, assembly GCF_020740685.1. Lineage (NCBI taxonomy): Eukaryota > Metazoa > Chordata > Mammalia > Rodentia > Dipodidae > Jaculus > Jaculus jaculus. The sequence goes on from NC_059102.1 coordinate 312,204,202, forward strand.
GAACCCAAAGTGCTAAGAGGACGGGATGGGTAAAGTATACACCAATTATATACTATAATGGGGAAAATATGTTAAACCTCTGGCATTGTTTCCCATGAATTCTACTGAAGCCCAAGACAGCCCATAGCCTGGGTCATTTGAAGCTACAATTGAAAAGAGACTGTGGGGCCTACACTGCCTCTGAGGATAATAGAAGATAGACTGGGTGATCTGTTAAATGTGACTGGCTCAAGTCTGGAGGATTCAAATGGCTCTTGTTGTATTCATTAGAAACAGGTTTGCTTAACAGTCTCCCGAGTTTCCTGAGAATGGAGCTGACATTTGCAAATGATAGGCTTAGAAACTTTCTCCCCTCCACAATTCTTTTTTCTATTGTTCCTTTCCCTTGGAGCTTTCCTTCTGGATGTTGGTAAATCTCCAGGAAATGCACTTGTGTTTTCTGTTGTCACATCTCATCAGTACTCAACTAGGGAGGGCGTAGGGGAGGCTGCAAGAGAACCAAGAAGGAGAGAATGCCCTGGGCAGCAATGGCAGCAGCATGCAAATGAATACCAACTCTGTGAACATTTCCTGAGCAGTCACATTTTATTACAACCAAATTATGGGATGCAATTCCTAGAAAATGGCAAAGGAGGGACAAAAATAATAAAGAGAAGGAAGGTGACCATGCATACTTTATTCTTAATTCTTAGTAAGCTCACTTCTTCAAAAGGCCAAGGTGACTACCATTCAGTTGTTTGTATCCTTGAATGAATGTGCAACTTTATGGACTACATTGTATGCTTACACAGAAAATACTGAAGTATTCATATTAATTTATTGCATTTCTATCTGAACTTTGTTCCTTTTCCTATCTTGATTCAATTATAAATCTCCCAATTTGACATAAGAATCAACATTCCAAAATATTTTAGTCCAAAATGGTAAATCCAGATTCTAGCACATCTAACTGCAAGCAAAGTCTCATGTCTACCAATAGCTAATCTCATTTTTGTGGCTATTTTTAAAAAATGAATACTCCTTGGATTTGTTCTGAAATTTTGATTTTCTAGCTCAGGAGAGGGAAATTCTGATGGTAAAGTTTGGAATCATGGAATGAAGCCTATTGCTCAGGAAATACCATATGGACAAGGGCAATTCAGTATTTAAAGACCCTTACTATACCAACAGATAATTCTAGGTTTTTGAAGAATCAGCTTTCAAGGCATAAATGAAATATGGGTCAGACTTCTGTTCAGTATGACTATTTCAATATATAGGAGAATATGGGGAATAATGCCTCTCAGAAGTGCAGATGCATGCAATGAAGAATGACTCAGATGTGGTTATTGCCCCTACATGCTCTTGGACTATGGAAGTAAACAACACACAAAGCTATCCAGACAAAAGTATAGTCTATGTCAGAATTGGTAAATATCAAAGAACTATGAGAACATAGAGCAAACAGAGATAGGGAGAAAAGATGGAAGACATTATGGGAAAAATGTGCTTCATAAATGTAAAATGGTATAGAGTTTGATGAGTTCAATGTAGAATCACATTCAAGACATGAGGAAAGACGCATGGGACAGTAAAGTCTTTTGCATGTGCATAACATAATTTTTATTCTGCATAGAAGCCAGTGGTCAAATTTACATATGGTACAGTATTACAATAAATTTGAGGTGTTAATAAGTAAAATAATTTAATTACATTTCCTGTAAAATTTTACATGAACTCAAAGAAAGTTCATATTTATACATAGTATATTCATTTTTCCTTTCTATTCTTTTGTGTGTCAATTCCTGTCAACTGAATTATTTATGGCCCAGCTCTCTGCCCCTTTAAGCTCCTCATCTCTCATGCCTGCTGATTTTTTCAGGCTACTCTTTAAGCACTGTAAACTGTTTATACCAAAACCCTACATTATAAAACAAAACAAGAATAAAACATGCCCACAATTTCACCTAAAATGGCTAAAATATATAAAACAATTGCTTTATAAACACTAGTCCAAAACTGAGCTAAGAAATGATCTCATGTTTCTGAGCATGCACTGTTTACGGATTACATATATGCATGTATAGATCACATATGGCTGAACAATGTTAGGCATTGCAGAAAAAAGTCAGCGAACATAATAATAGAAAAATAGAAATGTCCCCAAATTAAACACAGGCACTAGAAACAACAATACAATTAAAAGAACATTAGTGAAATATGGAAAATCTGTGAGACACATAGTATTCATGTAAATTATGTTTTTGAAGAAGTGAGTGGTGTGGGAAAATATTTGCAAAATAATGGCCAAAAATTTGTGAAGCTTTGCTAAAGCTATAATTACATATATCAAAGAAATAATGGAACAATGACTTTAAGATTCTGAAACCAGAAGAACATCATCCTAGAATTTCACATTCAATAAAGACAGCGTTTAAATTTGAAGGCGAAATACTTTTTCAGGCATACAATTGTTGAATGTATCAGTGCACCCATCATAAAAGAGATATTAAAGAAACTTGTTGTGGAGGAACAAAATAACACCAGATGATGCAGTGAGTCACAGCAAGGGATAAAGAACATAGCAATGCTTACAACATGGGGCAAACATGGGAATGCCTATGATGGCTAATCTTCAGTGTGAACTTGACTGGATTTGGAGTCACCTAGGTAAATCACCTGTGAGTGTGACCATGAGGGTCTTTCCAGAAATGTTTAACTGCAAAAGAAGACCGATGCCAAATGTGTATGACAACATCCCATGGGCTGTGATTCATGCGGCCAGCCACTTCATGCAAATGTCACAAAGCCTTCTCACCAAACGGACTCCACACACATGTGCTACCTTGTGCATATGGCTTATGTGGGTTCTGGGGAATTGAACCTAGGTCCTTTGGCTTTGCAGGCAAGTGCTCTAGCCATTTCTCTAGCTTGTGGATGCAGAAATCCTTATATGCTGTTGGAGAAATCATACCCTCTTGCTGAAGCAACAAATTATACTACTGTGTGTTGCAATATGTTAAACATGGATATAGTTGTCTATATACATTAAATGGAAAGTTCTAGAAATAAATGAGTTATATTTACATGCCACTCTGAGAAGTTGCTTAAAAAAATCCCAATGTTCCACACAGTCCTGTGCGGAATGCATATCTCCCTTCATGCAGGGTAACCACGGTGTATGTGATACTCTCCTGCTTGCTGCTTCTTGGTCATCAAGAAGGGTGCTGATGTACCACCAAGTTTCTTCAATAAATTTTTATTTTGTGCTTAATAATGGCACCAATCTTAAGACTAATGATATTGATGATTCAGATATGCCAAAAGGAGCCATAAAGCATTTGCTTTAAATGAACAAGTGAAATTTCTCAATTTAATAAAGAAAGAGAAAAATTATATGGGGAGCTGGCTGAGCTATAAGAGTGAATCTACTACCTATGGATATGTGAATAAGAAAACATAAATCTGTACTAGTTTTCCCATCACACCTCCAGCTGTAGAAATTCCAGATAAGGTGTGAGTAATGAATGGTTACTTAAGGTGAAAAATTCACTAATGTTGTGGGTGGAAGATATAAGGAGAAAATACATTCTAGGAGATGGAATGTGTTGCTCTTGGGCCTGCTGGGACTGTGCAAAGAATTCAGCAAAGAACCCTCAACATGAGTGACATTGAGTCATTTACTCTAAGTAAGCAATCATTACAAATGCAGGGAAAAATTGGACTGCAAAACATAAAAACTATGAAAGATGTCAAGGTCTGATTGTAAAGAACCTGTTGTCACATTTCCAAGTAGATCAAATGATGCTCAGAAGGAAGGAGAGCAACCAAAAGAGAGATGCTACTTGCAGTCACAGAAAACCAGGCTCTGACAGCAGAATACATGCAACAAAATCTATATGGATTAAGGAAGTCCAAAGGCATGAACACGAAGGAAACACAGATGAACTGTGGTGCTAGGTGTGGCACTAAAGGGTGTGGGATAAAGGCAGGCATAGCATGCAAAGCCTAGAGCGCATCTGCCCTCAAAAACAAAAGCCTCCTGCCCATGTTCTGGCAACAGAATTGGAATGCATAGGTAACGGTCACATTGCTCATGAGATAGCTTCATGAACACTTTATCCCAGAATTGCAGAACTATCTGGAAGAGAAAGTGTTGGAATTTAAAGACCTATTAATAATAGAAAAGGCACCTGGCTATCCTGAATCTGTTTGGTATAAAAATCAAAAGTGGAGGCTGCCTTTTTACCTCAAAACCCCATGTCATTGTTTAAGTCCCTAGCTCAGGGCCTTGTTGTCTCGGCAAGGTCTCATACGCCTGGCCAGTATTTGATCATATTTGGTTAGAGAGTGATGCAGATTGTATTCTGGTAATAGCACAGTGCTCAAAATTCTTCACTGTTGCTAAAGCCATGACATTCATCAAGTCACAATAGATGAATGAAAACCAGAAAAACTGTAAATGACTGCTAGGAGAACACAAAGAGTGGAATCATTGAAGAATCAAATGGATTCCCAGGGGTTGATGGGGAATTGAAGAAAATCACATGCATGGCAGGATGCATAAGTTTGTCAACATGCTCAGTGAAGAAGTGGAGAAACATCGAAGACCATTGAGAAGTGTTCAGAAGCAATTATGAAAACTGTTCAGGCATCTCTAGAGGAAGTCAAAGATGAAGACAAGAAGAAGAAGAGGAGGAGAAGGAGAAATAGAAGCAGAGCCCCAGCATTGTGGGTGCTCCCCAAACCTGATGCATGCATGGACATTAAAGATAAAAATCTTGGGTTAGAAAGACGGCTCAGCAGTTAAGGCACTTGCCTACAATGCCTAAGACCCTGAGTGTGACTCTCTAGTACCTATGTAAAGCCAGATGCACTAAGTGGTGCATGTATCTGCAGTTCATTTGCAGTGACAGGAAGTCCTAGCACATCTATACTATCTCATAAATAAAAAATTTTAAAAAGATGAAAATCCTCGGATGGACTGCAGCCTTAATGATAGTCATGAGATCATTGAAGGACTACAGTTCTGCAGCTAGGCTCTAGTTAATAAAACAATGACAATAATATCCTCTTGCAATGCTTTTACAAAAGATTTTGGGTTAAAAAAAAAACATTGAATTATTAACCATCCCTAACCACAAACATCATCTGTTCCTGATCTAACCATAGTCATTCTCATGGACAAAGGATCCAGGATCACCCAGTGCAAATGACACTCCTGATACATCATTAGAAGTACAATCATTGGCACTGTCTGAATCACTCATCTCCTCATGTAGGTCTTCTGTCACTGTGCCTCATCATAAGAAGAAATTTGAATGCAGAGCACTTAAGAAATCACATTTATATAACTTTATTGTGATTTATTCTTTCAGTTTTATCTTACTGTAGTTATTATTGATGATTACTTACTATTACTAAGTCATAAAGTTCAAAATAATTATGAGCATTTGGGAAAGAGAGACACAGTATTATAAATTTATACTTGATTGTATATGTAAGAGACCCGAGAGACTCCATCCCCAAACTCCTGAAGGTAATTAACTCCTATAGCAAAGTAGCAGGATACAAAATCAATGCACAAAAATCAGTAGCATTTCTATATGCAAATGACAAAGACACAGAGAAAGAAATAAGGGACATAGTCCCATTTTCAATAGCAACAAAAAATTAAAATACCTTGGAATAACATTAACCAAGGAAGTGAAAGATCTATACAACGAAAACATAAAACCACTCAAAAAAGAAATTGAGGAGGGCTTGAGAAAATGGAAAGACCTCCCATGCTCCTGGATGGGCAGAATTAACATTGTAAAGATGACAATCCTACCAAAGGCAATATATAGATTTAATGCAATTCCAATTAAAATCCCTAGTGTTCTTTACAGAGATAGAAAAAATTATCTCTAATTTCATATGGAAAGGCAGAAGGCCTCGCATATCCAAACATATCCTCAGCAAAAGAAATACCTCTGGTGGCACAACCATACATGATCTAAAGCTATATTACAAAGCCATAGTAATAAAAACAGCAAGGTATGGCATAAAAACAGGAGTATAGACCAATGGAATAGACTTGAGGACCTGGACTTTGGGTGAAGCAACTATAGCTACTTGATATTTGAAAAAGGCCTGAACAATATAGGCTGGAAAAAAGACAGCATCTTCAACAAATGGTGCTGGACAAACTGGATAACCACATGCGGGAAACTGAAACTTGATCCACACATTTCACCATACACTACACTCAGATCCAAATGGATCAAAGACCTCAATAAGACCAGAAACTCGAATACTACTGGAAGAAAAAATTTTGTTGTTTTACAAATAAATAAACTTAAGCAAATATTAGGAGTCTTCAAATATACCCCATATGGATAAGTGGCATTAGAATATTAACAAAGAATAGAGCAGAGATTTATAAGTAAAAAATGCAACATAAGAGGAAGCAGAATTAGAAAACTATTACTTAATACAAAAGAAAACATAAAATATCACTACTACTTCATTTGTATGACCAAAGTATTACCTTCCTATATCACATGTGGGTGAAATTATAGGGAGACTGGAACTTTTATGAACTGCTTATAGAAATATAAAATAGTACAACTACCTTGAGTAAAATTGGTAAGTGCAAGTAAAAAAAAAAAATCTATCATATGATCAAACATTCCATTCCTGCCTATGTATCTACCCAAAGTAAATGAAAATGTGTACATAAAGTGTTACACACATGGTTTTCATTGCACCTATATTCAGATTTGTTGTAAATTAGAACTCTTTTTGATCAGTCAATACATAAACAAACTGTGGTATGTCTTTGAAATTGACTCACACTCAGTCGTTAGTACAATGGAATATTGATAGAGGATTGATACATGATACAGCACAATTGAATCTCAAAATAATTCTGGTGAATTTAGACACTTGCTGTAGCAGAGAGGCTGTTAGAGAGGCAAACAAGAAAGACACAAGACAGGGCAAGAGAAGTTAGAAGGGAAAATTGATAGGATAAAACTAAAATATATAGGGCTGGAGAGAATGCTCAGTGGTTAAAGTGCTTACCTGCAATGCTGAACAACCTGGGTTCAATTCCCCAATACCCACATAAAGCCAGATACACTAAGGGGTAAATACATCTGAAATTCATTTGTAGTAGTTGGAGACTCTGTTGCACCGCATCTTTCTCTATCTCTGTTTGCTTGCAAAAAAATTTTTAAGTATTTTTAAAGTATAATATATGAATGTATTGAAGTATCACAGTGCAATCTTTCAATTCATACAATCAATATGCCTAAACAATTATAAGTAAAAAATAAAGGTGCCAGATGAAAGGATGTACTTTATAATTACATTTATTTGCATGGCAATTATAATGAATTCATGGTGTTCTGCATGATAGAAATAACTGAAGAAGAAAGAAACAAACAAAAATGGAACCTTGAGAAAAAAAATAAATAGCTGGGTGATGGCTCCATAGCAAAAGAGCATCACAAGCATGAAGAGCAGAGTTTGCACCCCCACTATGCAATTAAGTACTGAGTGGGCATGGTGGCCTGCCTGAAAGTCCAGAGCAATCCCAGTGCTCCAGAGAAAGAGGCAAGGCATCTGTAGAGTTAGCTGCCTAGCTAGAATAGCCAAATTGGTGAGTTCTGGATTCAAATAAAGAGATTGAAAAAGGCACTCAATACCAATCTCTGGCCTTCACACTCACACATACTCATGCACACTCATATAAGTCCACACACAAGCAAATAGATATAAACACATTCATATATGCAGACATGCCACGTATGCATATGCAAAATTTGAAAAAAAAAATCAAGCAAACATAGAGGATAATTCTGATGGCTTCTCTAGGCCTATATCTGTCTTCTGTCCCTCATAAATTTAAGGATAGCATTTTAAGAGGCTTTTAAAATGCATTTTCTTCAATATACATTGAATAAATTAATTGAAGTAATTTTAAGTGTAGTGAGAAAAAAAACCAGAAATGAATATTGTTCTTTGCAGTGGCTGCATTTTGGTTGTGAAAGAAAACTTGCTCCCCTGTACAAAGCAGCCCATGGAGGTGACTGCAACACAGATCAAGGTAGTGTGTCAGTGCAGAGCAGGGGGCAGGCAGGGAGGGCATGAGCTTATCAACCCTACTTTTTTTCCCCACTCCCCCACTTCTACATGCACAGTGTTCTACAGCTGTTTCTGCTGCTGTCCTTTCAGAGGTGGAGCTTTGCTGAAGGAAGTGGGACACTGCGGCAAGCCTTGACGATTCACAGCCCGGCCCCGCTTCCTGTTCACTTGCTGCTTCTTGTTCTACCAAGAAGAGAGGTGGCAGATCAGTCTATGTACTCCTGCTGTTCATGGAGCTGTTTGCCACTGTTCTTCCCTTCTCGGTGACGTTATCTCCTCAAATTGTAACCCGAATAAACTGCTTCCTTAAATGGCTTCTTGACAGGTATTGGGTCACAGCGACAAGTAATTAATACAGAATCCTTAAAGAAGGAACAACTCATCTATAGTATCCACACCACTTTCATCCAATTGGACTGAGAAGCGTCATAGTTGCGAACTCATACTGTGTCAGGAAGGAGCAAGGGACTACATACATAACAGTATTTCATATATCCATGCCCTCGTGCAAGAAGAAATGAAGTACCATATGACACAGTGTGGCTGAGAGCAGATTTCATGACCACCAAAGTCTTTGAAATGCTAACCTTAAGCAGAGGCCTCAGGGAGAAGCAGATGTTGGCTATAAGGAAAGCTGAGGGGGAAGACGGGGTGTTTGAAGATGGAGAAACAAATGAAAATCCCTGTAGTAGAACAGAATTTGACTTGCTTGGAGGACTAGGAAGGAGAACACTGTGGAGGGCTATATTGAGAGGATGTGAGAGAAAGGGATGAGTCTGTAAAGATAGGGAGCCAGCCCCTTTGAGATCTTTAGATCCTGTAAACAGAAATGCAGAGTTTTAAGCAGAAGAACGTAATTTTACTCACCATTTTCCGAGTGAGGACAGAATATAGGTACAAATATTGGTGCACAAAAATAGTGAATAAATATTAAAAATATTTTTAAAATGTGCATAAGAATGAGAAGAAGTGTAACATGAAAATAACAAGAGATTAAAACAGCTGTGTAGTGAGGAATAACTGTGATTTTGTCTAGAATGGAATGATGGGGAGAAAATGAAGAGGCTGTTTTGGTTGTCGACCAATAGGATGCATAGAATGTGAGGGGAAGACATCTGAGGAATTAATCCCAGAGATATTGCAAAGAAAGAGCGTGCACCTTAGTATCATTTAGGAATTACTAGCTGTTTTTGAATAATCATCTCCAAGGCTGGGGTCCTTCTCACTTTGTGAGGCAATCCACTGAACTCATTGCAAGCCCCCTCTGGATGTCCATTTTCCTGTTCTGTCAATCAGTCACTGCAGTGACATGTTTGTTCCTACAAAATTTTGAAATTCAAGTCATAATTAATATGAAGTCAATGACTTTCTCATGTTTTAGCTGATTATTTCTATAACTAGCCCTGTGTTTCTACACAGTTTATGTTTTGCACATAAAACTCTACAGAAACGGGTGACGTCCCGAGTCCTACACCCTACAGCGGTCGCCACTTCCCTGCCTTGTCTTCTTAGTGGGGCTCAGGAACAGGTTCTTGGTACTTTCATCACGAACATCTCCTTTCACTTGCCTTGTCTTCTTGCAGCAATTGCTTCCTTAGTATGAAAGAAGGGGTGACTGGAGGAGCTTCTCTTTTATTTGCATTAGCTAGATCAAACAATCTCTGTGAGACCACTTTCTTATGTATTATTATGCAAAGAATAGGAGAATAGTGCATAAAAATGCAGAAGTGTAACATAAAAATAACAGTATAGTTAATAACTATCGAAGTTATCAAATCTGAATCATTTGTATTATATACAGGAAAGAATGTTTTGTATTTTACCTGTTGGTTGGGAAAATATATAATTTTATGTTTGCTATATTGGAGTAGATTGTAGGAATGCTCTATGGTAACAGTAGTGAGAATTTACATTTTGTTGTGCCTCTCATCCAAAACATACTAGAAAATGGTATGTGTAAAAGCGCAAGGAATATAGTGACGCATGGTCAAGATATTCATTAAGAGATCACCAAGATGATGGATCTTTTCAGCAAGTTTGGAAAGGAACTGTGCTCCGCGTAAAGTGGAAGCTTGAGCTGAATAGTGGCCATGGGGTTCTTGCTGTTTACTGTCATTTGACACACATATACTCGTATGAAGTATACTGTGATTCTATTCTTCCCAATTGTTCTATCTCAGCCCCTTCCATGAAAACCTGCCTTCCCATTTAATCTTCATCCTAATTACATGGCTTTTTTTTTTTTTTTCTTGACTCAGTGAGTTAAATTTGGGCTGGTTCCATGGGAGGATATTTGCTGGAGAATGGGGAACCCACCAGTGGTCACAGCACTGAAGGAAACGATTCTGCCTCTCCCAGGAACCATCAGCTATCACTTGCTACTCACCCACAATGAAATAGTAACAGCCTCAGGCTTGGGCAGCAAACCACATCTGCTGTGAGATTACGAATAGAAGAAGAGTTGACTTGTGTACAGAAGACAGCTCTACTTCCCAACCTCCATCTCTGACATACTTTCTACCTCATCTTCAGCAAGGGTTCCTGAGACTTGGACAGAGTGATTGAGATGTCGTGTTTAGGGTAGCACACACACTAGTTGCTTATTCTTGGTAACTTTGACAGCTATGCAGCTCTATACTAATCTATGTCTTTTTTATTAATTACTTTTGTATTCAGCAAATACAGTCAGTTTGGTGCCATTATTAGGCTCATCCGTGACCTACCCCCTCCCCATTGGCCTCTCCTTGTTGAGGTATATGGGTCGTGTGTTGTGGAGTTAGCTATGTTTTTTTATAAAAAGAAATTTCTGTGATTAATGATGCAAGTAATACCAACTTATGGAAGTATGTGCAGATATTGAGAAGGCAGCTTAACATACTGTCTATTTAATATAACTGTAATGGTAGGTTCAACCATCTGGGACCTATGTCCCTAGCAAAAATGTTGGGCCAAATTTACAGTGTCAGACATGATTTCCTTCCTGTGGGCTTCAAATCCAATCAGAGAGCAGTGATTACACCTATATGTTTTGTACCACTATTGCAACAGTGGGCATATTTTTTTTCTGGCAGGTCAGTTGTGTGTGCAGAGTCTACAACTATTGTTGATGATGACTTTTCTTCCCCACAGCTTGCTTACCACCTTCTGGCATAAAGAAAGCTACCTGGCAGGGGGAAAGATTCCAAGTAAATTTTGTTTTTTTTGATGTTCTACAACCAAAATGTTTAGTGTTTACAGCAATAGAGACTTACCAAATCACTTTGGTGGCAATGAGAAACAATAAAAATACTATTATTAGGTACCTTCTATAGCTTCCCAGATGAAATTTTGATTGAGTGATATCCCTGGCATTAAAATCTCTGATTATTCTCTATGGCTTCTGGGATTGGTTTTATCCACCTATGTAGGGAACCTTCATTTAAACACACACACACACACACATACACATACACACACACACACATACACACACACACACACACACACACACACACTGGTTGACTTTCTAAGGAAGGAGAGTGTGTGAAGCAAACCCAGGAATTCAGGCTTGGCTAATTTAAAGTGTTTTATGAAGCTAGACTATTATTATCATGTTTTTGTGGACATTCTGTGGGTTGGCATACATTTAGGGAAGCAACAGAAAACTTGACAGATGAACAAGTCAGTTATTGGAGTACAATTGCTCTGGATGGTACAATGGAGTCTCCAATGACCAAGGGTGACCAGCAGACAGCTCACATTGTCCTGATAGTTGCATACTGTGTATTTGAAGAAGGGACGCTGACAGCAAGCAAAGGCACTACATAGAGAGTGCTTCTTAGACTAATTTAGGTTATGTTTGTAAGAGAAAACAGTGTGTCTAGTACCAGAAGGTGCTACATGGGCGACAGGGGGATAATGACCAATATCTGTCCAAGCAACTCATGGTCTAACCTACTTAGCAACAAATAACCTGCTGTGATGCCCACACAAGTGCAATAGTGGCACATAGCCATGGTGGGGAACCAACTGCTCTTGATTCGGCTAACTGATCCCCTCAGTGGTACAGGACCCATAGCTGGAGCTGGGAAACAAGTCAGAACCATATCCAAACATAAGCCCACTCTCCATTATCAAGCTACCATCAATCATGGGCCACAAGAGGGCCTACCTACAATTATTAAATTCTCTATAAAAAAAGGAAGGGTTATCTCATTTGTCCTGGTGCTAATTTACTCTCTATTAGAGAATCTGCTTCTCTTTTGCAGATAGATGTAGATCCTAAGGAGAGAGTCACCTCATCATACCTCAAAAGGGCCCCAGCTGAAACTAAGAAAAATTGGCAAAACAAGCAAGGGTGCTGTTTTCTTGGTGAACCGGGTACCAGCCCAAGGGTGAAGGATATCAACACAGAGAAAAATCAACTCCTACCAAATCAGAGAGCCAGAGACCCTGAGGTCCCCAACACCTCATCACTGAAGCAGCCCAAAAATGAACCTAACATGGTTCAGGGAAATTTTGTGAAAGAGGGGTCAGAAAGAATATCAGAGCCACATGTTGGGTCATGATATGCAGAGACATTTAGCCTAACCATAGCTGTGGGCTAACTCCACAATTCATGACCCATATGCCTCAACAAGGAGGGGCCAAGTGGAGGGGGTAGGTCACAGATGAGCCTAATAATGGTACCAAACTGACTGTATTTGCTGAATACAAAACTAATTAATAAAAATGTATTAATTTAAAAAAATAGAAAACAAAGAAACAAAAATGCAGCACACTGAAACAGCTAGCTTCTCTAAATGGCTCTTTCTGATCATTGAGAATTTCCTGTTTATTCTTTTGCATTTGCTTCACTAAGATTGTGCAGGTTAGTGAGCTATGTCTATGCCCACTTCCCAGCTCTTGTGATGACAAGTCACCCTATGGACTCAGCTCTTTTTAGCAAGTTGGGTTCAACCCTAGATTTCCTTACCTTCTACCAACTTCTTTGATACTATGCAGAATTAGGAACCAAATTCAAGATTGTTCTTATTGACTATGTACTATTGAGTGATTCTTTCATCCAAAATATATCCCCCCTTTTAAGCACCATCATTTGTTTTGGCCAGCAACCAATGTGGTTCTTAATGGAACTGATGTCATGCTGGTTGCTTTTTGTCAATTGCCTGAAAAGGCTCTACTCATGTTACATATCGTTGCTTCTTTCTCAGCTCATTTTCCTAAACTCTACCTTTTGCTCATGCTGGTGCTTTCTGACCATTCAGAAAAGACTGGTAAAAATCTTCTAAGGTGTTTGAATATGGCCACCTGTAATTCTCAAGTGATCAATCTTGACATAGGCAAGAAAATGCCATATTCCATGAGTTTAGAAATCTTGACAAGAGTAACTATCTCATGAAAGATATGCCATGGGGAGAAAGTTTACACTCCCTTATTGTAAGGAGGTGAACATTGCAAGCATTAAACATGCCCATCTTTTTAGTAATATGTAACTGCAATATTCTCATATTAAATAATATGATTTGGGGATGTCTTTCAAGATAATCATGAGGTAAAAGTAAGGTGTGTTGGTTGGGAATCTATTTGACATAGATTGTTCATGAATGGATAGTTGTTGGATCAGAATGGTGGGTAAATGGGGTCTGTCATTCTATTAACTTTACATTTCCAGATTGCAAGCATATTTCATAGAGAACAGTTTTGAGAAAGACTTGTCCACTGGTGGAATTTGGGATTTGGGAAAAATATTAACTTTGAGTTACATAAAGACATATTTCAAACTTAGGATCCACAGCAACACTAGTGACACCAGTTAACCATCTACCTATCTCTAATAGCAGTAATAAACTGGCTAATCATAGCACCTGTTGCCTCACAATCTCCCCAGTACTGTGCTGAGAAGGGACCCAAAGCAGAAGTTTAGGCAGAAATTAAATGAATTAAAAATCATTGTGATACTTATGAATCAGTCATAGTAATGCCCTTACCTCCTGATGAAGTGTGAGTGATTGTGCCAGCTCAGTGATGGTGGTGGAAGGAAAGGGAAGTGGGTGCACTTAAAAAAGTAAGATGTGCAGAAGAAGCTCACAACACTCTAGAGTGCAGTCAACCTTCTTATAAAAGTTTCCTAGAACATACAGTCTCAAAGCTGTGTGAGATCTGGGTAAGCACCAATCCTTTACAGTGTCTAAAAAGTGCAAAAAGCCAGTTAGTAGATAGTACGCTGAGAACTAACATCTTGACATTTAAAAAAAAATTTTTTTTCATTTATTTATTTGAGAGCGACAGACACAGAGAGAAAGACAGATAGAGGGAGAGAGAGAGTAGGCGCTCCAGGGCTTCCAGCCTCTGCAAACGAACTCCAGACGCGTGCGCCCCCTTGTGCATCTGGCTAATGTGGGACCTGGGGAACGGAGCCTCAAACCGGGGTCCTTAGGCTTCACAGACAAGCGCTTAACCACTAAGCCATCTCTCCAGCCCATCTTGACATTTTTGTTCTCATAATTAATACATTTTCATGTTCTATTGAAATTTTTTTTTTAAAAAATCGAATATGTTATGTTGGAAGAGCATATGTGAGATGGGAAAAGGAAATATTTATTGGAATTTTATATACGATATAGTAACTCATTATATGAGGTATATTCTAATCACAAAGCACCCACGGTGTGTGGTTTGAACTGTCACTTTTTAATTTTCATTTCCAGTGAATTTAGTTTCAACATGTGTTAGTGACAAAGGACAAGAGTGAATGGTGTACAAGCCATTTGACCTGTACGACCTACCTCTAGCCCAGCCCTGGATCAATGTAACATTTAAAGAAGTAGTAGGTGGCTTCCAGACAGCCTGAAGAATGTAGGAGTCTCTACTCCAGCTCTCCACCAATGTGTAGGCCAGAAGTTCCACAATATAAAAAAAATCACAATATTCCTTTAAATTCTTCTCCACATGTGTCTTTGTCCTTCAAAGATTTTTATTCATCTTTCTGCCCACCCTGCTCCCTATCCCACTGTCATCATCACGGTGCTTTTCTGTCCACTTTTTTTTGTGTGTGTGACTTTAAACTGCACCTTCAAAAACTGTGCTCTGACACATGGCCTCCCTGCCGAGAACAGCCTTTGGAAAATGTGGTCTGATCTTTGGCATGACAGCTTTTATCACAAGAAGTCTTACTGGAATTCTGATGAGTAGAATTCCACAACTCGTGGAAAAAATATACCTTTCTCTCTTATTCTAGGAATGACGACCTCCTTCCTGTTCGTGCCTTCCTGGTCTCCCCTTTAGGAAAACGGGAATGGGGAAGTGGGGTGTAGTATGGTAACATCCCCTTTAGGAAAATGGGAATGAGGAAGTGGGGTGTAGGATGGTTACATCCCCTTCTCAGGATGAGTCTGTGGAAGTTGGTGGAGCTGGTGACCAAGGCTGGAGTCAGAATCCCAAGCAAGGTTAGGACAGATTCACACTTCAAGGTGTAGGTGTCAGAAAGAAAGTCAAATAGGTGTCACAGGATAGGAAGAAGCCAGAGATAATGTTCAAAAGGTTAGATAGGGACTGGTCATCAAACTGATCAAAATGAGCTAGACAAAGAAACAATGCAATAGTATATACATTCTGAAAGAAGAGTCTTGAACAATCCATGGAGCAATGTTTTCTGTGCACAGGTGTGTGACAATCTAGAAACTTGAATATATTTTCTTCATATTTTACACGTAGAGCATGGTCCTGCTTTTTCACTTCATTCATTGAACCTTGCTGCGTCTGATTCTTCTTCTAGCATTGCTATATCTGCATTTCCCATTTCCCTAAAGTCATCAACAATTAGGGGCTATACTCATGAAAGAAGGTACTTCTGAGGCTTAAGGACATGTGAGTGTTGTAATCCAATTTTTCATGAATAGTTTTTGTGTTGGGTGAGTGAACACATATTTTAACATCTTAAAGTGCAGTAGAGAAGGCCTTTTGTAGCAGTTTTTATATGCTGGGGTGATTGAGTAATTTAGTATATAGAGGATTTCCTTTAGACTTAAATGAACATGCCCACTGTGGATCTTTAATTGCATTGCAATTGTCGTCTCTGACATTTTGCTCTATTCATTAAATCTTTTGTTTCTATGGATATGCCTATCAGAAAGAACTCAGAGTTTTGTTTATTAATTTTGCTATTTGCTGCTTATCAGGGTATAGAGAAGAAAAAAATTCTATAATAGAGGTCTTCAAAAGCCTGGCTCAAGGCATTACTTTATGTAATATCACAATATACATATAATATCTAAGAATAAGTACTGTATATATGTCAAGATCAACGTTGATGTTACTTGTACCATAAACTCCCACGTTGCAAACCTGATTCTCTGCAAGCAGACACTGATGTATTTGGGGTGCAGAATGTTTACTAGGATTAATGCTTGAAAGGAAGAGGAGAGAAGCAACACTGGGGCAGGTTAAGGGAAAACTATGATTGTCTCTCTGAAGCCTCTTACCTGGCAATAAATTATGGAGTGACTACTGCCTCACAGGGTGCCTTCAGTGTTGTGCAGATAGACTACTTGAGTTCCTTGATGCATACACTCCTCCAACTGCTAATTTCAAGCTCGCAATCAGTGTGTAGGGAACTGGTAAAACATGAATACAGGTGCTTTTGCAGGATGGAATTGACTGACTTGAGCATACCACTAGCCACATCACATCAGCATGATCAAGACTTCAGCCTTTGCTTCTTTACAGGCATAGGATGTGGGTTGTTCTGTGAGACAAACTTAGCAAACTTAGGTAATATAACCCTGTGTACTTGAGATGGAACCTGGAGGGGTTTGAACTTGTTTCTTTCAATAAGGCAGCTGGTCATTCTCTGCAGGAGGATCACAAATATGTCTCACCCTCTTCAGTGTATTTCACTTCAAGCTATTTCAATACACTTTAAAAATTTTTTTTGTTCATTTTATTTATTTTTTTGAGAGTGACAGGACAGAGAGAGAGAGAGAGAGAGAATGGGCACACCAGGGCTTCCAGCCACTGCAAATGAACTCCAGGTGCGCCCCCTTGTGCATCTGGCTAACGTGGGTTCTGTAGAATCGAGCTTTGATCTGGGGTCCCTAGGCTTCATAGGCAAGTGCTTAACCGTTAAGCCATCGCTCCAGCTCTCCAATATACTTTTGTATATGATGATGTCATACCTTATAATTCATCAGGACTCTTTTGTTATCCCCTGAGGACACACACCTAAATTTACCCTGTCCATCTCAGAATTGTTGGGACACAGTGTGTGAAACTGAGTAAGTCACTAGCTGTGACAGTGGGACCTCTGCTGGCGCCTGGAACTCTACCTCCTTCCTGCTAGGTACACATTAACCATCAGGCCACATTTTAGAATTTGTAGGCCACACGGGCTCTGTGACAATAACTCAGCTCTAGTACTGTAATGCCAAACCAGCCATGGACGCTGTGCAAAGGAATAAAGATGCTGTGTTCCAATACATAAACAGGTGCTGGGATGGTTTGCCAACCTCTGCTCAGGGAGAAGACTCTGAGCTGGAGCAGCAGCTGTGCTTGGGTGGGAAATACCCTGCTCTATGCGTCCACCTGGGTGGAGACTGAACAGCACACGGTAGAATCGCCGGGCCCTGTGTCCATGTGCCTATTTTTATATGACAGCCACGTGCAGTGTGTCCTGTGTGTCATCAGCCCCCAGATAATGGTGTTGGCTGATGCTCTGTGAACAGAAGGATAACCCACATGGGAAGTGATAGTCCTTGTGAAGATGGTTTGCTATGTCTTTGGAGATATAAGTAGTCTACTGGCTACCAAGAGACAGAGGTGGTGTCTTAGAACAACAGTGCCCCGTTGAGGGTTCAGTCTGTTGTGGTTTGAAGGTGAAATGACCCCTAGAGGTGCATGCGGTGATGAAATCTTTAGGAATGGGCCTTAGCTGGCAGACACAGGGGGCTAGAGGATTTTAACTACCTGGGACAAAACACCTGACAGAAAACAACTGATGAGAGAAAATTCATAGTTTGGTTTTGGTTCACAGCCTTGAGGAGAAGCTTCACAATTGCAGGGGAAGACATGGCATGGGCAAAGGTTGGACATCATTTCTTGCTACAGTAGGTAATGTGCCTTGAAGGCAAAATTTCATCTACTGCAAACTCCAAGCTAGAGACCTTGTGTGAAAGCATTCATATGAGAAGATTGTGCCTGAAAAGGCAGAACCTCCAAGTAGTGGCCATCTAGGAAAGTGTCTCAGGTTAGGTGAGAAGGCACACAGATTTTCCCTGATTGTGGCTATAGTCCAAGGTGGCCAGACTATGACTTGAGTAGATAGCAGAACATGCCATTTTCCTGGTACTGGCTTGTAGACATGCAGAATAAAAGAATTAAAATATTATGGATGCTTGCCCCAAAGTTCCATAAACCTGAGAAAGCCAAGAAATATATAGCAGACTTAGCTTCTCTTTAAAGATGCCCTGACAAGACACTGTTTGAAGCTGTGCTTATAAAACTTAAATCACAATGAAAACCTGGGGATAGTATTGGAGTTGCCAGGAATGAAGGAAACCAGCAAGGCAGGTAGTGTGTAAAATCAGTCCAAGTAAGAACACACGTGGGCTGCAAGGAGAAGGGCCAGAGAAAAGGAGTTACACATGCCTGTTAGAGCTCCCATAATGGCACATGAGCCCTTGATGCTTGGCACAGAGCGATAGGACTTGATTTTGTCTTTCTGGGTTTACATCTTGCTTTGATACAATTTTCTTACTATGGACCACTTCTTTTGAAATAGGGATGGTTACTCTGAGCCGCTGCAAATCAGAAGTATGTTAATGTTAGCTTTAAAAAAAAAAACAGGTGCACAGTTGAGAAATTTTATAGTAAATAGACTTTTGACCGTGTCCAGGCTTACGGAGTCAGAATAAATTGCATCTTACATTTTGAGATGGTCATGAATCCCTGGGGTCTACAGGCACAATGTTATGATTGAGTGAAATATCTTCCACAGTCTCATGTGTTTGAACACTTGATACCCAGCTCTCATGTCAAAGTTTTGGCAAATTATGGGAAGATTAGTAGATAGGGTTTTGATGAACAAAGTGTCACGGGGTGGGGGCAGGGCTTCATGGTTCAGAGACTGTCTCCATTTCTCATCTGAGCTCTGTTTCCTCATCCATTTGGACGTGACCAAATTCATATTCCTGCCACTGTTATCTTCTCAGCCATGATGGATTTTGTTTCCTGAACTATGAACCAAAATATGTCCTCCCTTTTTTACTTTGCCTCTGTCAAGCTGTTGGTCACAGTGACATGAAAAATAACTACTAATAACTACTACACTTGGTGGGCTGTGAAGTATGATGGATCTAAAAATGCTCTTCCAAGATTCTCAATTTAGGAAAGAGTTGGAGCCCATCTGGAGACATGCTGAGCTAGATATATGGAGTAAGGGGTCTCTGTCTAATGAACCTAACCCCAACCAACATGTGCTGGCAGTAGCCAAGAAAGCATGTCTGTACTTAATCCTGGGGCTGATAGATACAAAGTTCCAGAAAACAAATATGAGGCACAAAAGGTGGTATTTACCAGAGCACTTTTCTTCCCTGTGGTATATAGCATTTTAATAAAATATGTATTTTCTATTGTTATGGTTCCTGGAAATGCCAAACAAAATTGTACCCACACTAAACAAATATGGGATTCCATATTCTTCATTACCAACTGAAGGGAAGGCCATCAAAGTTCCTAGGAAGAGAGTAAGATGGAACAGATGATGTTTCCATGGAAACTCCCAAAAGACAGATCTTGAGGCAAGTGTGGTTGAGAGGAGCTTCAAAAATCACTGAAAGGAGCACTTGATTACTCACCACTGGTTAGTGGTAAGACCCTACTGCTTATGACACCATATGCAGTTGGCACGGACCATGGAGAGACCAAGTTGGAATCCGGAGCAGAGCCAGTCCCCAGACAATTAGCCCATCTAATACTGGAAGGCGTGACATGAGCTATCAGGGGAAAATGGCCCACATCTGTCTGAGCAGCTCAAAGTCTAAGCAACTCAGAAGCAAACAACCTGATGTGATGCTCACACAAGTGCAATAGTGGCACACAGCCATGGTTGGTAACCAACTGTTCTTGGATTGGCTAACAGATCCTCTTAGTGGAAAGGGAACCACATCTGGTCCTGGGAATCAAGTTAGAGTAATATCCAGATAATGATTCTGCTTTCCATTGTTAAACTCCCAGTAACCTTGGCTATAAGAGTATCAATACCCTTTAAATTCTCTCTAAATTAATAATGGTTATCCCATGTAACTGGTGCTGACTTCATTCTCCATTAGAGAATCTGCTTCTCTTTATCTGATGGGAGTTCAACCTGAGGAGATAAACAACCCAGTGCACTCCACCCTGGCCCCAGCTGAAACCTCAGAGGAACTGCGGAATTAAGCAAGAGTGCTGCTTAGTGAATCTGATATTATTAGCACAAGGGTGATGGAGATAGACACTAAGGACACTCAACACCTACCAAACCAGAGATCCAGGGGCTCCTAAGTGCCCCTCATTGAAGTACACTTAAAATGCTCCCAGCAAGGCTCAAGGAATTTTGTGGAAGAGGAAGTGGAAAGATCGTTAGAGCCACAAATTGGGGCATTTTGCACAGACTCCTA
Source organism: Jaculus jaculus (assembly GCF_020740685.1). Taxonomy (NCBI): domain Eukaryota; kingdom Metazoa; phylum Chordata; class Mammalia; order Rodentia; family Dipodidae; genus Jaculus; species Jaculus jaculus. Next base: position 312,224,946 of record NC_059102.1, read on the forward strand.
GCCTCTATTGCCCCCCTCCCAATTATAAATGACCCACAATCCCCATGGGGTTGACCTGCATCCCCAACAACGAAGGCCTCTTTAGAAAAGGGCCAGGGAGGAGGGAAAGGATGGTAACAACATGTGATGTTTACATACTAAATATGTCCATATATAATTTTAAAAAATCACTGATATGCTTCAAACTAGGCTTTCCTATATAGGCCTACCTTTCATTAGTCAGTTCATGAACTGAGTGTGTAATAACTTTTTTGAACATTAGATTTCTCATCAATAAAATTGACCTGATACCTATTTCATAGGTTTTGAATGAATATCACAAGTGCTGTTCGTAGCATACTAAGCATGGTACTGAAAACAGTAATAATAGCAGTTACCTTTAAGTGTTAAGGTAGACATGCCATAATGCTTTACCCTGCTAAAATAACTTTTGTATTGCAATTTAATGACTTCTAACTCTGAGGCCATATTTTTTCTACTTTACATGCAGGCAAATAGTGAAAGTATCTAATTACCCAAGGGATATTGTGATGGTTTGTTGATCTAAACTAAGTAGAGATTCTCCTTTGATCTATGCTAGGATTAGTGTATTATGGGCAGGAGTGTTTTTTTTTTTTTTTCTTCTCATTAGAACTGCAAGTTTATGAATACCCTCTCATCTTTATTAACATTTTGGGAGAGATTGCCAGAGAATGAAGTCTTTAGAAAAAAGAAAACCCAAAGATGTAATGGGAGCAGGTAGTATGAGGCACACAATATTTGCCTCTTGGAAGTGAAATTTCTGCTCACATTCTCCTCTTGAACGTTGTATGAATCAATACCCACTTCAACACCCCTCTCAAGGGCTAGGTTTAGTTTTAGATCCAGCACTTGTAGCGGAAAAATCCCTGACTTACAGAGACAGCTAATCTAGGCTTTTGAAGCCAAGGAGGCTTTTCAGTGGAAATGGAATCTAAGTGAACATTTGAAGATCAAAAAAAGTAACTGACCGGGTCAACTGTGTTGGGAGGAAGGATCAGTTAAAATTGCTATAGTAAACATCCTCTCTGAGCCATTTTGATTTTGTTCCATGATAGATTCAATTCCAAGAGTTTGGTAATTCTGAAGCATAATTCCTCAGCTTGTTACAGATTATAAATAGCAAATTATAAAGGAAAGAGGGTATTGCAGATTTCAGACTTACTGACAGAGTGGCAGATGACCTTGCCGTGAACAGCGTCAGTGGAATAGGGAGGGTGACAGCCTGAGAGCGAGCTATCAGAGGGAGCATAAAGCAAAAGTCAAAAGAAGCCAACGTTTTCTATGCACTGCACTTAGGTCAGAGGCAGTGAATCCCTTGCTTTTGGTGTTCCTTCCCGACATTATGGGATAATAAGAATAATAAAATCAGCTATGATGTGCATAGCTGTTACTGCATGTCAGATAACATGTGGAGAACTTCACATCTAATTTTTGCTTATTAAGACATTAAAGGTAGATATTGCAAGCAAATACATCATGGTTCATTTTTTTTAACCTCTGTAGTATCATTTACATCTGTATGAAAATATGATGTTATTTTTCTCTTCTTAAAAAAAAGAGGAAACAAAAGTTCCTTAACTTCAATTACCCCTCTAAGTTATCCCCTTATTTTTGACTCCCATTGTAGTTTTTTGTTCTATGAACAGTTTTATAAAACCTGCTTTCCCAAGTGCACCCCTCTGATTTTAATAGAGATTTAATTAACATTTAATATCATCTGAGGTGTACAGTTCAATTGATTTTTAAAATTATTCATTTATTTGAGAGTGACAGACAAAGAGAGAAAGAGGCAGATAGAGATAGATAGAGAATGGGCACCCCAGGGACTCCAGCTACTGCAAATGAACTCCAGATGTATGCGCCCCTTGTGCATCTGGCTGACTTGGGTCCTGGGGAGTCAAGCCTCAACAAACGGGGTCCTTAGGATTCACAGGCAAGTGCTTAACTGCTAAGTCATCTCTCTATCCCAGTTCAATGAATTTTGACAAGTGGTCACATGTAAGTAAATAGTGTTTCCAAAAAGCTCACCCCAGAAAGTTTCCTCATGCCCCTTTCCTAACCAATTAGTGATCCTACCCCACAAATTTATACAATCTAGTTTCTAAGAACTCCTGTACAAAGAGAATCATGCAGCAATTATTAATTTGAATTTCATTTATCTTCTTCAACATTTATTATACTTTACTGACTTCTTGGTTATAACTGTAAGTGTAACATTCCAATATGTTGTTGAGAAGCATTCTGTTGTGTAAACATAGCACAATTTGGGAACCCATTCTCCGGCTGATGACTATTTTAATTGTCCCTTGGTTTGGGCAATCATGATGTTTCTCAGAGTACTCACTTGAGTTTTTATGTGCATTCATGTGTCCGTTTACCTAGTGGGGAATCTGTTGGGTATGACGAAAAGACATTTAATTTTAAGGAAATCTCAAGGAAAATTATTTGATATGGTTTTTACACATCATATTCTCACCAGGAGTGAGAGGCCCACTTACTCCATGTCCTCTCCAACATTGAGTGGGAACTGATTCCTTGACTCTAACTATTGCTCCAAGTATGAATATAATCTCTGGATCTTGTCCAATTTCTCTTCTGATTTTTCATTCCCTACTAAATGAAATTTTAAATCACATTCCTTTTTTGTTCCTGGTACATTCTAACACAGCTCTGGTCATGTTTTTTAATGATCATTATGTTAGAAAAGTCACATGGTTTACTCTTAATTTATCATTTCACATCCCCTTTCTTTGGCTCTATCTTCTGCCATCAATACTTCTTTTCATTGTTCTTCCCTGATTCGGCATCACTTTCTCCCTCCAGAATAGGGTTGCTCTAGCACTTCTTCCCCGGCCCTCTCCTCTTTGGTAATCACATCCAGTCTCTTAGCTTTGACTATGAATTATTGCCTTCTGCTTGAGCTCTCTACATTTAAACCACAGGCATAGCTTGCTTGAAAAGTCCTCTTGTATATCTAATGGACAACATGACTAAAAATATTTCTACAATGAACTCTTAAACTTCTGTGATAAATTTGCCCCATTGTAGGTTTCCCTGTCTAAGGTAATGACAATCCATCTATTCAATTTACCTAAGCCAAAAGCCATGCATCAATCTTGGTTCTTTTATCACTCATATTAGATTCAGTAGGAAATCCTCTGGGTCAGACCATGAAATGTATCTAGAGTTAACCCCTTACTCCTTCTATTGACATTAAGCCACCCAAGCTACCAGCATCTCACCTCAACCACTGCAATCATTTCCATTCAATTTCCCTTCTCCATCTCCATCCTCTTATAATGTCTTCTAAACATTGTAGCTTCTTGAGGCTGGAGAGATGGCTTAGCTATTAAGGTACTTGCCTAACAATCTGGGTTTGATTCCCTAGAATGCCCATAATGCCAGATGCACAGCATGGCCATGTATCTGGAGTTTGTTTGCAGCAGCTAGAGGCACTGGAATGCCTATTCTGTCTGTTTCTCTTCTCTCTATTTCTCTGCTTGCAAATGAAAATATTTTAAATGCTGTAGCATCTTGAAATGAACTTTGGATTCCATTCTTCTTCTGTTCAAATGTCTTTATTCATTTAATAATCACCACTAACTAGGCACTAGCCAGGGGGACACAATATGTACAACAATAAGCATTTCTTGCCTTCTTGGAGTTATGGCTCTTCAAGGAGGTGGGACAGCAAACAATAAAGTTCCATAATCATTTCATAATCATTCTAATAAGGGTTATAAGATAAGGACAGAAGCAATGAAAATGAAGAATATAAAGTCCAGGAAGCACTCTAGAGAAATTCTCTTTAATTTGAAATCTGAAGAATGGGAAGCAGGAAGCTGGAACAGTTGAGCATATAAAATATCACACCATCCTACAGTGGCAGAATGAATATTCAAAAGTAGGTTATTATGTCTCTAAACTTTGAACTTCTGAGTATCCTGTAATATTATCTTTGATATTAAGAATGGTGATCATGATTTATCAGATCATAAGGTCCAGAAGTAATGGAGCCTGAACTTTTAAAAACAGAATCACAAGGTTTCTTTCTCTATTTTTAAACCCCAGTGACCTTCAGTCTGTTTTACAGAAAGAGTTATATTTTGAGTATGTAAAAAGGAACTAACTTACAAAGCACTGTGTTCAGAAACCCAAGGTAAAATGATGCTATTATATGGCTGAGGGGTTACTGTTTGCCCGATACTACAAATGAATTATGTTGCTTAAATGCTACAGGAGCATTATGTTAGAGTATTTATTGTTCTCATTTTGCTGACAGAGAACTGAAGAGATGAACATTTAATTCAAGGTCACATGGCCAGTGAGAAGCAGAAGTGGGGTTTTTTATTTTAAAATATTTATTTATTTATTTATTTGAGAGTGACAGACAGATAGAGGAAGAGAGAGAGAATGGGCGTGCCAGGGCTTCCAGCCTCTGCAAACGAACTCCAGACACGTGCACCCCCTTGTGCATCTGGCTAATGTGGGACCTGGGGAACCGAGCCTCGAACCGGGGTCCTTAGGCTTCACAGGCAAGCGCTTAATCGCTAAGCCATCTCTCCAGCCCCAGAAGTGGGTTTTGAACCAAGTATTCTCCCTCCACACTCTGCTGTCTTACTTCCTGTGTCAAAAGTATTAATGTCATTATGTCTCTAGTCCAATGGCTCCTGGGCAATACCAGCTACTAAGCACGCCTTCAGAAAGCTCAGCTCAGAATACAAGAAACATATTGATTTACTTCTCTTAGTCACTATCTACCTTTCCTCAATATTTACCCACAAGCATTGCCTTCAGAAACCAGGGTGCTTTGCCAAGACTTTCAGTCCCTGCTAAGTAAATCCCAGAAAGGTTATGGATGAACTCAAATGACACAGAGATTGTGGAAACAGCAGCAGTTTCAGCAGCTCCCGGCCAGGGTCAGGGTGTTTGAGTGGCAAGCAGACCCACGGGTTCCGCCTTCTCTTTACACCCTAGCTGTCATTTCCTAGGTCACCATAGCACCATCAAACATCTTCTCATTGGGATTATTATGGATGTTAAGTCTTATAATTACTAATAGAAATCCTAGTTCTAGATTCCAGTCTCGCAGTAAAAACATAAGCAGATATGCACATATGTAAAAGCCAAAGTAGAAATGAAACTAACAAGAAATAGAAGCAAGTGAATCCCAACTTCTGAGGAATTTCTTTTGCGAACAGCTAATTGAAACATTCCTTCAATTTGCGCTACTCGGTTTTGACAGTGGCTCTGCCCCTTGTCATAAAATCAATGGTCTTTTTTATCCCTTCCCTTCTCTCTCTGCCTCAGCTCTGACTGTAGGCTCTTCTTCCCCCACTCAGAGTCTTCCTCAGATCATTGGGGTTAAGTGATCTTTTCATACCGCCTGGCCAGACTGTCACAAGACATTGAGTGGCTTTTGAAAATGAGCCATGTTAAATGGACTTGATGGGGGTTACAACCACCATTATTGCTATCACCACTGTGATAAAATGGAGCAATAATGACGGGGGAAGGTACTTATCACTGTCTTTTTGAGATCACTTAAGATAGTTTGGGGCTGAAGCTTTTTGCCAAAGATAAATGGAACATGTACAAGATAAATGTTACCACTGCAGAATCTTTTGTGTGTGAACTTGTGTGGGCCTGTGTTGTTTACTTGCGTGATGGCTCGAAAGGGGAAGATAAAGACAGGTCAGTGACTTTCAAGTTGGGATAAAGTGGCCACTTGTCAGGACTCCAGCTCTGAGTGAGAGCATGAGGATTAAAATCAGTAAGTCAGAACGTACATGTTGGAATAGAGCAAATTAGCTGGGACTGTAGGCCTGAGCTGCCAGACCTGGCAAGAAAAAGCTTTGAGTTGTACAGGTATGTGGCATATGCACAGGTACGTGAAGATGTGTACCCTCCGTGCATATGTGCAGAGGCCAGAGGAGGGCGTAGGGCATCTGCCATGTCTCTTCTGCCTTTTTTTTTTTCATAAGATACTGCCAGTGCAGTTCATGCCATTTTCTGGTTAGATTGGCAAGTCAGTGAGCCTCAGACACCTCAATGCTGGGGTTGCAACTTTTGCAGTCAGGGGCTGACTATTTTACACAAGTACTAGGGATCAAACATAGGTTATAAAGCTTGTGCAGCAAGTGTTCTTACCCATTAAGCCACCACACGAGGCCCCAGCATGTTCTTTAAATGCTCTTCAAAGGAGATGCTACCATAGGAAAGGCAAGTAAGTGACCCATAATGAGTTATCCCTTAGCTGTATTCTGTTGGTGCCCTCAACTATTTCCTTTAAAGAAACTAGTTTTTAAAGAAATGGGCTAACAATATCCTTCTGTGATTCATGAGCAAATGAAGGTCAAATATCCTTTCCATGCCCTTGAGGTGGGGGGAACTCCTTCATCACCCAAATGTAGCAGCCTGCTGCCTCGTTACAGTTTGTGTTTCTCCAAATGGAAAGTGTCTTGTAGCTGAGATATGAGTGCAATGAGAGAAGTTCTTAGTGCTACTAATCTTTGCCCTGTGGCACAGCTATAATTACCCAACAAGGAAACCCAGTACAGCTTAACAGGACAATACCATGTAATGACACAGTATTTATAGGTGGCTGTGGATTATTGTGTAATTACACTGAGGAGATCCAAAAGTAATTACTAGCATCCTACCCCTGGGGTTTAGAAGGAAGGAATAATCATGTGTGTAGGCCTCTTTTGTTCAAAGCAAAGTCCTCATGTAGCATTTCCAGCAGAAAGAGAGCATGGGAGATTTAACGATGCTATGTGGTCAAGTACTTTGCCTAAGAGCACTGTTGTTAACCCCACCGCTCTGGCCTGATTCCAATGCAGGAAACTGCATCTTGCTGTCTTATCTCTTCCATTCGTCTTATATTATCAAGAAGTTTTAGTTCAGTGTGACTGTGTGTCTTGCTCTTCCTCATAAATCCAACATGGCCTCATCACATGTCCTTCTGTGTCTCATGGTTTAACACCGCAACAGACTCTACAAGGCATCACGGAAAATGTGAGGACGAACAAGACATGGCTTTTAGTGATGTGAATTTCTTACTCTAGTTGGAAGATAAGAACTTCCCATTAAGCAAGATGAGGCAACACATGGGGATTTATTTAGAAAGTTGAGGAAGCATGGGGAGGGAGGTCAGTGTCAGTGGAAGGAGTACTGGATGGCTTCATGAAGAAAGGGCAATTTGTGCTGGTCATTGAAAGATGGGGGGAAAGACCATTACCAACAGGAGCAATGGACAGAAGAGCTATGAGAAAGAGAAAGAATAACAACTATGCTGAGGCTGGAAAGAAAAGAGAAAGCTTAGAAAAAGACAAGTCATGAAGTATTATTTCGAATGTCTGGTGTATGAGCAGGACATGTCAGATGTTCAGTGGAGCGAGGTTGGATTGTGAGGAGATTTAAATAAAAAAAACTAGGTATGTGAATGCCATTCCTTTTTTAAATTTTTGAAAATGTTTATTTATTTACTGGAAAGAGAGAATAAGAGGCATATAGTGAGAGAAAGAATGGGTGTGCCAGGACCTCTAGATGCATGTGCCACCTGGGCATCTGGCTTATGTGGGTACTGGGGAATCACACCTGGGTCCTTAGGCTTCACAGACAAGCTCCTTAAACCACTAAGCCATATATCCAGCCCTAAATGACATTCTTATTTAAAAATATATTATTTATTTATTTATTTGATACAGAGAAAGAGGCAGACAGAGAGAAAGAGGGAGAGAATGGGCATCAAAGGGCCTTTAGCCACTGTAAACAAATTCCAGATGCATGCATCACCTTGTGCACCTGGCTTATATGGGTTATGGAGACTTGAACCAGGATCCTTTGGCTTTGCAGACAAATGCCTTAACCACTAAGCAAACCTTCCAACTCCCTGAATGTAATTCTTAATGGAACAAAGAATCACTGAGTAGAGAAACATGATTAGGAACTGACTTTAGTAAGGCAACATTCTGGAAAGTAAGTTGGGGGTGGCAGAGGGAAACATCTGAAACTGAATAGTCTATGAAATGCTCATCTTACTATCAAGTTGAATGACAATTAGATAGCCAAACCACTTATCTTTGACTCCCATTTTCTCCTTCATTCGTCCTGTGAACCACCATCTACTTCATGGTTCTATGGGTTTACCTTTTCAAATGCTCTTCCTATAAGTAAAATTGGATGGTATTTTGACAGTTTGAGTCTTACTCTTTTTCACTTAGCATAATGCCTTCCAAGTCCTTCCATGTTGCTCATGTTGTAAGTGGTAGGGTTAAAAAAAATATTAGTAGCCAGCACTCAGGAGGCAGAGGTATGAGAATCACTGTGAGTTCGAGGCCACCCTGAGATTACATAGTGAATTCCAGGTCAGCCTAGGCTAGAGTGAGACCCTACCTCAGAAAACAAACAAACAAAAAATAGTAGTATTAACACATATTTGACATGGATGCATTATGTGTTGGTACCTTCTTTTCCCCTGTCCCTGACCCCACTCTTCTGGGGACCCTCCACAGTGGGATTGCAGGTATTTTCTGTGGGGTTTTAGGTTATGCCTTGTGGGAGCAGCAAGTCACTTATTTTGGGGGAATGTAATGCCACTGGACATGATGTCTCACTCTGTGGCTCTTACAATCTTTCTGTACCCTCTGGCAAAATTCCCTTACCCGTGGTGGGAGAATTTTAAATCTACTTCAATGATGAGCTGTTAGGAACCTCTGGATATCTGCCTTGGTAAGTGTTGAGTATCCTCAGGGTCTGACTCCTTCCCCCTGGTGCTGATTATCAGGTTCCACAAGGAAGCACCATCACCCTAATTCCTCTGTAGTTTCTGCTGTTTCTTGGCTAATGTGTGAGGAGTAGTTTATCTTCTGGGCTCTTGCTACCTTCTGAAAAAGAAGAACAGATTTCCCAACAGAGATAAATGAGATAAGCATTATTAAGTTATAAAATAATTTGATATATGTAACCTTTCTTTTAGCCAAAGTCTAATGAGAGGTTGACACTGGAGAGCATAATCCTTGTCCCCATAGGATTCTGATCTGGTTCCCAATTCCAAATATGATTTCCTTTATACTGAGCAGGTATCTTAGCCAATCATAAAGTTATTGATTACCCACCAAGGCTGTGTGTCATTATTGAACTTATGTGTACATCCTGTCAGGGTGTTTGCTTCTGAGAAGCTTAGACCTCTGGTTGCTCAGACCATTGTTGGCCACTTTCCCCCAGTAGCTCGTGTAGCACTTTGCAGCACTAAACAGACTATCTGTCTGGGGACTGGCTCTCTTCTAGACTCCAGCCAGGTCTCTCCATGCTCTGTGTTGGCAACATATGGTGTCTGCAGCAATATGGTCTTACGTATTGCCTCAGGTGGGTAATCAAGTATGTCAACAGAACCTCTCTTGTCTTAGGAACCTCGTAGGTCTCTTCAATCAACAGCTCATTGTGATAACAACTGATTTCTGGTACTGAGCATTACAGGCCAGAGACTGAAATAAATAAATAAATAAATAAATAAATAAATAAATAAATAAATAAATAAAACTTGGGCTTTATGCCACCCACTCCGAGGCTCCTTCTTTTCAGGTGCTCCCTGCTTACTCCTGTTGAGGATTATATCTTTTAGTTTATCATAGAAGATAAAGGTTTCTATGGTACCAATTCACTTTGGATTTAGTTTTGTGTTTGTTTTTTCCCACCTTCCCCTTTGCCTTTCCCAAAACCCTTCTTTTCAAAGACTACGTAATATTCCATCACAATGTATATTTACTACATTTTCATATTCATTTGTCAATGAATCTTTATATTGTCCCTGTAATGTAGACACTGCATGGGATCCTGCAGTGAACCCAGAAGTATGGCTATTCCTTTGCAACCTTGATTTCAACTTCTGTGGACAAATATGCAGATCTTGAGATCAGCTACAGAGCACAGTGTCTATACAGTTAACTATAATGTGTGGTACACTTAAGTTTTATTATTAGTGTACATATCATATTCTTCCAGAAAAAAACAACATATAGCTGATACTTTTTCTTTAGTATGTCCTGGCAGCAGACTCCCATTGCCTGCATCAATAGTCTAGGACAGTGCTGTTTAACAGTAACATTGAGAGATACATGAAAAAGTTACAAGCTTCAGGAAGTCACATATAAAAAGTGAAATCAGGCTGGAGAGATGGCTTAGTGGTTAAGGCACTTGCCTATGAACCCTAAGGACCCAGGTTCCATTCTCAGGATCCATATCCATGTAAGCCAAATGCACAAGGCGGCTCATGTGTCTAGAGTTCATTTGCAGTGGCTAGAGGTCCTAGCTTACACATTTACTCACTTTCTCTCTCTTTCTCTCTCTCTCTCAATATGTATATATATATATATATATATATATATATATATATATATATATATATATATATATATATATATATATCTCAATTAAATTTTTAAAAATCCAATTCCTTTAAAAACTGAAATAAAATTTAATATTGTTTTATCATATTATATAGCATCCTACTACCCACAAATAAAAATAACAATAAAGTGGGCGAGAAGGAATTTAGAAAGGTGATGCTATGTCCATGGCCTTGATGGTTGTCATTGTTTCATGGTTGGTAAGTTACCCAAGATCCTAGAACTGTATATATTATATAGATAGTGTTTTAAGGTCAACCCTACTTCAAAACAGTAATTTTAAAACTAGAAAGGCAGTTATGACTACTAGGTGAGGAGCACTGGATTGGAAAGGGGACGTAGTTTTAAAGGCGGCTTTGAAAAGGTTCACTGAGCAGATTAGAGTCAATATTAGACATGAGGGATGAGAAAGAGGATGAGTGGAAAGGGACATGATTATATGTCATGTGGATGGCACTATGCTGACAGCATGCACTGTGTAAAATTACTCAAATACACCTAGAAAGAGTCACAGCGGGAGGGGAGCTTAGCTTTAGTTGCAGGGTGCTTTAGGGAAGGTCTATAATCCCCCTTAAGAACAGGAAAATCTACTGATTCTTCCAGGAACTGGAAGCACCATCTTCTCTGGTTTTCTGTTTGTTCTTATGAATCATAAAGGTATTTGTGTTAGAAGTGTAACTCAGTGGTAGAGCATTTGAATAGCATGTAGAGGGTCTAGATTAGTGGGGGTGAGGCATAAAGAACAAAGGCATCAGCCAATAAGTAAATAAGCAAATAAACAACCAACAGTAAATGTCCCAACTAAAGCATCACAGTGCTTCCCCTCACTAATACAAGAAGAGATGGGTTCCCACTGTCTAAAGCAGGCTCATAAACACACAGAACCCAGCAAGTCAGAAGTCTGCTATCTTTAGAGCCTCTGTTGGATTCTGTTCATCGAGTGGAGATTATTTGTACCAAATTACCTCATTACAGTGTGTTGACTGTAATTACTGTTATTCCGTTGGCTGACTTACATAATGGTAAGGACCAAACCATGAAACCATGCACCATGAATTATCTCTCCCCAACCATCACTCAGATCCCCATCTCAGTATTATATGGTGGTTTATAAGGGAAGCAACAACAACAACCAGCAAAAGGCCTTAGATTTGTAAACACTTTGCAGGAAAAGCTGTCACACAAACACTAATCATACATTTTAAATGCTCCGTGGAATGATCACCACATACGGAGTGTGTGTAGGAGTATAAATTAATAAGGTCTCTTGGGACATGTTGGGTGTGTATGTGTCTGCACTTGGTTTTTCTTTCTTCATTGTGGGTGCCTATAGTTGTAACTTTTTTGTCATATATTAAACAGAGCATGTTAGATAACCAAAGAGAAAAGTGCTGTGCACATCCATGAGGTACAACTACTGCAGGAGGGCGTGATGAGGTTTTTTAGAAACAATTAGATTATAAGGGCCATGGATTAATGAATAGATCCATTCCTTGATGGGTTTATAATATGAGGCCATAATACAGGTAGTAATAAATTATAAGTATGGTGTAGCTGGAGTCAGTGCGACACTGGGGCTGTATTTGAGCTGGGGGTAGGAATGTGGTATTCTGCCATTCACTGGGGCCGTATTTGAGCTGGGGGTAGGAATGTGGTATTCTGCCATTCACTGGGGCCGTATTTGAGCTGGGGGTAGGAATGTGGTATTCTTCCATCTGGCTGTACTCCTTTTCTTTTTGCTTCTGAACCATCAGCATATAAACTGCTCTGCTGTCCTGTGCCAAACCCTCACTGTCATGATGGCGAGACATCTCTGAAATGGTGAGCCAATGTAAGTCTGTTCTTCTTTTACCATATTCTCTCAGGCATTTTTGGTCACAGTGGTACAAAAATAACTAACAAAACATGAGAATTTAACGTTGGAAAACATGCTGGCTAACATCTTTATTTCACAAATGGAGACAAAAAATTTAGATTTTCCGTGACGAATTCGAGCCCATAGAACAGTGGACAGGGGACACTTTCTCTTTAGGAAGCTTAAAGAGGTCACTGGCCATGTTTCTTATATCCAACATAGTCAGCAGACAGCATTGTCTAACAGAAAGGCAATGAGAGGTACCTGAGAAATGACAAGCTTAAATAAGCCATATATAAAATGTGAAATTAATTTTAATATATATTATATTTAACTAAAAATGCCAAAACTAGCTACTCAGTAAGAATGCTAACTTCCAAGAGCTGCTAGACCAAATCACCACAAACTTGGTAGATTTAAAACACAGTTTATGCTCTCTGGATCCTAGAGAATTCTAGAGGGTAAGATCTGAAATCTGTTCCATTGAGCAAAAGTTGAGGTGTTGGCAGTATCACATTTTGTCTGAAGTTTCTATGGCAGAATCCATTCCTGCCTCTCCCAAGTTCTGGTGGTTGCTGGCATTTTTTGCCCCAATGCTTCACAACTCCAGTCCCTGCCTCTAGGATCACACTGCCTCTTCTGCTGTGTTCACCCAGATGTGTCTCTGCTCCTAACTCATAAGGAAACCTGATTATTTTTAGGTCCAGGTGATCTCAAATAATGTCCTCATAAAATACTTAACTTAGTCATATAGTAAATGAAGTCCTACCTTACCAATAATGTTGTATTTAATAGAAAAGTATTTTGTATTCCTTCAACATTTCAAATTCAAATTAAAGAACATTGAAAAATTTAGATTTTTGGTCATCAGAACATCCCAAGAGACACACAGAGCCCTGAAAGTAATGCCCCCATTTTAGACATTGAAGATCTATGAGACATTTGTGCTTCCTCGTTATATATAGTCTTCCGTGTCTTATTACTGAAACAGCCAGCATTACCTCAAATAATTCTTTGATCCTTACTAGAATCAAGTAAACAGACTTAGAATGGATACACCTGTTGACAGAGGTGCAAAGATGCTTAGGGGGCAAAGGTGCCCCAAAAGTATTTCCACCACAAAATACAGTGTCATTTTCCTTTTAAAAAATATTTTAATTTTATTTATTGATTTATTTGACAGAGAAAGAGGGGGAGAGAGAGAGAATGGGCACACCAGGGCCTCCAGGCACTGCAAACGAACTCCAGACACATGCTCCCTCTTGCGCATCTGGCTGACATGAGTCCTGGGGAATTGAACCAGGTCCTTTGGCTTTGCATGCAAACACTTTGACCACTAAGCCATCCCTCCAGCCTAGCAGTGTTATTTTCTAATAGCATGTTTCTACTGTAACTAGGAGAACTTTTCTCTCGTTCAGAAGTTCATACTTGTTTTAGCAATAACTTTGCCAAAGATTGAATCTTGCTTGAAAACATTGCTAAGTAAGAGGAGGTCATGAAAATAGTGACATGTGTTTCTTTAGTTAAGAATTATAAAATTTGGGCTGGAGAGATGGCTTAGCAGTTAAGCGCTTGCCTGTGAAGCCTAAGTACCCGGGTTCGAGGCTCGACTCCCCAGGACCCACATTAGCCAGATGCACAAGGGGGCACACACATCTGGAGTTTGTTTGCAGTGGCTGGAAGCCCTGGCTTGCCCATTCTCTCTCTCTCTATCTGCCTGTTTTTCTCTCTCTCTGTCACTCTCAAATAAATAAATAAAAATGAACAAAAAAATTTAAAAAAGAAGGCAGAAAAAAAAGAATTATAAAATTTGATATAATCAAAGCAAGCTGTCTCTATAGAAAGTAGAGCTTAGTTGGTACAAATGATGCCTCTGCTTTGTTTAAAAATGATAATGAAGAGATATCATATCACCACACACCATTTGTTATGTTTTAGCTTCTTTATAATTTCATTTTGAAGAAGAAACATGCACTTGAGATATCTTTAATTTTGTGGTATTTTTTATGTATTGTTTTGCTTATATCTTAAATTTTCCTCCAAATTAAGTAAGAAAAATGACCTCACAAGAATATCCAGGCGCATAGTTTTTTTAGAGCACACTGCATTTCAGCAGATATTTATTGAATAAAAGGAAAATAGGAAGAGAAATTACAAATAAAATGATAAAAATAATAAAGTAATTACATAAACTTACGAGAGAATACAGGGAGAATCAGAAACTGTCCTGGTTCATGGATATATCAGAGGTATTAAAAGTCACACACACTGTGTGTAGTAGAGCCTTGTCAATGTCAAAATTATGATGACTCAGTTCTTTTTCTGTGGCTGCTTTTGACATTTCAGCTTTGCAGAGTTCTGAGGACCCTCTTCTGTGTCAGATAGATATTCCATCTTCTCAGCAGAGGCTCCCCCATCACCTCACTCCTCCCTCAACCCTCTCTTCATGTGATGCGGTTGCTGGTGATATTGACAGACTAAAGGATTGCTCATTCCCCATAGCCCCACAAGGTAAATTAAAAAAAGGAAAAGTCAAAGCTATTTCTGGACCCTCTTGCACTCTGGGACTCCCAACTCAATACATCTTGGTTGCTTGGAAATGATGCTTATTAATAAGTGAGGAAGGCATAGTTCTTTCATGAAGCTTTAGAACAACCTATTTAGGGGACAATTTACTTCCCAAACATTTTATACCTGTATTCTTACAAGTTGTTGAACATGAAATATTTGGAATTAGAAAATTACTATTAAGGATATTTTAGTACACTCATTAATCAGAGGAGTTGAGGATAATTTTCATCTTATTTCCCAGTTTTAACATGTGAAATTTCTTAGCTATTAACACAGTAGTCCAAAACAGTTGTCTAAGTATATTTTTAACATTTTATATGTCCATATAAGATTAGACTACCTTCATTCCAGAATATAAAACATTACACACACACACACACACACACACACACACACACACACACACATAAAAGCAGAGGTGAAACACAATCAATGAACTACGCAGTTAGGTGGATGTTCAGATAATGTAGGATAATGTAGTAGTCTGAGCCTTGATGTTGAATCTCTTGAATATAACTTTGAATGTTTTAGAATGACTAAGACAATGTAAGTTTAGAAATAAAATTGTGTATTCCAGTTGAAATGTAGGAAATGACATCCTACATGTAGACAAGTGGAGGAATTTCTGGCACATGTGACATGTCTGGTAAAGGCAGCACCTTTACTGGCCTTCCCCAAACCACTTGACAATAGATGGAATAATGAAAGCAGAAAACTCTGTCTTCAAGCAGGCTAGAAAGCAATCACAACTTCAAGGCTGTAAAGAAGGGCCCCTGGAGCCTGATGGAAACAGAGCCAGCCAAATGTGAAAACCAAGAACAGTCATCCTGTATAGAACTTGAAGCCTGTATAAAATTCTCCAATTTAGACACACAAGAAGGCAAAAATACATAACAGCTTGTTATGCAAGTCCAGGTATGTGTAAGGCCTTCTAGACAACACATTCTGACAGAGAAGACAGAAAAAAGTATACTTAGGGGGAAAATGACGTTTTCAGAAAGCAGACTATGGGTATGCTAATGGCCCTGTGTCTATGGTAGGTTCTATGGTAATGAAGAGTGCTGAAGCTGGACTTAAAGCTGCTAAGCTAGCCATATATCTTTGCTATGACTAAGCACTGAGCAAAATATCTCAAGAGAAGTGGTTTATGTTGGATCACTGCTTCTGAGATTTCAGTCTATCATGGCAGGAAGGATGCTTTTGAGCTGAACAGCATACATCATTGTATTCAAAAAGCAGAAGGATAGAATTTCAGCAAGTGGGCTTCTTGCCTCTTTCTTTTTCCACTTGCATTTCATTTGGACGACAAGCCGATTGAACACTGTTGCCTACCTTCAGCATGTGTCTCTCCCTCTCAGGTGCTCTCTCAGATATGCATTCTCTCAAGAATGCCCTCAGAGATACATCTATTGGTGTGTTTTACTGATATTTTTAGATATTTCTCAAAACAGTTAAGCAGACAATCAGGATGAACCATCCAATTGATAAGCATCTGACCTCAGGCAAACCCAGTGCCAGGAACCTGAGATTATGGTAGGTCATGTACCACGGGGAGAGAGATTGTATAAGGAATGCAGGTTGCTGCATTAGTCAGATTTTCCTTGTTACAACCAATGTCTTATATGAGGGAGGAAAGAGGTAAAAGAATCAGAATCAGGAAGAAATCCTCGAGGAAGACACTCAACTAGCCTGGTCTGCAAGATGGAAGTAGCTACTAGCAATGTGTAGAGGCTGGAAAGGTAATGGGAATGCATTCTCCCCTTGAGCCTCCAAGAAAGAGCACAGCCTTGCTAACATTTTGATATAACCCTGGGGAACCCCTATTGAACTTCTGATGTTCAGTGCTGTACAATAATAAATAAATAAATAATAAATGTGTTAAAGCAGTAAGTCTATGCTACTCTGGCTCACTAGTGATGATAAAACAACATATGGAATGATGAGGTGAAGGGGGAACAGTAGTGGGTGGGCAATTTTGCAAGTTAACAAGTTTAGCCTATCAGATACATAATGTTAAATGACTAAATCTTTGTAGCAAAGATTCCTTATGTTGGCCTTGGTTCTAATAATGATGGCTATTCAGTGTTCACCATCTATCAAGCACGGTGTTTTACAAAGTACTTTACATGACACTCTGTAGAACTCTACAGTATGGGCGCCATCGTGTCGTAACATGTAAGGTGTGGTGCATGATCCTCAGAGATCCTGCGCTGTTATCCTTTCCAGTGTCAACTATGTCATGAGAGTGATTCAGAAATGGGATTAGTGCCCTTACAAAAAGAACCTTCTTTTCTTTTCTTTTCTTTTCTTTTCTTTTCTTTTCTTTTCTTTTCTTTTCTTTTCTTTTCTTTTCTTTTCTTTTCTTTTCTTTTCTCTTTCTTTCTTTTCTTAAATTTTTTTTGTTTATTTTTATTTATTTATTTGAGAGCGACAGAGAGAGAAAGAGAGAGAGAGAGAGAGAGAGAGAGAGAGAGAGAGAGAGTGAGAGGGCGCGCGCCAGGGCTTCCAGCCACTGCAGACGAACTCCAGATGTGTGCACCCCCTTGTGCATCTGGCTAACGTGGGTCCTGGGGAATCGAGCCTTGAACCAGGGTCCTTAGGCTTCACAAGCCAGCACTTAACCACTAAGCCATCTCTCCAGCCTTCTTTCTTTCCTTGTTTTTTTCCTTCTTTCCCCCTTTCTTTCTTTCTTTCTTTCTTTCTTTCTTTCTTTCTTTCTTTCTTTCTTTCTTTCTTTTGTTCTTTTTGATTCATGGTCTCATTCTGTATCTCAGGTTCTCTTGAAACTCATAATCTTTCTACCTCAGCTTCCCAAATGCTGGTATTACAGGTGTGTACTACCATTCCAACCAAGAAAACTTTCATGCCAGCTTCCTGATATGTGAGGATATAAGAAGTGGACAATCTGCAATCTGACCGAGTAGAGCAGAACTATACCAGCCCCTTAATGCATACCTCTAGCTGACAAAGCATGATAGAGAAACCTCACTTTGTGTTTACAGCAGTGAAAGTTACCAAAACGTGGCATGGGTAAGGAAGAGATTGCCTACTGCCAATCAAGCTACCTGCTGGCCCCACTATCTTCCAACCCCCTTGATACACAAGCATAGCTACCCACGTGAAGAAATTGTAAGCATGCAAAATAGTAATGATAAAAAGTGGTCACAGTAATAAAAAATTTAAAAAAAAATTTAAAAGAAGGGCTGGAGAGATGGCTTAGCGGTTAAGCACTTGCCTGTGAAGCCTAAGGACCCCGGTTCGAGGCTCGGTTCCCCAGGTCCCACGTTAGCCAGATGCACAAGGGGGCGCACGCGTCTGGAGTTCGTTTGCAGAGGCTGGAAGCCCTGGCGTGCCCATTCTCTCTCTCTCTCCCTCTATCTGTCTTTCGCTCTGTGTTTGTCGCTCTCAAATAAATAAATAAAAAAAAATTTTTAAAAAAGTGGTCACAGTGCTAGATAAACTATCAGAAAAACAGAAAGGCAAAACTGTTATGCAAAGCACAGTGTGTGCATGTCATGTTAAGAAGCAGATGACAATTCTGCGTCAACATAACCTTAGAACATCAAGGAAACTAAAGAGAAAATGATCTTTTGAGATCGAAAGGGTTAAAAGCAAGTTAAAATGTATATAAAAGCTGAAGCAGAAATAATAAAACAACAGAATCTGATGAAAATTAAGCTGACAGAGTTCAGGACTGAAATAGAAATGGAAAAATTTCATAAATAAAAGTCACATGAAAAGCAGCAAAAAGGGACAATAGATACATAGGAAACCACAGCAGGGGGGCATGAATGCAAGACTGAGAAAAGCCAGCATAACACATGGAAATGAGTAAGAGAAAAACAATAGGCAAGCAATTCCGCTGAAGCTTAAATAAGTACCTTAAATGTCACTTAGGAAAATAACAGGATAAATTAAACCTTAAGAATTTCAAAGTTATAAAAGAAAAAATATCATGCACAAGATGAAATAGTGAATTCACAGTGTGTCTCAGGGTATAATTATAACCATCAAGACACAGCCTACTAAACTTGTATTTCAGTGACAGAGACAACCACTGATATATGCCGTCCTTCCATTCTGCCAAAGTAAACCATCTATTCAGAATCAGGCAGAGCTGGAGAAATGGATCCGTGGACAAAGTCACTGCTGTGGAAGAAGTGCCAGAGTTCAGATCTCAAGGACGCCCATAAAGCTAGATGCTAAATGAAGGGTCTATATAACCCTACTGTGCTAATGGCAAGAAAGGAGGTAGGAACAGAAGAGTTATCTGGAAGCTCTCAGACAACAACCTAGGCTGGTGATCACAGTAGTATAAAATGAGAGACTCTGCTCATCAAACAAGATAGAAGGAGAGGAAATACCTGAAGTTATCCTCTGGCATCCATATACATGTTGTGGCATGTCCATGCCACATTCACATATGTGAATATCCCTCAAAAATGTTTAATAAAAGGATCAGACTATCAGACTAGGTGATTTTCCATTTACTGGAATATATATATGTAACATACAGTATTGTGTGTTGCGTGTGTACCATGTAATTACACCATTATATACCAGGGACTTGGGTATCCAAGGATTTGGTTTTAGTAGGCAACTTGGAACCAATCTCTTGTACATATAGAGGGACAACTGTGCTTTTGGCTTCATTAGTCTCTAAGAGGGCAAGCAGTACATTTCATTTGCAAAACTCATTTGATCAGAAACTTGTCCCTCTAGGATCCTTCTTCCAGGAATGTCTTTCATCAGTGCCTAAAACAATATCAACCATGTGTACACAGTTCTTATAATGTATGTTTTTTAAAAAAAAATTTTATTTATTTGAGAGTGAAGGGACAGAGAGAGAAAGAGGCAGTAGATAGAGAATGGGCACACCAGGGCCTCCAAACACTGCAAATGAACTCCATATGCATGCACCTCCTTGTGCATCTCGCTTACATGGGTTTTGGAGAATTGAGCCTCGAACTGGGGTTCTTAGGCATCACAGGCAAGTGCTTAACCACTAAGCCATCTCTCCAGCCCATTATAATGTATTTTTTATGGAAAGTGACAAAAACTATCTATCGTTAGTACAGATTCTTTTTGTTCTTGAATATATTTGATCCACGTTTGTTGAGTTTGTGGATGTAGAAGGCAGACTACATATTAAAGGTCCTAAGTAGAACCACATTGAAGGAAAAAAAAAAAATAAAGAATCAGACTAGGCAGATATCTTAGTGGGTACCTGCAAAGAATAAGAACCTGAGTTCAGATCCCCAGCACTCATGTAATATCTGGGCAAGGTGGCATGCACCTTGCACTAGTCAGGGCTCTCCAGAGGAACAGAACCCACACGGGATTTCTTGTATTAATTTATGGCAGTCCAACAATAGCAGCCTGCAGGCTTGAGAGTCAAGAACCTCTTAGCTGCTCAGATCATATGACTGGAGCCTCAGTGGCTCCAACCTGGCACTGAGGACTAAAGGCTTCCTATAGAGTTGTTGGCCTCCAGTCCAAATTGGAAGGCTGAGGAAACTTGATTCCAATACCAACAAAAGATAGCTGAACAGCCTAGATGTACATGCATGTAAATACTGGGAGCAGCCAGATAAAAGGCACTCAGCAGCCTCTATCACAGGCAGCCAGAAGCAAAGGGGTTGTGTTCTCATAGAGTTTAGGCCATTTATTCTGTAGGAAGGAATTCCTTCATTTATTCCTTCCAGGAAGCATCTTTATAGACCCACCCAAGAGGAATGTCTGTGGATTCCTAATCTCATCAAGTTGACAATAGAATTTAACCATCACACACCTATAATTCAAGCACCAAGGAGGAAGAAACAGGAAATTTCTGGGGCTTGTGGGTAGTTAGTCTCTCTGGATCTGTGAAATATAGGTTTATAGAGACCCTTCCTCGAAGAATAAGGTGGGGATTGAGTAGTGGAGACAATCAATGTTGACCTCTGGTCTCTACACACACACAAACACAGGTGCACAGGAACACACACACAAGCACCCGCATACATACACGTCCACAGGCAATGAAAAGTGTGAGAAAAAACCCACAAAGAGTCATCCTAATATCAGACTCACCCACAGAAAAATACAGTACTAGAAGACAGTGGAAGTGATCGGAATTCTAGGGAAATAAATCTTGGTCTAGAAAAAAAGCCAGGACACCATAAATATGAAAAAGCATAGCAATTAGCATGAATTCATTAAAAACAGATTAAAAACAGAGCTTGAAAGAACTTTAGACACCTGAAAAATCTTTAGGGGATTCTAGGAAGTAGCTAAAGCAGTGAATTTTTTTCTTAGTTAATTCAAAACAAGGAATCAGGGGGATAGTAATGTAGAAATAAAAATATAAGTAAGGATCCCAGTGTTTGAAATAATAAGAAGATAGGAACAACAAGTTTTCTAGTTTATCATTCTGAGCAGATGTGCTAACATGCATAGTTACAAGTAAATGAATCAGATAACCACTGTGGAAATTTACACTGTAATGTATATAGATAACCCTTGTAAGGAACAGAGATTAAGTGTTGGAAGAAAGAAAAGTGAGGGGGAAATGAAAATATCTGTGTATCCCTGTTTTCCATTATTTAAAAATTATATCAAAAACAACCAGTTTTATGATTTTAACTGAAATTGTAGAGATCATCACTAGAATAAATGTCATGATAGGAAACTTCCCCTTTAATCCAAGTAAAATCACAACTGTACAAGTTATAGCAAATCAAAAGTATATTGACATAGGAAAATAAGAGCAGGGTTTTCAGAACTTAAAACCTAATATCAGAACCAAGACTAAACATAACTACCGCACACATAACATCAGAGGAATTACATGATAAAGAATTATTTTACAGATTACAGGAAAGGAACGTCCACAAACGTGTTGCATCAAGGAGACATTCGATTTCTGATCTCACACAAGTCATGCCAACTGAGGAACATATGGTTCATCCAATGTTGGAAAGTCTAATAACAAAACTATATAATGTTACAAAACTATTCAATCATCTCTATAGATAACAAGACACATTTTGAAATATGTAGAATTATATGAAAGCTTAATCATTCAGAAATATCAGGTCTCCTGGCTTTTGTGTCCTGCTCCATACAAATGAATGGTCACTAAGAACATGCATTTTACTTATTATAAAAAAACATGGGCTGGAGAGATGGCTTAGCGGTTAAGCACTTGCCTGTGAAGCCTAAGGATCCCGGTTCGAGTCTCGGTTCCCCAGGTCCCACGTTAGCCAGATGCACAAGGGGGCGCATGTGTCTGGAGTTCGTTTGCAGAGGATGGAGGCCCTGGTGCTCCCATTCTCTCTCTCTCCCTCTATCTGTCTTTCTCTCTGTGTCTGTCGCTCTCAAATAAACAAATAAATAAATAAATAATTTAAAAAAATTCCCAGAAAATAAGGCATTTTTGACACCTGCCCTCACCATATTTAGGATTATTAAACAATATTCTATAATCTAAATGAACATTTCAATTAATTAGACAAGAGAAAGAAATGAAAAGTGTGAAATTTGGAGTGAAGGTTGCTAAGTTATGGCCAAAACCCAGGATTATATCTATGAAATACTCCTAAAAATCACTTAGAAATTATAATAAAGTTGAAAGCATAGCAGGATACAAACGTTGATTCTCAAAGTGAAGGAAGTTTCTTGGATATCCACAGTAACCCCATGGATGACAAGACATTTGTTATAACAATGAAGGAACATCCCAGAGTCCAGTAGGAGCATAGGGATGCCCTCTTGCTTGGTAGTCTAAAAATATAAATCTTTCATTTCATAACAACATACAGTATTTTTTTTAAAGAGATAGTTATTGTAAGTATTTCAGTTATTTCCTCAGTAAGCTGATAGGTTGTTTTCATTTTTATAGAATTTTATTGAAGGTGACCATTTGTCATTGGGGAAAAACAAGCTGATTCTTAGGTTTGAGAAGCTTCTGAACAAGCAAAAGGTAGAAGTATGGAGTAAAATGGCTGTTAAGGGTTGCAGTGAAGCAAACTGGCACTAATGCAAAAACTGGTAAATCAAGAGTGAACAAGACAAGACTTGAGAAACCTAGGCTCTCTATGGATGGAATTGAACATATATAGTAGTGGTAGTAATTCCAGTTGTTAATGAAAAATGTTAGATCTTTCTATATATGGGTTTACAAAATTAATTGCTATGTTTCAGAGTAGGAGTTAATAGCATATGGAAGAATTCAGCTTATATTATCAGTTTGTAATTTCTGTTTTTATGATAATGTGTATCATCAGTGAATATTATGTCAGCGTATTATACCATACTGTGAATTACAATGCAACTGGATTGGCATAATAAATATTTTTCTTTACCACCCATATATATCATAACATTTTTATGTTTTGCTTTTGAAATTGGCTAAAGTGCATATTGCTTTTGAGATTAAGAAAATATGCTAGCATAAAATGGTGCAAAGTAAACTAATCTGTTGTTATTCATTTGTTTATTCATTATCTACTTGTTAGATATCTACTAAATTACAGCTGTTGTTCTAGGTTCTGACTTGACTATCTAGTCCTACAGCATTTACATCAGAAGTAATTGAGCGATTATAAGAATCGCTACAAGAACGGCTGCTTTTCAATGTGCTTGTGACTTTGCCAGTCTTGTCCCATGGTGAGGTTGTTTAAGAAGTAAATCTGAGTAGAGAGATGCCATGACAAGAAAGGCAAGAAACAAAATTTGTAAATGGTGATTATTTAACTTGTTTTGAAGTTACATTATCAGAAATTTTAATTTATATGTGCATTTTATCGTAGTTTTAACAGTTGATTGATTTTTGTACAGACTTAGTCCAATCCAACAGGTATTGCTATATAATTTGTTTGATTTGTGAATTTATTATACAATAAAATAACACATAAGCTTTTAATAAGTATGTTTTACAATACGAAGAGCAGATGGTAGATCCAAGGAGTGCTGCTAAATACACGTTAGATGTTCAGTCACATGCATAAACTGTGTATCGCATATGCATCTGATTTTACTTCAGCACTAGGGGGATTTGTGAACTACACTCTATTATGGTCTAATAATGTGTGCCACCTAATATTCATATGTTTAAAATTATCACACCACATATTATGGTATCAAGCTTGGTCCAAGACGTTATCTAAGCTATCTTAATGGGTACTGGTGCCATTTTCCATGAAGCCCAAGAGCTGTGTCCTTCACCACTATGTGGTTATACAATGAGAAGGCACCATCTGTGAGGTTGGACCCAGGTCTTAGTAAATAGTGAATCTACCCACTCCTTGATCTTAGAGTTTTCAATTTCTAGATCGGTGAGAAATAATTTTCTTTGGCTTATAAGTTATCCTGCCTATGGTGTTTTATTATCATAACCCAAATAGACTATAAGATACATTCTTCAGTTTATCTTGTATCTTTTTTGATAGTTTAAGCAAACTCCTTCTGTAATTTCATATATTTTTATGCCTTGATTATACTCAAAACCACAAAAATGCATACATTTTTTCTTTGTAAGTTTCCTTATAAACATGCATTATTGTTCATGTGCACTTTTAATTATTTTCAGAAACTATTTTGTATTTTGATCTTATTTTTGCTCCTCCCTTAATATAGTATGTATGTGTGATTTAAAGATATTTAAAGTGTACTTATTGTGCAAACATATACTTCTATACTTGACTTCAGCCAAATGGACGAGAAATGATGACAATACACTCTAGAGACTTTTGGCAGTTTCCTACATTTTCATCGTTTGAATCCACAGCATTCTGTTGGCCATCAAAGTTGTCTTTGATTCTACCAAATAGGCCTCCTTTCCAAAATATATATATATAAGAATTGAATTTTGATTTTGTTTACAGCATATCAAAGTGTTGGGCATTTTGAAGTTGGAGAAAATTATCTCATTTCTGAAGGTTAGATTTATCATGAGACTTGTTCAGAAGCAACAAGGGAGTGAAATAAAGAAATCCCTGTTCACACAGTAAGTTCAGCACCTTTCCAGGCTAAATTTCAGGAAACTTGGACAGACTTAAATGTATTCACAAAATTGACCATCTCAGTCCAAGGCAAGCTAGAAATTCAAGGAACTCCATGAGTAGCGTACAGTAAGCATGGAGGAGAATGCCCAGAGGACAGGCAGAGACTGCTTGAACACAATCCATGGAGATGCAGCATATTCTATAAGAAGTCTAGCTCTTTCTCATTAGCAAGAAAGAATTGAGGATTGACCATAAACCTAAGGCATGTAAATATTTTATGTACACTTTCTGCATATTATGCAGGGTTTACTCTCTATAAACTCCTTGGCTATATTGATTTAATTGGCCTAACTGTATTTTGTTGTTATTGTTTGCACAAAGCCCTGAATTCAAAAGATCTCTACAACTTTTATCATGATATGGAAATATGAACCGGTAAATAACCCATTTATACTATACTTTGTCCTAAAAATCTTAAATCATCTTACAGCAATGAACATTTTACTGGTAGGGGCAATTAGGTGGTGTATTCCTTGGATAATGGCCTTGCCATATTCGAGATGTTCAAATGTTAAACTGTCCCCAACTGTCTCATATGTATGTCCAATGACAGACATGAGTAAGGCATGAAATCATGTTATACTGGCAATGCAGACCTCCTCAAGGTTGGAAGTGATGCTACTCTTTTCCTGAAGCCACATCATGGGCTGGCTGGTTCCCTTTCCTGATACTGACACCAAGGATACTAAAAGTCAAAGGGGTCAGAAAGACATTTAAGTCACTGTAACACTAGTACCCTTGCAGAGGTTCCTGGAACCTGAAAAGGCATGGACTACCGAGGGACAAAGACATGAATTTAATGTTTTGGGAAGAATATACGTATGGTGGGGAATTGGGGATGGTGAGTATGGAAACATGAGGATATAACAATATTGGAAACAGTAACTGTGGGAATCAAAAGAAAAAAATATTGGCAGGATGGACTGATGGCTTAGTGGTTAACGTGCTTGCCTGAAAAGCCTAAGGACCCAGGTTTCATTCCCTATTACCCACATAAGCTAGATACACAAGGTGGCACATGTTTCTGAAGTTCATTTGCAGTGGCTGGAGGAGCTGGTGCCCCCATTCTCTCTCTCTGTTTGGCTTTCTCTCTCTCTTTCAAATAAATAAACAAACACACAAATAAATAAAATATTTTTTAAACTATTGAAGCAGGACACCGTTACTGTGAATCTGACCTATTCTGATTTTGAGAAAGTAATTTTCCTTATTGTACACAGATCTTCTTTTCTAAAATGGTGGTGGTAATACTACTTACTTTGTATAGCACTGAATTTAAGGATAAGGCATAAACAAACCACTTAGAAATAGGTCCACTGGCATGCAATGAAGTCATAAATTAAAGAAAAAAAAAAGAAATTGTTAAGTTTCTTAAAACATAAGTTGGAGCCTCTGTCAGTCTCTGGGGAGGGTTGTACCTCAGGATATTTCTACCATTCCTGTGGGAAGTGAATACCAAGGACCTTACTGAGAAGGGCCCTGAGAGAAATGGGGTCTGGTGATGAGGGGATACAAGAATATAACCTATGTAAACACACACACACGCACACACACACACACACACACACACACACACACACACACACAGAAAAAAGGGACTTGTTTTTACTCTTAAAAAAATTGTAGTGGTTTTTTCTCAGTTAATTGAATTTTGAGTAATATCATTTGCTTTACTACCTTGAATTAAATACTATTTTTGTATATGCTAGTCTATATTTCCCAGGAATTGTAAAGCTGTATATCTCAACATTTATTACCAGCCTTTAATGTTTTAGTTTTAATACTTCATAATAAATTTTAGTATTTGCTGTCCCCATTAAAAACAAAGAAAAATGATTGGAGAGATTTTTTAGTGGTTAAGCTGCTTGCCTGCAAAGCCTAAGGACCTGAATTTGATTCCCTATTACCCACATAAGCTAGATACATGGGTGGCTCATGAATCTGGAGTTTGTTTGCAGTGGCTAGAGACCAGGGGCCTTTCCCTCTCTCTCTGTCTCTCTCTCTTCCTCTTTCTCTCTCTGTCTCTCTCTGATTCTTTCTTTCTCCTCTCACTCTCAAATAAGTATACAAGTACTTGTAACAACGAAGAACTAAATTACTATAATACAGAGGACTATTAGAATAATGTAATTAGCTGGGCATGGTGGTGCATGCCTTTAATCCCAGCACTCTGGAGGCAGAGGTAGGAGGATTGCCTTGAGTTCAAAGCTAACCTGAGACTATATAGTGAATTCCATGTCAGTCTGGGTTTGAGTGAGACCCCAGCTTGAAAAACCAAAGAAAGAAAGAGAAAGAGAGGGAGGGAAGGAGGGAGGAAGGAAGGGAGGAAGGAAGAAAGGAAGGAAGGAAGGAAGGAAGGGAGGGAGGGAGGGAGGGAGGGAGGGAGGAAGGAAGAAAAGAAGGAAGAAAGAATAATGTAATGAAAGTCAGGAAAAACAGATTTCTATCACTGAAGATTAATCAATAGCACCCATACTAGGGAGGGGCCAAATATGATGAAAACAAAAACATACATTAGATTTGATAAATCAATGGCTACTGGCAAACTTAATTTCAGTGAGAACTATGTAGAAATGTCAAAACCAATTTCAACGGTGAGCAGAGGAATGATTGGAGAAGGCAGGATACTGTTGGTAGAAAATGGTGTGTTACTCAGACTTTTTATCACTGTAACAAAAACCTAAAGAAATAATTTCAGAGGAGGTGGGATTCATTTTACCTCACTTTCTGAGGTTTAAGTCCAAAGTTGGCTGGATACACTGCTTTGGCATAAGATAAAGCAAAATATCAGGGTGGTGGGAGCTTGTGGCAGAAGTTGCTGAAATCATGGTAACCAGTTAGTGAGTGGAGTAATAGGAAGGGGCCAAGAAACACTCTCCAGTGAGATGCCCCTAATGGCCCACTTCTCCCAGATAGGCCCAACTTTCTACACTTATATCATCCATCATCTAGCAATCTATTCATATTTTGATTCCATCAGTGGATCTAGAACTTCATGTTCTAATTATCTCTGGACATACCTTCTTAGACACACCAGAGGGAGTTTTAATTAATCTCCTAGGTGATTCTCCATCCAATTATATTGGCAATCACAAATACCCATTGTAAGTATAAAGACTAATCAATCAAAAAAAAATATATATATATCTTATTCTCTAAGCTTCAGAAAAACAATGGAAGAAGAAATGAAAATACAGAAGCTCTTCCTAAGTCAAACACTTGCACTGAAATCAACAAAATGAAAATTTTAACAGGATAGTCACCAGATTTTATTTTTGGAATTCTAAAAAGTAATCAAGAAAGTCAAGCTGAGAGAAAAGAGAGTTAAATGTAAAACCTTTTTCTCCTGTGTAATTAAAAACTTAATATGGGATGAAATTGTTGAGAAGACTTTCAAGCTATGCTTACTGATGGAAGTGCTAGGTCCAATTTCGTGACTGGATTGGTGGTGTGTTCTGCCAAATTGTTCCATCCTGATTGCTTTCATCTAATCTGAAGTACTGTCCTCTACGAAGAGTTTAACTGGTAAATATGAGTGATAAAAGAGCCTGAAGTTTAGGAAAATCATGACTATTGAGAGATTCAGTGAATTTTATTTGGAGAAGGGAATACTTCCAGGAACCCTAGAAGCTGATTTTAATATTTGAAGATTAGTGGAGGCTTTACGCATTTTCCCCATCTCATAGGACCAAGAAAGTATTTTTAAAAGTATTGATAAGATATGTATACTTTTGAATAAGTAACTGCACCTGTGACCATAAACTCCTGTCGACTGTGGCATTTCTAATTATCTCGTCCTTTGGAGACAATGAGCAGTTTATCATTCTGAAACAAGCAGAGATTCTTCACCTGAAGTCAAAACTGAGAATATTAATTCAACAAAGAAAATTGTTGAGTGATTTCTGTATAACTGGTATTGCTTTCAGCTTTGGATAGAATTAGAGGATGTTAAATTTCAAGACTTATGAAGGGGCTGGAGAGATGGCTCGACCGTTAAAGTGCTTGCCTGCAAAGCCTAATGACTAGGGTTCAATGCCCTAGTAACCATGTAAATCTAGATGCGCAAAGTGGCACATGCATCCGGAGTTTGTTTGCAGTGGCTGGAAGCCCTGGTTTGCCTACTCACGCCGCCTCTCTGTCTTCATTTAAAAAATCAAGATTTATAAAGACTAAGCTTATAAAACTTATGTCCTTTAATCACTGAGCTTACCTTTTTAAAATGTTGTAGGATGGACATCACTGAAAATATTCCAAGAAGTGCTATGGAAACATTTTCCAGGCATGCTCAAGAAATCTTGTTTTAGGGAACTAGTTACACTAAGTAACATCTAATTTGCTATCCGATGATTTTAAGAGCCCTGTGATTTTAATGTTATCACTTGGCAGCAAGTAGGAACACAAGTAGGAACAGAGTCCCCCAACCTCATGAATTTCCTTCTGCTTCTTTCTCTTTATTGGCATCTGAGAATCTGAGAGTGCTCCCCTCACATAGCTCTCTCTGACTGACCAGGGGTCATATTGTATGGCCACTAATTCCTCCCTATTTTCTACAGCCCCTCCCATGGTGAAATGTGTATCTGTCAGCATTTTCAACTCATTAATAATAAGTCTAGCATTTCTGTGCAGTGTCAGAAAGTTAAAGTGAGGAAAAAGATCCCCAGTGGTAAATCTTTAAATCATTCATTTATTTGATAGATAATATATTGATTATATATAATGATGGTAGAGTTAGTCAAGTAGTGTTCAAAAGTTTAGAGATTGATATTTACATATTTGCTCTGTTTAGTCTACACTGCCATACAAGGAAAGTTAGCTTATTATTTTATATGTGTGTATACATGGGTATGCATGTTCCTGTGTGTATGCAGGTACACATGTGCATGAGTGTGGAGGCCAGAGGACAATGTCAGGTACTGTTCTTAGGCTCTGATCTTTTTGTTGTGAGAGGGTCTCTAGTTGGTCTTTTTTAAATGTGGGATCTAGGTATCAAATTCAGGCCCTCATGATTGCAAGGCAAAACTTTCACCATTAAGCCATCACCCCAGAACATTTTACGTCCACTTTCTTAGTTATCACTCTAATGTTTTGTCTTGTAGATAATCACTTTAATAGAAAGCTACTTTCATTTTATTTTATTTTAGAAATAAAGCAAAACCTTTAACTATATTATGAAAGAATATTTTTTGTTAAGCACACAAGCAATTTTGGATTTCCTGAGGTGAAAGGTTTTGTTTTTCTTTCATAGAAAAAAAAATAATAAAAATAACAAATAAAATAAAATACTTGGAAGAAAATTATTTTCTCTCAGTACTGATTTGGGATAAAACCAATACTTTTCAGAAACATATTCAAATTTGCACCTTCCAAGTAAAATTCTTTTCTATTCATTTCATGAATATGTAAGTCAGGCACTGTTTAGTTGTTAGGCAGACTGAGTGGGCAAAACAAAGTTTCTATCCTCATCTCTCATGTAGCTGTAAGTTTAGAAATATTCCCTTTCATGGAAAAACTTGAGTTCTCTCCAAATACTTTAGATTGAAAAATGCTATATATATGAATTCATGGACACATATGTGTATATGTGCGTATATATATATATATATATATATATATATATATACACATATATGTATGTATATATGTCTTAGATTACATGTACAGAGAATCAGATTGCATGAATTATTAAATTCATCCTTTTGGCAAATATTGAGGAAAAGTCTTTTAGTACTTGAAGAGAGAACTTACTACCATATAAACTATAATTTTGAAGTAGTAATATTCATTGCTTCCTGGTAATATAAATTTAAATTTGAGCCCCTTTTCAGCTGGGGTATAGTCTCTTTCTAGCTTGTATTTTCTCAAACTTGTGATTGTCCCAACCCAGTCTCCCTAGTACTGAAACTATTGATGTGCACCACCATACCTGCTTAGATGTTCTGAAAGCATGATTTGGGAAGAAGAAAAGTCAGCCTCTAAGAACAATCCCAAGTCAGGTTCTAAATTCTGCCTAGGTAAAATCAGAAGATGAGGACAGAACTGCAGCCTGGACTGGGCATAGAGAACTCTGTGACTGGAAGGTCAGCTGCAAACCAAACCTGGGCTCCACATTCTTGGATTCTTGGGAGTATTCACCAAGTCCTGAATATAAATAGGAAAACCTTTCATCTTAATTTTCACTCACTTCTAACTAGAATTTAGCATCTCCTCCCACTATAAGTTTATGGAAGGAGTCACAGTAGAATTAGAACTTATGGCTGCCATTAATAGAAATCACTAATATTTTCATCCCACATTGCATAATTGCAGCTGTGTAGAGAAAAGTCTTGTGTTCAAGACTATTTAAGATTATGGTGGCTATTGGACCCAGTACTATGTCTTGCTGAAAATGTTATTAAGACACATATGGCTCTATGTTTCAATTTTTCATAATTTTATTTCAACATAATTTCCTTTATGATTTATGCATTTCATATTTTACATTTAAAATTAATATCATATAACTTTTCCATACTGCTGAGTAGCACATGATAGGGAAAAATCTATCATGGACTAGAGAGATGATGTAATGAGAAACACCTAGAATAAAAATGTCCTAAACTAGGCTGGAGAGATGGCTTAGCAGTTAAGGTGTTTGCCCATGAAGCCTAAGGATCCATTTTCAACTCTCCAGGTTCCACATAAGCCAGACACACAAAATGACACAAGTATGTAGGTCGCACATATGGACAAGGTGGTGCATGTGTCTGGAGTTCAAATATGGTAGCTAGAGACCCTGGTGCACCATTTCTCCCCCTCTCTCTCTCAAAAACAAAAAAAAAAATCTAAACTCTGACAAGCTCCCTTATGTTTAACTCAAGATAAGCTTGGCAGAGCATAAGGAAGAGGTATTATTCTCCCTCATACAGAATTGAGATAGAAGGAAAGTTCTTTTTCTTAGAGTTTAAATTAAATACTTATACAACGAAAGAAAGAATTCCTTAAAACAGCCAGTCAGTATATTGATGTCTAATTTAAATCTGATTTGGCTAGAGGTTTGCCATGACAATATGCCATAGGAAAGGAGACTGCATGCTTTCCTTTGCCACTTGGCTGTATATTTAAACTTTCTTTTTTATATTTTAAATTTCAAAGAATTATTGTGGTAGTTTGAAGATGTGGCCCCCAATATATACAGTGTTTGATAGCTTGTAGTTTGGATCTGCAGCCACCTGGCTGGAGGCAATATCACTAGGCTGATTTTAAAATAAAGTGGTGGGATTGAGATTTCAATCTAAAGATATGCAAAGTGCCTAGCTGGAGTTCCTGAAGTGTGCTGTGCTGTGTGGCTTTTGGTTTTAGGATTGTACCTCTATCTCTCTCTCTTTCTCTCTCTCTCTCTCTCTCTCTCCTTGGACCTGTGAAGGCAGGACAGCTTCTTCTGCCATTGTGGAACTTACCCTGGATCTACAAGCTTCAATAAATCCCTTCCTCCATAAATGTGTCTGGTTTGGAAGTTCATCTCAGCGAACCTAAATTTGTCTGCTACAAATATCACATGATTTTTCTATACAATTAGTGCATGATATAGAAAACTATCATGGACTTGAGAGATGATATTACTAGAAACACCTGAAATAAAGATGCCTAGACTCTGGCAAGCTCCATTATTTTAAACTCAAATTGTTTTCCTTTTTAAAGAATTCAAATTTAGAAAATTCAGATTAGACTATACTGAAAGTTGCAATTCTATTAAACACATCAGGCAGAAGGCAGTGTGATTTGAATGCAAAAATCCCATTATAGATATTTTTTTTCAAATACTTTATCCTCAGGTGCAATGTTTGTATTTTACTATATAAGATTATGCAATATGGTGGATGATGATGAAAAGAATATATTATGAAAAGAGTAGAGGGTCCACCAGCTTATAATTTTGTAGTAGCATTTTTAAAGTCCGAAGGGCAAAATAGGATGAAGGGGTATAATAATCCAAATAATCTGTAAGCTCAATTAAATTAAAGTGTCAAGTGTATTTGATTGATTTTGTAGGTCAAAGTATACTGGATAGAAACCTAGCCATATTTGTTGGTTTTAATAAGTTTTCCTTATTTGAAAAATGAAGGGAGTGGAACAGATAGTTTCTAAGGTCACTTGGAGCTCTAACCTTTCTATGCTCTGAGCTTATAAAGTCTTTAAGAGGCAGATGCAGGGCCCTATAATTCCCACACCCCAGCTGCTCTCCTAGCTCCTGCAACATAGCATGGAGCCTGGATCTCATTTCTCATTTTTGCAGAATGAGACGAGCAGACCTATTGACTGTAATAGATCACATATACTGTTCTATGGTGTGCGTGGCATTGCACTGACTTTCACTCATGTCTCATGTGACCATCCCTTAACGTGCTCAGTGGGTAGGTGTGCTCATGTGAAAGCAAAGAACTATACTCAAGGACACAACCTTTGATTTTAACCTAGGTTAGCTTTACCATAAAGCCTCTTTCCCCATGTGCCCATGCTAGAGCTGGTGTGGGGCAGCCAGTGAATAGTTAACCTTATTGTGTCCTTGCAACCAGCAACTAGCAACTCTAGCTAGAGCCAGAATCAACTGGGAGAGGCTATCGTCTGAGCATCTGCATAGCCATCTAATTCTTCTGGTGGACTATCACTGGCTTAAGGCGACATATCTGATGGCTGGTATGCAAGCAGGGAGGTGCATGCTCTCCTGAAGTGGAGAATAATCATGCCAATAGATTATGGAGGCCCCAAGAATGAGAATTCTGAAACGAAGAACAACCACTTTCCTTGAAAAACTGCTAGCATAAAGTAGTTCTCTATTTATACGACAGCACGAATAAAGTAGACTAGTTTGCATTTATATAGTGCTTTTCCTCACATAAGAGCCCAGGGGTTTCACTAATAGAGCCTTACCATGAAGCACAGTCACCTCTGGGAGACCACCAGGCAGATAAGTGCTGCTGTGGGCAGGGGTGGGGTGGAGAGAGCTGAAGACATCAGACTCCTATTCTGAATGCTATGCCCACAAAGCACACTTTCAATGTAACCATGTAGATGTGCCCTTGACAATTTCTGAACTTACCATCAAAAAGCAGAAATGTGGGGACAAATGTT
Organism: Jaculus jaculus; assembly: GCF_020740685.1. Taxonomy (NCBI): domain Eukaryota; kingdom Metazoa; phylum Chordata; class Mammalia; order Rodentia; family Dipodidae; genus Jaculus; species Jaculus jaculus. The sequence goes on from NC_059102.1 coordinate 312,258,956, forward strand.
CTATTTTGTACATCATGAATTAATGCAATTCTCTGTAAATTTTCATTTTTCAGCTTAAGTGAAAATGCTATAAAGTCATTTCTGAAAGCATATGTTTTTAATCTATATAAGTAGCTCTGTAGCTCTGATTTAATATGGATTTGTACATAGGTCTTTGTGTATATTATTGAAGTTGAATAATGTATTTCACATAAAATACCTTTTTGTTTTGTGTTCTATATACACCTTAACACTATGGGATTATAAATATGGTTTAGTGACATATACCATATTTCATTTTCTATATCGTATTCATATAAGTCACTCAATTTTTCCCTTTATGCTGTTTCTTTACCCTGCATTCATAACTAATCTGACATCTTTGTGCCCAAAGTTTTTTATGCACTTATTTCAAATTATTTCCTTGGAAGTGGCATGAATGAGTACATGAAATGGGTTAAGCATTTTCAGGCTATTAGTATCCTTTGCCAGTAGATGAATTAAATTTCTGGAACTTGTGTAGGTTTATATCCTCAGAAGCAGAGCATGTAGATATCTTAATTTACAGTTCATGTCTTACCATTTGGAGATTATTTATCCATTTAAAACAGCATTTTTAATGACTATTAACAATTTATTTTCTTGTTAGCAAATTCTTTATTTTTCAGTTGGGAGATGTGGGTTTAGTGCTGATTTAAAATAGTATTTTCATATAGTAAAGGCATTAACTCTTTGTATTTTGAGTGTAGATTGATGTTTGGAGCAGTGTCCTTGAATGACTCACCTTGACTTTCAGTCTCAGTCCATTAATTTACAATCTGTATGATTAGGTAGCAATTGTTTTACCTTCCCAGTTTCAGTTTCCCAAATTATATAGTTTAGAAGTAGATTGTTCATAAAGTAAACTTTATCAGCTTAAACTTGTATCCACATGGTTAGATATTTTTAAAAGTTTGCAAGTAAGACATTTTGCCTGTGTTAGGTTAATATCACTATCTATTTTCATTATAGCTTTCTATTTACCACACCTTCCCTCTACTATAACTGCCTTGTGACACTGTAGTGGTTGTAGTAGTTTTTGAGATCCGGCTGAGAGGTACTTGAGGTGGGAGTACATTTTGTTTGAGTTCTGTCAAATTTCTTGATACAGTTGCCACCACTTCCCTATACTGTTAACCCTATGGGTGGAGGAAGTGATCCCAAGAATTTTACTTATCATATGAACCTATAGGTGTTCAGACCTTTAAGACATGGTTAGAGTTTCTAATGCAGCATTGAATGCTCACTCATGCTCAGCTTTGAACATGTGTGGTCAGTGAGTGAGCACCAAGATCTGAAAAGAGTAAAAACAGTGTTGATTCATGGAAAGTTACCCAAATACTAGGAATTTCATAATTAAAGAAATTTGATAGAGATTTTCTCAAAAGTTATAAACCTAAAAATTTGTATGATAATATCAATAGTGAGTAATAAGAAAATTATTTTACTTATCAATAATACAATTTAATTGCTGTTTTATAAATAAGAGTATAGCTAAAACATGTATGCAGAAAAGCATTTTAGAAGTGTCATATAATTATTTAAATAAGATACATTTTTCAGATATTAATTTTGTGGAATCTATGTTTATCTGGGGTTGTAATATGCTGTGATTGTTTCTTTCATAAGCAATTCTGCAGTTGCAACAGTATATATTTATTAAAGAAGATGCTCATAATTGTGATAGCTTAAGTCCTGTAAGTGTCTGCATCCCCACAGGTCTTCACACATACATTGAGTCACGATGAAATGACATACTTTGTCATGTAGCTAAAAAAATTGTGCAAACTAATTGACTATCATTCCTTCTGGTTGAGTTACAATGCTTAACTTGTTATTTGTATATTAGTCTATACATCTAGAGGTATTCATAGCCTGTTGGCAACTTAACTCTGTGAAAAAAATAGCATGTATTACTATCACTTGGAGTAAATTTTCCCATTCAACGAAACAGATTTTTCAATGAAAGTATCTATTTTATCTATTATCCTTATTTAATCTTAACGTTATTTCATTTTCCCCCTCCCAGATGAACAAAAAAATCTCTACTAAATTTTGATTGCAAGAAATTTTGAAATGATTATTTGTTTAGATGATTGCTGGTAAAGTCTTGTCTATCCATTAGGGATACAGTATATCTCCACAGCATAGAATTCATTTGAAGTGCTTAGTGTTAGTTCACAATTTCTTTAAAAAATGGCTTTATATATACTAATATAATCTTGTCCAGAAGAATTTTCATTGCCTCAATGTTAATTCTATAAGATTCAGTTAGATAGCTATCTGGTTTATTTGGGATTTTGATGTTTTTCTGAGGAAAATTAAAATCCAAAAAATTATTTTTAAAGCAAAAAAAATTATTTTAGCAATTCAACTTTACCAGATCTATTTAATTTCATCAATTCATTTTTTGGTACATGAGTGTGGTATGTGCCCATATGTACACACATGTTCATATGTGTGTGGGTACTTGTGGGTGCACATGTATGTGGAGTTGTGCAAGAGGATAGCCTTGATTGCCATTTGTCAAATAGAACAGCCACTTCTCTTTGAGACAGGTTCTATCAGCCTGGAGTTCACTAGTTAGGCTAGAGCGGGTGGCCACCAAGCCTCAGTGGCCCTCCTCTATCTGCCTCCCATGCAGGGATTACAGGCTTGCCCCACCATGCCTGTCATTTTTCTAGGGATTCTGGTGACTGTCCTTAAGGCATTATGCTTGTGAAGCAAACATTTTTACCAACTAGCCATCTTTCCAGTCCAGTAATTTATTTTCTGATATGTTTTCAACACTTAGCTGTGGTAGTAAGGATCTACATACCTCTTTATTTAGATAAACCAATGATGAATATTACAGTTTTAGGAATTTTTTTAAGAGCCTTTGAAAGCACTGAAGTTTTATGTTTGTGAGAAATCATCCTTGTCCATGTAGTTTCTGTCTTTTAAGTAAATTTGTGATTAACTTATAAAATAGAACTATTTATTAATAGAAGGGAAACAAAACAAATCCAAACACAACCATGCACCCAGTTTTCATGCTGCTGGCCCCAGACAGATCAGCTCTTTGGCTGAGCTCATTGGTTGGGCTATCATGATATGGGCTGCTTCTAACACAGTCATGATTACATTTCTTGAACTACCATCCCAAGCCTATTTTATCAAACAAAATGACATAATGCAAATGTAAGTAAAATATTGGAGCTTTCTAGAGAAAATAAGAAAAATGACATAAGTATGGAATATAAACCACTCATCTGCAATGCTATATGCTTGCTGTTTCCATATTTCAATATTCTTAGATTAATGGAAAATTCTGACCTAATTTATTTTTCTGAGAAGATGATAAGAAAACATAATCAACAAATGCATTAATTGTAATCTAAAAGTGGATAATAAAAATTAGGGAAACGATATTTACATTTTTCCAATTTTATGAGTACATTTGCCTTTGAAAGTTACAACCAATGAAAATCCTATAATAAAACCATATTAATGTTCACAGAGACATGTTTATTTACTTAAATTTGAAAATAAAAAGTGTGATTACTCAGAGTCAGTTTTCAGGGGAGTACATTATACTTCTTTGTGTGTGTGTGTGTGTGTGTGTGTGTGTGTGAGAGAGAGAGAGAGAGAGAGAGAGAGAGAGAGAGAGAGAGAGAGAGAGGGAATTGGTGCACCAGATTCTCCAGTCATGGAGAGAGCATGTGTGTGTGAGAGAGAAAGCAATTAAGAGATAATTGGCACACCAGGGCATCCAGCCACTGAAGTCAGACTCCAGACATGTGTGTCACCTTATGAGTTTGGTTTATGTGAGATATGGGGAATCAAACATGGGTCCTTAGGCTTTTCATAAAAATGCCTTAATGGCTAAGCCATCTCTCCAGCCCTACATTATATTTTTAAAGGGCAGTTTTACAAGATTACTAAAACTCCATGTACAAATGATGCCTGACTTCTAGATGGAGAAAATTTTCTAATCACTCATGGCATGGTAAGACTTTTGCTCTTGCTTTTGATGCTAGATCCACCTCTCCTACTTGAGTTGGACAATAGATATGCATTAAAGTGGGTAGATATCACTAGTAAGTATGCAAAGATTGACATCAATGGGTTACATTAACCTTTAATGGCAAAACAATTGATTTTCCATCATAATTATTCCTACTTTAATGGTATTTAACAATTCAACCAATAACATCAAAGACTATGTTCATTAGGGTGCAAGTGATACCATACCAGCTAGTAGACTGAGTACTAAAAATTCAGTAAACAAAGCAAACAGTGAAAACGACAAGAAAACTGCAATATTGAATAAAAATGCACATTTATTAAATATGAACATGAGAAGCATGTAAGAAATTATGTATATATTTCTGATATTACAGTCTAGGTCAAACTCAGTGTGCAGCACAAAAAATGAATAAATATGCAAAATCTCACATGATAAAGTGTAAAGCCACCTTAAATTATAGTGCACAATTAAAACTTTAATTTGATACTAATTAAGCATACTTTTGCTATTTGTAAATCAGCTATTATAAATTAAACTTAACTGTTTTCAAGTATGGCTCTCCTGACTCAAATGCATATTTCTGAATACATATTTTATTTAATATGAATTTTTCAGGCTAACATGAAATTATAGATTATTACATAATTAATAACACTATATTCATGGCCCTCTTTAAAATACATTATACAAACTTTAATACAATTTCCATATGGGTCCATTTATCCATATTTCCCTTAGGCAAGTATAACTATTATACCTTTTATACTAGAAATTCTCAAACCAAAGAGTTAGTCAATCAGTTCACACCTTTATTTTTATTTTTATTAATTATGTACACAGTGTGTATACAGACATGTTGGTACCATTGTTATCCTCCTCCCTGTCTTCCCTCCTCTTCAGGAACCCTCCACATTGGGGAATGTGGGTCATGCATTGTGGGGTTAGCCATCAGTTATGGGTAAGAGGCAATGTCTTTGAGCATAATGTCTCAACTTGTGGAGTTGAACCATATCCAAAAAATGAGCCCACTCTCCATTATCAAGCTCCCACCAATTGTGGGCTACAAGAGGGCCTACACCTATTAAGTTCATAGAATGTTGAGAAAAAAGTAAATAATGTACATGCAGAATGCTCTGTGACGATAATCCTTACACATCTTTGGGTAACATATTCATGACTCTCTGACTCATGATTCTCATGACTCTACATGTATATGTGTGTGTTTGTCTGTGTGTGGGGGTGTTTGTGCAGAAATCAAGCTTTCTTCCTTAAGTTTCTTTTTGTCAGGTCTTTTGTTGAAGCAATAAAAAAAGCAAATGATACGATATTGATTTAAATTTTATGAAGTGTCATTTGTCAATTTTTCAAAAGTAATCACATTTTCTTTCAGATACTATATTGGATAGATATTTAAAATCATATGTAAATATGCATGCTACAGGAAAGCAGAAAGGAAGCTGGGAAAGGCATACCAGTGGTCAGGGGAAAGGGAAAGACTAGAAAAGAAGCAGATAAGGGGTTAATATAATAAAGGTACACGAAATGATCAAGACAAATTGTCCTTATGAAACCTATTACTATATAAAATTAATATATGCCAATAAAAATAGTAAAATTGATATCTATCCTCCCATAATTATTATAGAATTCTTCACCATAGTCAAAATATGGAGTCAGCCTGCATGCCCATTAAAGGATAAAGGAAATGTGTGTGTGTTTATATGCATAATATATAACACTATATCAATTATGCAGGATCAGATCTAATGTACAACATGGGATCCATACTGAATAACATTGTTTTTATATTTTAAATTGGTTATTATAGTAAACTTAAATGCTACCACCACATGTACATACACAGAAAATGATAACTGTTAAATGATGGGCATGTTAATGAATTTGATAGTGGCAATCATTTCACAATTTATCTTATATAAAACACCACTAGAAATGTATAATATTTATTCAGCTATGCCCAATGAGGCTGGGAAGAAATGGTGAAAAAAAATGAAAGCAGAAGAGGACACTGGTGCAATTGTTATGCTCAGCATCACTACTTCCCAAACAGCCTGCCTGTCTTCATTCTTAAGTGGCTTCTGATTCTGGGGACCTCAGGGGCTCTGTGGAGGGCTTCAGGAACCTGAGAAAACTAATCTTTCCCCCATGCATGAACTGTCTAGAGGAACTCCTGTACCTCTGTCTAGCTCTAGGAGTCTATAGTTCCTTTACTCTGCCCAGCACTGCCTCTCTGTTGAAGTGGCAACCGAATGACAGGTAACATATAAACTCCTGGCTGGGTAAGTAGTCAGGTGATCCTCAGGACATGTTCTGTTCCAGTGATTTCATTTCCCTCAGATGGAAGGATAGCTGGAGATTTACTCATTTCCTCTGGTGAAGGAACATAACACTGTAAGAGGAGGCAGTAAGAATGCTGTAGGATGAAGTGCTCACAGCTCAACCCTTCCCAAAGTCAGGCTCTTAATCAGTTATTTTGTAAATGGAAAAAAAAAATTGAGCCCACATGAATGATTTTAAAAACTTAATCAGGAGAACCTGGTCCTGGAAAAGTTCATTCTTCACTTCAATACATTTGCTTCTGATATCAAAATTCTTGTAAGGTTGCCATTTTGAGGGATTAAGGTTATGGAACTATGTTGTGTATTGAGCACACAAGTACATCTGACTCGTTTTCAATGCCAAAGTCTCAACACTTCTTGACTCCACCTATCCATGTACATTTACTGGGTTGTGGTGGGTACTGGAAAGACTCAGAGACTGAAATGTAGTTACAAGCGTTGTAGTTTGAGCGCCAAATGCCTCCTGTGCACTCATGTGTTTGTTCTGCAGCTAGGACACTCTTTGGGACACTTGTGGAACCTTTAAGATACAGAGCCTTGCTGGAGGCTGCGGGTCACTGGAGGCAGACTCTGGGGTTTTATAACCTTTTCCCATTTCCTGTTCACCTTCTTCTTCTGATTACAGACACAATGGTATCAGCTTTGTCTCATGGCCTGTTACCATGTCTTCCCCGATGGAAAAAGTGTCTCCTAGAAATATAAGCCAAAATAACCAGCCCTCCTTCCCTCCCTCCCTCCCTCCCTCCCTTCCTTCCTTCCTTCTTCTTTTATACCTTCCGCTGCCTCTTACCAGGTAAAAGCAATAAAGTAAGTGACCAAGTTACTTTGCTTTGGTCCAAATAAGCATTTAAAACATCAGTGAATCAATAGAATTTTTCTTATAGAAGTGTGGTTGGCAATTTTTCTGAATATTCTCAAATGTCTATTAAGCCAAAATGGCTCCATAATTTTATAGTTTCCTGAAGGTGAGTAGATCCTTCATGAATCTTTATATGTGAATGTTATGTCAAATTAATTAAAATTTCTTTTTATTTCATCACAAGACTCTGGTTAAAGTAATACCAGCACATCTTTTTGCCACATCCTAACATTGATCTGGGCACTCATTTATTATCAATGCACAAGTTTAAGTTTCTTCATTTTGACTTAATTAAATTTGCAGAGAAAAAGCCAAAATTTTGAGAATGAGCACCAGATAATTTTTTTAATTAGGGAATGAGTCTTATTGCCTTTACCTAGAGTGAGAGCACAGGGGTATGAGTAGCTATTGCACTTGGACTTTCTTAGCAATCTTAGTGAATAATATCACCACCACTCACTGCTAAATTTCCAATTGATTAATTCCAGATGCAAGGTTGACATTCTTTCCCACCAATCAAATGCAACCACAGAGATGTTGATTCTAGTCCTACCATTTCTTAAAGTAGTCATAGCCTATAATAATAAGATGCACACATTTAAAACGTAAAATTTGGTACATTTTGACATACATTCAGTATGTCCAGCCATGAAACCATTAGTGTAATTATAGGCATGAGCACATTCAAGAACCTTGAAACTTTCTTTTTGCACAGTATGGGTCCTTCTCCACAAATTCGTATCCTCAGGTAAACTACGATCTGCCTTGTGATCCTGCTTTTGTCAAAAAAAAATTGACATTCTTTGCAGTTTAAGATTTTTAGGAAGGAGCATCAAATGTTAGGCATCTATGTTGCCTGGCTCTTCCACTCATGATAATGGTGAGATTCATTTATGTGGCCTGTAGGTATCTGCACTCTATTCATTGTACATTAATTGTTGTTTGTTATTGAGTCATATTCTATTTGGCTACACCACAATTGTTTTTTGCTATTAAAAATAAACCTTTCCATGTTGGGTGTGGTGGCATATGCCTTTAATCCCAGCACTCAGGGGGCAGAGTTAGGAGGATTGCTGTGAGTTCGAGGCCACACTGAGAATACATAGAGAATTCCAGATCAGCCTGAGCCAGAGTGAGATCCCACCTCAAAAACCAAAAAATAAAATAAAATAAAATAAAACAAAATAAAATAAAGCTTTCCATGAATACCATTAAAAAAAAGAAAAAACAAAAACCTTATGTGTGTATGCATTATTTGCTTTGGAGCAAATATACAAGAGTTTCCAGAATGTTGAGGTCATGTGGTCTAGGTAGGATCAACATTTTCCTGATGCTACAGTTGTAGGATTTCATGTTGCCAAAAATAGTACATGAGCATTTCCCCACATCTTTGCCAACATGACTATATTTGCCCTTATTAATTTTAGTCTTTTTCATAAGCATAGGGCATGAATTGTCATGTGTTTTGTTTGTTTACCCAGTGACTCATAATGTAAAGTTAATGTGCTTAACCATCATCAGTATGTATGTCTTCCTATTATATTTAGAAATTCTTCATATATTCATGTATCAGATATGTTTTGTGAGTAATTTCTTGCAGATGGTCAAACCTGACCATCAAAACCACCTCTGGGGAAAGACAGAGGGAAAGCGAGTTTCAGTGCCCTCTCACACTTCCTGCTATTCCGACATAGATTTCATGGTTCAGTTTTGGCAAAGGAACTTCTGCCATGTTCCCACATAATTCCTTTGTTTGAATGGGATTATGTGATTTACGTAAAAGTATACTCTATTTTTCCAAGTTTATTCCACTGAGCACAGACTTTCAACAAGCTGATGCAGTTTTCAAAGTCCAAAAAAGAAACAATTACAAAAAAGTCACAAGCTCCTGATGATATCTTTTAATACTCCTCTTATCACCTAGTAAGAGAGTTCCTCTGCATATTCTAGAAAATGTTGGACTTGACTCCCATCTCTTAAAGTGAAATGCATTTACTAGTCAAGGATTTCTAAGAAACAGGAAAGATATTTATGTATACATACATATATATGCATACACATACATATATACCACATGTAGCTTATGTACATGTGGGACAATACTTTTTAATAAAGATCAAATGACATGAGTATATGAAGACATTTCTTATAAGGTCTTAGCTCACATTACAAAAGTTGAGACATTTTATAATCTTCTGTCTGCTGGGTGCAGACATAGAAAATCATTGGTATCCTTAAGAGGTTTAGAGAGATGGAGAGTGAATGATGTAGCTTCCAGTCTAGGTCTGACAGCCTGAAATCTAGGAGTGCCTAAGACAGGATAAGATGGAAGGTCCGGCTCAACAGTCAGCCAGTCAATGCAGCCATTTTCAGCTATTATTCAGTTTTTGTCTATTTAGGTCTTCAAAGGCTTGGATGATGCCAACCCCATTTTTGGTACTTAGTCCACCAATTTAAGTGCTAATGATTTCTGGAAATACCCTCACAGATACACCTAGAAATCATGTTTATCCAGCTGTCAGGGTATAACATGACCCAGTCAATTTGACACATGAAATATCCATCACAATGTGATTCAATGATGAAAATTATTGCCTATGAAAAAAACGTTAAAAACAGCCTGAAGTTATAAATCATATCCTATAACATGCATGTGAAATATATCATATAATAAAATTTAGTCCTCAAAATTAAATATCAGGGCTGGAAAGATGGCTGAGCTATTAAAGGCACTTTTTTCCAATGCCCAGTGATCTGGTTGTGACAGCCCAGGGTGTGATATCCCTGTGCCCACTTAAAAGCCAGGTGCACAACGTGGCACATACATCTGGCATTTATTTGCAGTGGCATTTATTCTCTCTCTCTCTCTCTCTTTCTCTCCTTACAAATAAATAAATAAATAAATAGATGTTGAATGCAGTTTAAATGTTACAGTATAAGCCTTACTATCTTTAGGAAGAGTTCCTTGAATGAAACCTGTGCATTTAGATTAATTTTCAGCTCAGAACAGTCAGCTACTAAGAAACCAACCTGCATTTGTGGATTCACGGGTACCTGCACTCATTTTGTCTTTAGCTAGGCCCCTCAAGGGAAAGAAAATCTTGTTCTTTTCAGAGCCTAGAACTAGGCTGCAAGCACAAAAGGACTTCACATGTGTTTATCCTTGTTCTTGATTTACATGTTTATTTTTATTTTTTTCTTTTGTTAATAGATGGCTGTCCCTTCCCTTCTGATAATTCTTTCCCAAGACTATTTCATATCATACCTTTCAGGACTTGACACTTGAATTGCTTAAATAATTCCTGTCAATCCTCTGAGTTGCTCCAAAGATGAGTTGAACTTTAGGTGATACTATTTTCTGGAGAGAACTATAGGCTCGTTTAGTCCCACACTCTAGAAAAGATACACCATGCCATTTCGGACAGATTTCAAACTTCCTGTTTATCCCTCCTCCAGCAGGACAACTCCTCTGCAGAATGAAATGTCTCCCAAATCACTGAGACCGTAATTTCCATGACAGTGTCTTCCATCTCATTTCTTGCCTGTCCTTTCAGTTTTATGAAGGTTGCAGACATCCTTTCGGGGTGTTTATGCAATTGTTTATGTAGTCTGGAACCAGCTCCCCAAGCTCTGCTTAGAATATTTTATGCAGATTTCTCTCCCTCTTGATGCTGGGCACCTGGGAAGACTGCAGCCATTAAGTCAGGAAGAGACACAATTTTGATGGCTATTTCATGTGCTTTTGGCCATATTCATTCACGTCAGTTCATGCTGCCTAGTGGTTGGGCTCAGAATATATACACTTCCTCAACAGACAGGGGCATTTCCTGTTCAGTCAGCAGTCTGTGGTCTGTTACATTTTCCCCTCTGACTCCAGTTGAGGGCACACATTTGCTCCAAGGTTCCATGTCATCAGTATTCAAAAACCTGTTGTTCCCATTAGAAGGATACACATGCATTCACATATCCTCTCCATCCTCATGCTCCTTGGAAGCCTTTTGAATTTTTGTTAAAGAATAAAGTATTATTCCCCTTATTGAACTTTTCTACATAGTTAAAGAAAAAGGAATTTTTACAGTTATTCACTCCTGAATCATGCACTCCCTGAATATGACTACACATTTTGTTGTGTAGTAGAAACAAAAGGACCAATAGGGCAACAGTTTTTTATTTTATTTTTTGCACTTGAAGTAATTTCAGTGTTTTATTTCGATAGAGCAACATATCAACTAATAAAAATGGAGTTTTTTTAGTTAGAAATGAATTTTGGTAATTTTTGAAAACTTTCTAGCTGAAAAAGATAAATGCATCCCAGAGACAGGGACAATTCGTGAGGGATTGAGAGACTTTTCGAGAAGTGATTGTTCTCTTGCGTTTGGGTAACTGTCACTGTGTACTCTGGATAGGCAAAATTTAAGCAAAACAGTACTATCAAACATGGAGAATTATGTTCACCGCAGTTAGAGCGTCCTTTCTGTAAAATTTCCTCACGGAGTCAGACTGGGAGACTGGAAGTTTGCCACTTGTGTTGGTGTCAAACATAGACTTCTTTGCATATGGAGAACAGAATCACACACTCACAGTTCAAATCAATGGACTTGGCTGTTACTGGTGCAGCGGAGACATGTGGAGGTAGGTAGTAGTTTCTTTTTTAATTTTTTTTATTATTAATTTTATCATTAATTTAATATAATTAATTTTTATTAAATCTCTGTTTCCCAAGGCTGCTGGTTAAATTTTGATGTCTTATAAAAAGAAAAAAGAAAAAAAAAACTTTGGGGCATGCTTAAAGAATTAGGGGACACAAATGAATTTTCATCTGGAATAAAACAGAACGTGAAGAGCAGTAGCATCTCATTATACAAAGGCAAGAAGTGATCACAGTAGCTGAGCAGGACTCGGCATCCATTGTCCTATAAGGCTGTGGTGAAACCTGTTTGGGTCTGTGTGAAATGAAAACACAACTCAGGCATATTAGTAATAATGGGAAAGGAGACACTGTAAAGGGTAGAACTTGATGAAGCCACATGGTTTCTTTGCCCAGAGTATTATTGGTTAGGAAATGAAAGGAAATACAATCATTTCAGAGGAGATTCCAGAAAAATGAAATGTTGTGGCATGGTGTATTTAAATGTCTCCAAATCCCTCCTATCTAAATACAGATGCAACAAACACAACAAAACTAAACTTGATGTGTTTCATAACTTACTTCAAATAAAGGGACTCCCTACTAGCCAAAGAAACCACAGTTATGTGTGGTTATCTTGAAGCCCCGTGTTGCTGAAACTACAAAGCAGCCATAGCTAGAGGCAATAGTCAGAACCAGCATAAGTTCTCAGGCCCTGACATGAGAGCACTAAGGCTTGGGCCCATCTCAAAATGAGGAAATTGAATCCAATATTGAAATTATGCACGTGAATAACATTTTTGTGCCAAGAAGTATACGCAATTCCTTTCTATTGGAAAGAACTTTTAATTTGTGCCCTTAGAACTTTTCCAGACTATATTCGATGACAGGGGCATGGGGCACAAAATGTAACTACTTATGATGTAAAAATACAAGATATCATAAGGAAGAGTCAGTAGAATAGAACAAACAATAAATATACCACCCTTAAAAGTAAGCTCTCGATATCGATAAAGTAACCTTTTGCTAAACATAAAAATTGAAAAAAAAATTAAATTAAAAATAAATTTAGAAAAATAAGAAACTAAAACCTAGCATTGGCCTGGAGGGATTGCATAGTGGTTTTAAGGCGTTTGCCTGCAAAACTAAAGGACCCTGGTTTGATTCCCCAGGATCCACGTTAGCCAGATGCCCAACACTTCTGGAGTTCATTTGCAGTGGTTGGAGGCCCTTATGTGACCAAACATTCTCCCCCCCCCCCTTTCTAGCATTATTTGTATCAAGTGTAGTTACTAGTAATAAAGATATAACCTTAAATTAATTATAGCAGATAGCTTCAATAATAAATTACAACTAGCTGAATATATTGAAGTTGTCTTGTATAAGAAAAACTATATGAAAATTAAAGAAAAAATGTTAAAAGATATAAAAGGTTGAATCAAGTTTTAACATACACCAACACGTGAGACGGTAAGGAGAAGATGGCATAGAATGGATGAAAAGAATAAATTTAAAAATAAAATCTCAGAAACTTCCAGTAAAAGCATGATCCCATAGATAACAAGAAGCACAATATATATGTATGCATGTGTTCATATGTGAATGGTTATATACATGAGTGAATCAAAACTATAGAAAATTAAAAGATAAAAACAAAAAGAGCCAGAGATGAAAAGATGCATCATTTTCTTTTTCTTTTTAATTTTTTTGTTTATTTTTATTTATTTGAGAGTGAGAGAAAGAGGGAGAGGCAGAGAGAGATAGAGAGAGAGAGAGAGAGAATGGGCATGCCAGGGCCTCCAGCCCCTGCAAACAAACTCCATATGTATGTGCCACATTGTGCATCTGGCTAATGTGGGTCCTGGGGAATTGAGATTCCAACCGGCCTTGAATTGGGGTTCTTAGGCTTCACAGGCAAGCACTTAACTGCTAAACCATCTCTCCAACCTCCACATCATTTTCTAAAAGAATGAAGTAATAATAAAAGCTTTCTAAAGAAACAAATTTTTAGAAATTCTATAATGTTTTCTTCATATGTGACTCTGCCTGCTCTTCCTTTTCACCTGGAAAGTCCATTATACTTTTTAACTCATGATTTCTCTCTTCATCTGTGTTTAAAACTGTAAGTTATGTTTTATAAAATTTAATAGGGTCCCTTCCTAAATATATTGGGATATTTTTATCAAGTCATTTTCTTAGCTTATATTCTAAAACAAATATACTGAAATTTAACTTACATTTCATAATTTTAATACTTAGAGATATAAAGGTTTAATTTTTCATTATTATGCTGGTTTTATTTATTGTGTTGTATTTAAGGGATCTGCATATGTATGTGAAAAAATTTCAGATGTAAAACATGAAGTGAAATCTCAAGAAGAAAGCAGAAAAGCAAGACATGTAGATAGCAGGAACCCAGGGTTCACCTCTTCATGAATGCTAGTTTGTGCATACAAACATTCAAAAGATCATTTTTTTCCCATTGCTCCAAGGCTAGAACTCAAGATGGATAATTAGATAATTTTATTAGTAGTCTTGTAAAAATAGCTTTGTTTCTTGCTTGCCTTTATGCAGAGATCATTAACAAGTCAAGTTTTAGTGTCAATCAGTTCCTGTTCTCCATAGGTGCCTCACATAGAGCAGAAGCTGAGATAGCAATTTGTTTCCAGTCAAAAGCACCTGCATGGTCTGAGAACTGAAATTAAAGTTCATCCAGCAGTGCTTAAAAATAGTGTATAAGTTACTTGTCACTATGACCAAATACCACACAGGAGCAATGTGAGGGAAGGACTTATTTTAGCTCACAGTTCAGGAGAATAGTCCTTCATAATGGGGAGGCATGTTAGTGAGACCAAATGTCTGTGGCATCCGGACTATGTGGTTGTATATTTTCCTTAAGGTAGGTTACCTCTGCTCCTGAGTCAACAGGTAGACCCCATGTCCAAAAGGTTCTATAACTTTTCTAAACATCACCACTAGCTCAGGACCAAGTATTCACATATATGAGCCTGAGGGAGCATTTAAGATTCAAATCATAGTAGATCATAGTAGACAGTCCCTACTTAAAGTAGATTCAATTTACCTGGAAAATGCAATATCTCTACTTTATATACATCACCAGAAATTATTCCAAAACATATAAAGTAAAAAGTAAAAAATTGGGAAAGGAAGCCAATTAAATTGCTAGAAGAGTTGGAGCCTTCCATACACATTTTTAATGACAATGAGAAAAAATTAGAAAAAAAATCTAAAATTATTAAATATTTAAATGATAACATTAGTGATCCTAATTTACCAATTAAAAAAAACCTGACATGCAAACAAAGCAAAAGGCACATTATCTTTAAATACTTATGAAATATATAGAATAGCTAAAGAGGAATTAGACCACAAAGCATATTTTGACAAATGTAAAAGAATTAGCCTCAGGAACTTAATTTTTGAAAACAATACAATTAAATTACAAAATAGTCATCAAAAGACAAGCAAAATCACTATTTGGAAGTAGAAAAAAAGTTCTAATTAATTTATGGGTAAAAATCCATATTAAAATTAAATTATTAGAAGTAAACAATACAGAATTGCACAAAAGTTGTAGAATGAAATTATTTTGACACTTCAAATTAAATATATAAGCTTCAGCATTTATTAGGAAGGATGGTAGAAAAGGAATGAACTTAGTCTCTGACTTAGGTATATTTTGTACAAATTAACTTATTAAAACAAACAAGGGTGCTATTTTCTTGGTGAACCTGGTACCAACACAAGGGTGAAGGAGATCAACACAGAGAACAATCAACTCCTACCAAATCATATGCCCAGAGACACAGAGGCTCCCAAGACTTCATTACTGAAGCAGAACTAAAATGAACCCAACATGGCTCAGGGAAATTTTGTGGAAAAGGGGGTGGAAAGAATGTCATAGCCACACATTGGGTCATGATACCAGAGACATTTCCTTCTATCCATAACTGAGGGCTAACTCCATAATGCCTGACCCATATATTTCAACAAGGAGGGGGCGGGGGAGGGTGAAGGACAGAGAAGAGGCTAACAATGACACCAACTTGACTGCATTCACTGAGTAAAAAATTAATTAATAAAAATAATAATAAAAAACAAAACAAAAAAGAGATATGATTTTTTAAAAGAAGGTATAAAATATTTTGGAATTATGAAACATGAAACATGTAACTATTTGAAATAAACTTTCCTGAGCTGCTAAAGGATACTTATGAAAATCATCTAGTTTTTATAACTGAAATATTAATTTATTTTCAGTATTTATCAGGAACATAAGATGGATCAATATTTTACTACAGCTTTAGATATAGAAACAAGATAGGTTAAATATGCAAAACTATAAGGTTTTGATGTAAGTTTATTGTCAGTGCAGTTGATTTCACAGAGAAAATATAAAATAATGTACCAATACATTATGAGTCTTACTAACTGAATTTATCAAGTTTGCTAGTTATGAAATTAGTATACAAAACATAGTTATGCTTTATTCTGAAACACGCAATCATCATAATGAGCGTGGTTCAGGGAGATAGACGGCTCAGTGGTAAAGGGCTTCCCCCACAAGCATGATGACCCGAGCTCAGGTCCGCAGCACAGGCGTACCAGCTAGGTATGGTGATGAGCCCCTGCAATCCCAGAGCTAGGCAGGAGGAGCAGGTCATAAATCAGGGTTGTTGACTCACTAATCTATCCCAATCTGATGAGTTCCAAGTTTAGTGAGAGACCTTGTCTCAAAAATAATGTGGAGAGAGACAGAGGGAGACCCTGAGGTCAGCCTTTGGTCTCCATATGCACATGCACAACCCACATGTGTATACTCCTATCCCTGAACACATGTGAACACATGGACACCACACACACACACAAAGAGGCACCATTCATACTCCATTAACACATATTTTGACAAATGGGCCAATGTAGTTTTAAAAGTCCAAAGGCCAAAAAGCATATAAGTCAAAGTTTATATATGACAAAGCCAGTGCTCTATAACAGGATCATCTTTTTACAAATGAAAGCAAGATTAAGATAATGTGGTAAATGAGTGGAAGCTGTTGAACAATATTGTTGAGTGTGAACATCAGTTTTAATATACAAGAAATTAAATTTTCTACCTTTAGAATGAAGTAAAACTTATTAAACCTCTTTAGGTTAGGTACTATTTTAGGATTTTCTAAATATAAATAAAAAACCCTACCTTTATGTAGGATATGTTCTTGTGAATATTCTCCTATTCTATACCCCATAAATGCATTCCATATAATCTACTATTTAGAATGAAGTTTTTACATGTCATCATTGTGGAGGTTGTGGCATAATCATGTCATCATTTTCTATGACCTATGGAATCTCAATGGAGAAAGCCTGTAAAGCAACTACACTAGTTACGTGGCAGGAAGGCATAGGGATGTTTGTGGTAGGTTTAGTACATTGAAATGTAGGAAATCTAGTTATGGTTGAATCCCAGATAAAGAATATGCATTAGGTTAAATATGACTCCCATGAAATTATACTTTATCTGTATCTTATCTGACAGCTATACTGATAGGGACATTATTTATTACATAACCCCACACTATGTGACCCAACAAAATCAAGGATGCCAACAGCTAAAAATTGTACTTTGTTACATTGGCAAGAAAAGTGTTGAAGAAGGAGCCTCATGAATAAAAATGCCCAGGAATAAGAAAATAAGACTAGTTTCATACAGAATTGCAACAGATTGAACCTTCCTAATCCAAACTTGGAGCCCTAAAAAGATAGTACAAGTGAAAAATCTATACCCGACCTGACATGATGGATCCCATTGAAAACTCAGGCACAGTAAAGATATTTCTGAGTCAGACTGTGTGGATAGGTGCATGTGAAACATATGGTCAGAATTTGGTCTGGGTCCTAAGATTCTTCATTATATACATGCAAATATTCAAAATCTGACAAAAACCCCAGAAATCCAAATTATTCTCATCTTAATCATTGTGGATAAAGCATACTGTGCTAGCTACTGACATTTCAAGAATAATTATATATGCTGGATCATATGGCACAAGATTCAGGGTAGCTTGTATGGCAATCTGAGCCTGTTGAAAAGTCAATTTTGTTCTGGGCATCTTAAAATTTGCAGCTTCCAAGTCTCTTTGTTAATGGGTCAGAGTTGCACTCCAAATCTGATGCTGTCATGATCCAAAGAGGCCAGAACCAGCCACATGATAAAATCAATTTATTATCCTGGAAGAAAATGTTTTGCTATTTCTCAGACCCTTGAGCCTCTAGAAATTCCACTGGCATGAAATATCCTTGAGGTTTTGTGAAAATGGCAATTAAGTGAGTGGATTGAGACAATTTATTACAATGTAATAGAAAAGAAATATACCTATCAACAGAACATCAAAAACTAAGAAAATTTACAAAGAAATAAGATGAAATGCAATGAAATCATTAAATTAAATTAGAAAATTCTGAGTAGGAGTGTAGAAATGACAAACTTGTGTGTGGATTTTCTAAAAAGGAAAAAGAAATAACAAAGTGAAAGGAAATAAATGTATAATTGCTAGTCCCTTCCTCAAAAAAGAAGCTGTCTTGGAATAAGACAAAAATCACAGTGCACCTAAAATAACTTTTTTTTTTTTTGAGACAGGGTCCTGGTATATAACCCTTTCTAGTGTCATACTCACTATATATCCCAGACTGACCCAGGCAATTTTATTGCCTTCATCTCCCAAATGCTGAAATTGCAGCCTTGCTACACCTCCCTAGCTAAAATGCACCTTTTAACAAGGACCAATGAATTAATTGCTAAAACTGGGAGACAATGACTACTCTGGGACATAATAAAATATTAGACAAAAAGAACCTAATGATAAGCATTATAGAGGTCAGGAATATGGTACTCATGAAAACTCATGCCCAATCAAGAGACGAATGGCAGGAGCAGATGTCATCATCTGTCATTTGCATTGATAGATGAAAAACTTATCAAAATATATGCATATATAGAAATGGCATAATTAAGCAAATTACTCTGTACAATTGATATTTGATCATAAAGATGTATTATAGAAATATTAAAAATAAAACAATGATGAAGACAGGACAGAGTTAATCACTTACTATATAAAGTTAGTGTGTGGGAGACATCCCTTAGAAACACAGCAAAATATATTATTTACACAGGAATCATAATATAAAATAATAAAATTTGAGACCAAATATATGAAGCTCACAGGAAAATGAAATGAGTTTAGTTTCTATTGTGAGAAGAAAAACACTTTTACTTGTCAATAAAACAAAAGCAGATTTGTTATATGGAGACAGCTAAAGTAAATTTTTTGAAATTATTAAAATTAAAAGTAGCTACAAGTATATGTAAGGCAAATGGGAAATTTTAAAAATTATTTATTTGCGAAAGACAGAGAAAGAGGCAGAGAGCCAGGGAGAAAGAGAAAGAGAGATAGAGAAAGATAACGGGTGCTCCATGGCCTCTAGTCAGTGAACTCCAGACACATGCACCACCTTGTGCATCTCACTTCAAATGGGTCCTGGGGAGGCATACCAGTGTCCTTGGGCTTTTCAAACAAGTGCATTAACTGCTAAGCTACTTCTGCAGCCTAAATGGAGATGTTTTAGGATCAAGACTGACCTAAATCTCCTACATCTTCCTTCCCTCCCTCTCCCCCTCTCCCCTCTATCTCTCTCCTCTCAAACTCTTGCATATTAGTTATCTTTTTCCTCAATTTCTTAGTGGACACTGACCTGTAACCCCCACTTCCAGCTTGGGCCTACAATCCACAATGAGCTTTTGATCAGAGAAACCTACAAGGTTTCCCAAAACAATGACAGACTTCTGTCAGAGTAACTGATGACCCACCAAAGGCCAGTGGTAAGACCCTATTGCTGAAGACTCCATACGCAGCTGACACGTAAAATGGAATGACATGGCTGGAAGCCAGGAGAGAGTCAGTCCCCAGACAGTCAGCGTGTCTAGTGCCAGAAGGCGCTACATAGGCGACTGGGGGAAGTGACCAAGATCTGTCCAAGCAACACATTGTTTAACCTAAGTAGCAACAATTAACCGGATGTGATACCCACACAAGTGCAATAGTGGTACACAGCCATGGTGAGGAATCAATTGCTCTTGATTTGGCTAACTGATCCACTCAGTGGTACTAGACCCTTAGCTGGAGCTGGGAAACAAGTCAGAACCATACCCAAACACAAGCCCACTCTACAATATCAAGCTACCATCAATCACGGGGTATAAGAGGGCCTACACCTATCAAACTGTCTATCAAAAAAGTAAGTGTTATCTCAATTTTCTGGGTGCTAACTTACTCTCCGTTGGAGAATCTGCTTCTCTTTTCCAGATAGATGCAGATCCTAAGAAGAGAGCTGCCCCAACATACCTCAGAAGGGGCCCAACTGAAACTAAGGACAACTGGTGAAATAAGCAAGGGTGATGTTTTCCTGTGAACTGGATACCAGCACAAAGGGGAAGGAGATCAATGCAGAGAAAAATCAACTCCTACCAAATCAGAGAGCCAGAGCCTCAGAGGCCCCCAACACCTCAGCACTGAAGCAGACCAAAAATGAACCCAACATGGCTCAGGGAAATCTTGCGGAAGAGGGGGCGGAAAGAATGTCAGAGTTACATGTTGGGTCATGATTTTCAGAGACATGTATCATACTAATAACTGGGGGCTAACTCCACAATGCACGACCCATTTTCAATAACAAGGAGGGTCTAATGGGAGGGGGTAGATCACAGATGAGCCTAAATAATGGTACCAAACTGCCTGTATTTACTGAAAAGAAAACTAATAAATTAAATTAAAAAAAAGTGATTTCATTATACAATTATCAGATAAACTACACTTATAAGTCAAAAACACAAATTAAGTTAAACCACAAAATTTAAATGCTAAAAGCTGTAATTTTCAAGGAAAATTAGCAATTATAAATATTTATGCTTTATCATCTTTGTGACAACTTGAAGCAGAAATAGCCTGAGACTCAAGAGGAATTCAAGAAACACATATTAATAAAAAGAAACTTGAAGCTCACTGTCAAACTAATATATAGGTCAAATGAATGCCAAAGACACTTAAGGATATGAAAGAAATAAATAAAATCACCAGTCAGTTTGGCCTTGTGGGTTGTTGCAGTCAGGTTCACATTGGTGGTAGAAATCACTCAGCCAAGAGCAGCTTGTGGGAAAAAGGTTTATTTTGGCAAACGATCTCAAGGGGGAAGCTCCATGATGGCAGGGAAAATTATGGCATGAACAGAGGGTGGTCATCACCCCTCCCCAGCCAACATCAGGTAGATAATAGCAACAGGAGATTGTGCCAAACACTGGCATGGGAAAACTGGCTATAACACCCATAAACCCACCCCCAACAATACACTGCCTCTAGGAAGCGTTAATTCCCAAATCTCTATCAGCTGGGAACCTAGCATTCAGAACACCTGTTTATAGGAGACACCTGAATCAAACCCCCACAGCCGCATGGCTGTATGTGTGTGTGTGTGTGTGTGTGTGTGTGTGTGTGTGAGAGAGAGAGAGAGAGAGAGAGAGAGAGAGAGAGAGAGAGAGATCAACCCAGTGAAAACAAAACATACCACTTTCTCAAACACACATTGAATCATCACAATTGATCACAAAATCTATTAATAAAATGTTACAACACTACAGCAAAAGTAGAAATAAAAAGCATTAATTAAAAAGACATCCATATAGAAAGTTAAAGTTTTCAGATACAATATTAACTACTTCCTGTTAAAGAAAAAATGCAGCAGATACGTATGTGTTTTGCAAGATTCTGCCATGGTATGCCACAGCCAGGGCCAAAAAGTATGGAAGATGATGGTGCAACCCAACAACCTGATCTTCAGATATCTGCGAAACAGATCTCAGGTTTAGGTGTGGCTCTATGAGCAAGTGAATACGTGGGCAGAGGGATTTCTAATTGGTTTTGATAAGTACATAAACCATGTGTTAGTTGCCAGAGAAGAAATTCATGCCAAAACAAAGTCAAGAAATAACTGGGTAAGATCATGCTGAAATGAGATATTATTCTGCCACTAGGAATGATCAACAAAGGGAGAGGATAAGACCACAGATAGATTTTTGTAAGGTGTCTTCTGTTGGGAGTGTAGTACTGTAATATGTGTTCATATTGTTCTGATGGCCCCTGTGTTACCACTGTGTGACATCAAATGTTGTGAGGTTGTTCCAATTTAAAATACTATTAAAGATAATGATAATAACTAGTAATCAGAATTTATGAGGTTTCAAGGAATTGGAAGTGAATTCATTGACTTAATACAGATAAAATGATAAAATTAAAATTAATTTACCAACTTGTGATATCTAGAAAATCTAGAACAATAATCTAAAGCAATAGATAATATAAAAAAAGAAATAATAGAAAAAACTTGTGAAATAGGGAATATGAAAACAGTGGAACAACTGAAGTTAAAGTGATGCCTTGGGAATAAAATATAATCATGTTTATATCTTCATGCTTTACACGGGATTTCCTAAGAAATACACTGAGCATGCATTTAGGACTGGTAGCTGGGTTGGAGAAATGGCTTAGCGGTTAAGTGCTTGCCTGTGAAGCATAAGGACTCCGTTTCGAGGCTTGATTCCCCAGGACCCACGGTAGCCAAATGCATGACAGGGCGCACATATCTGGAGTTCGTTTTCAGCGGCTGAAGGCCCTGTCACACCTATTCTCTCGCTATCTATCTGCCTCTTTCACTTTCTGTCTGTTACTCTCAAATAAATAAAATAAACAAAAAAAAAAACTTAAAAAAGAAAAGAGTGGTAGTTTAAAACAACTCTTCCCTGGGAAGAAGGGAGAAGCTATTCTAAGAAATTACAATGAATATTCAGATAGATATTTTCAAAAGTAATTCTACCCAAACTTTTGAGTGCTTAATGCTACCTCAACTGATAACCATGCCTAACTAAAAAGAAATTACTGAACAGTGGTATTTAATGAGGATGATCCAACATGGTAAATAAAATATTAGTGATCAGATTTCAATGAGAAGTTAAGAAAACAATACAGCGTGAAACATGGTTTAGTGTGACAGCCTCTATTATACAACGTATTGTTTTATTCCATACAGAGGATTAAAATTCATTTCTCATAAGGCATCAGAAAGTCTTCAGTTTAATTGAGGAAATGGAAATGTACAGCTAGTTCCTCCATTCTGGAGCCAACACCTTATGCAGCAGGAAGTCTAGAAGCATTTATACTCAGATCAGGAATAAAGCAAACATATCTCTATTTTTATGGGGACTTGAAACATAATTAATACATTTAGAAAATAGAACCATTAGGGACATAAAAGTTCTGAAGAAAAGAAGCTGTATGTATTTATAGATGGTTTGAAATTATTGGAGGTGAGAGTATTAGATCTTGAGAGCCAATGCATGTGAAAAAACAAAGCAAAATGAATTTAGCAAGATATGAAAGTATCAACCCAATAAAAAAAATCAATAATAGGCAGTTAAATATTACCAGGGAAAAAGGAACCCTAATTTATAGTGGGAGCAAGATGTTACAATGCTTATATCCCTTATTTTCATATAGAATATCTGAATATCATGAGGATCATATAGTTCTCTTCTATGACCTCAACATGTACACTGTGGCACAGTTATGCCTGTACTCACACACATGAACATGTGTCCATGTGCACACACATCACACATACATACACACACTAAGGTAAAAAACAATTACCTTGACAAAAGATATTCAAAATATATTCAGGACAAGGGCAGGGGAGATGGCTTACTGAGTAATACCCTTGCCTTCAAATACCTGAGTTCTCATCCTCAGAATTCACTTAAAGATCTAGGTACCAGACCACAATTTATAAAATGAAACCATCAATGTACTTATACAAAACAAAAGAAAACCTTTATAATTTAAATGTACTGGTGGAAAATCTAGCCAGGAATTAGAATATAGGTACAATTCAAGTAAATACTAAAAATTTGACTAAAAGAAAGAGTGGAGAGAGTGGGTACGTTTATTCTACTAGAGGAAATGTGTTCAGTCTTTTCCCCATACAGTATAATGTTGCCTATAGGTTGGCCATCTATAGCCTATATGATGTTGATGTATGTTCCTTCTATTTCTAGTTTATTTTGAGTTTTTACCATGAAGGGATATAAAAAAATAAGCATCTATCTCATGTATAAAATTACTTTGAATAATATCAGAAAGAGAATGAAAAATTGGGAGAATATGTTTGCAGTATACGTTCCAGACATGGAGCTAGTAGCTATTATATAACTCATATTACAAATTCATGTGAACATATGTGTATGTAAGTGTGTATATATGCATGTTGGGGAATGTTTGTTACCCCTTTCTGACTTGTTGACAGAATTTCAGTTAGGAGGTTTTTGGTGTGTTTCATCTCACTTTGGATGTGAAATTTATTTGAATGTACCTTCCCCCCCACCCCTTAAAAGTAGATATTACTGGGCTGGGGAGATGGCTTAGTGGTTAAGCACTTGCCTGTCAAGCCTAAGGACCCCGGTTGGAGGCTCCATTCCCCAGGACCCATGTTAGCCAGATGCACAAAGGGCACACACATCTGGAGGTTCTTTGCAGTGGCTAGAGGCCCGGGTGTGCCCATTCTCTATGTATCTATCTGCCTCTTTCTCTCTGTGTCTGTCGCTCTCAAATAAATAAATAAATAACGAAAAATTTAAAAAGTAGATATTACTAATCCCAGAGTTTGCCTTTCTTCATGAGCTCTGGTGATTCTTGGCTCTCTGTTTCTCTACAGGACTGGTGTTACAGATGCACATGTGTTGATGTGGTTTCTGGGGGCTGAACTTGAGTGTTCCGTCAGGCCTCCTCAGGCCTCTATGCTTGCACAGAGAGTGTTTTTAACTGCTGAACCATCTTTCCAGCCATGGGTTGATTTTTTTGTTTGTTTGTTTGTTTGTTTGAGGCATGGATGGGGGACGGGGATGGATAGGCACACCTGCCCCTACAAATGAACTTTATGCTTCTGGCTTTACTGGGGTATTGGAGAAGCAGACTTTGCCGGCAAGTATTTCTAACTGATGAAACTCCCCAGTCCCTAGAATCTTGAATTGTGTGGAAATATTACAAACATGTAGAATAGAGCACTGAGGAGATGGCTCAGTTGTTAAGGCACTTGCCTGTAAAGCCAAACAACCCAGGCTTAGTTTCCCAGTATTCACATAGAGCCAGATGCATAAAGAGGAGCATGAGTCTGGAGTTCATTTGCAGTGGCTGGAGGTCTTGGTATGCTCATTCTCTTCTCTGTCTCTCTTCTGTCTCTCTGTACTTGCAAATCAATCAGTCAATAAATAAATAATAAAAAGAAAGGTGTGGCACCACACACCTTTAATCCCAGCATTCTGCAGCCCCAAGGAGGAGGATCAGTTTGAGTTCAGGACAAGCCTGACAGTAGATAGTGAATTCCAGGTCATCCTGGGCAAGAGTGGTACCCTACCTTAAAACTCCCTGCCAAAAGAATATACAGAACCAGGGACTGGAGAGATGACTCAGTGGTCAAAGGTGCTTGCTTACAAAGCCTGCTGCCCCAGGTTTAATTCCCCTGCACCCACATAAAGCCAGATGCCTAAAGTGGCATAAGTAACCTGATGTTCAGTGGCAAGAGAATCTTTTGCACCCGTGCATACACACATGTGCAAGCTAGATAAATTAAAAAAAAATAAAAATTATCTGTTAAGGGCTGGAGAGATGGCTTAGCGGTTAAGCGCTTGCCTGTGAAGCCTAAGGACCCCGGTTCGAGGCTCGGTTCCCCAGGTCCCACGTTAGCCAGATGCACAAGGGGACGCACGCGTCTGGAGTTCATTTGCAGAGGCTGGAAGCCCTGGCGCGCCCATTCTCTCTCTCCCTCTACCTGTCTTTCTCTCTGTATCTGTCGCTCTCAAATAAATAAAAAAATTTTAAAAATTATCTGTTAAATACACATTAATTTTTAAAACTCAAAATGGAAATAATTGCATCAAATGTGCTTTTTTCACACTAATGTAATTAGATATCCAAAGTAACATAATTATGCCATCTTACATTAGCTACTTCATTCTTAAGCCAAATTTCCAAATTCCTTTCAAGGAAACTGAAGCATAAACCATTTCAATTGTTATTTACTTTCCTAATTATGATTTCCATGTCATTCTAAGATATTAGGCAGAAATAAAAGAATCAACATTGAGAGAATATCACATGGTATAGCAGAGAAAATGAGAAAGCATAATAGGTTGTGATATTTTTGCTCTGTGATCCTTACCCAATTTAATTTTCCTTCAACTTTTCAATCCATAATCTCTTCACAAAATCACTATCCAGCCCTGTTAAATTCTTGGGAAATCCAGAGGGCCCCATGATTTATCCCACATAAGCATGTTTTGTGATCACAGTAACAATGGTGAGCATGCGTGAATAACTACAAGCCCCATTGTCATTACTGAAATGCCCTTCTCCACTGTACAGTTAAAAAAAACTTCTTCATCCCAGATCAAAGCATAATGCTTGAGCTGAGCAATCACTTCATAAATACATCATTGACCACAACTGTAAATATTTGCATAGTATTCCACAATATATGACACATTTTCATGGAAACACCTTTTGAGTTCCTGTGTGTAAACTCTGAACGTTTAATAAAGAACTAAAAAGACTGTAACTGGATATGTTTACAACTTCTTTCCATTTAGACCATTATACCTTCGTCATCCTGTTTCCCTTGTACTTATCAGCCCTAGTACAGAGAGATTGGAACCTCCAATGTCAATCAGTAATGAGAATCTAACATAGCTGCTTTGTGTCAGGTCACTTTGGAAGTGTCTTACACATTGCTAGTAATTCCCTCTTACTTTGCCCTTATGAACGTTACACTTGTGCATCCATATCTAGGGAAGAGGAGGCTGAGGTAAAGCAAGGCTAAAACCTCTGCTCAAACGGGTATTATATAAGCTATAGAACAAGGGATCAGATCTGGGATTTCTGGTTTTAGAGCCCATCATCAACACCTGTCAATTTTTTTCATGAATTCTAAAATGTGACTTTAGTGTTTTATTGTGAGTTGTAAAATAAATTAATGGGTCATGACTTACAAATTAATGCTATTTTTTTTAGCATGTGTAAGACATATATTTCACTAATGTATCTACATACATGGCTTCAGTATGGCTGTGCAGTTTGGGCATTTTCTAGGAGGAACCTGACTATGTGGCTTGAGGCATAAACATAGCTGTCTCCACCTAGGACAAGTCATATGCCTCAAGGGCTGTATGTGTGGAGATGAGATGTGTGTGTGTGTGTGTGTGTGTGTGTGTGTGTGTGTGTGTGTGTGTTTCAGTTTGTCCACTCTTAGGGCACACTTTCATCTGATGTTCAGAAAATCACCATAAGAGCCAATGGAGGATTAGCACATGGATATGTATGTAGATCAATCACAATGCAAAATATACTTCTCTTCATGGGCCAAGTCTAAAATAACTTGCCAGAACTATGCTGTCAAATCAGTTATGCAGTTTAAAACCATGCAGTAGAGAAGCCTGTAAATCTTGTGACAAGATTTCCTACAATTGGACTTTCTAACACTGAGCAGAGAGTCAGAATGAGGCAGATATTCTGAGGACCTGAGATGTTTCTTCTGTTGTCAAGCTCTCATCGCAGATATTGGACATAAAAACTCTTACTGTACAAGTACTTTCAGGACAAGAAGTACAGAATATAGCCTTATTACTTTTTAGGAAAGGTGTATTTGAAAATAAAATGGGCATGGACTTTCTGGAAGAAAAAGGAGAGGAGAAGAGGGAGGAAAAGAAGGAGAGGGAGAAAGAGGAAGAGCAGAAGAGGAGGGTAGGAGGTGGACTGAAAACAGCACAGTGACGGTATTTCTCAAAATATTTTGTACTTAATCATTACAATAACTTCCACAGGTCTACATCTGAATCATTCATGATCTTGGTTAAAAGTTAGACATGCTGGTATCTAAATGTCTGTGGTACCTAGATGTCATTGTTATATTCTTACTCAAAACTCATTTAAAGTTCGTTTGGTTTCATACAAACCACTAATGTTATTAAATATTTTTCAGGATCTCTGAAAGCTGTCAATACACTGCACCATTCTAAATAATCCTATTGGTGATTCAGTATCACTGAGTGGTTATAGCACACCTTTCTATTAAAACTACCATGAAGAAAGCAGGATGTGATGGCTAAAGAACTTATCATTTCAAGCTGCCCATCAAGCACAATGTCAGGCATCGTCCTTGGGGTGTGACATCATCTTTGCCACCTCCACTACACACGATTATACTTTCAGTAGAGTAAGTCTTTAAAAGGCCAAGGAAAGAGTGCGGAGACCTCATGATCTCATTTCAACACATATGCCAGCAGGCGATAAAAAATAGAGAAGTGAAATAGAGAACTATAAGTTGATAAAGAAGTAAAATTGTCTTTAAATGCTATGTCTTTCAAAGTTTTCTGGGATGCATCCTTATGTCTGTAAAGACAGCCTTCCCTTCTCAAAGACAGGGTCAGTCAAGGGCAGCCAGTCATTTATCTTGGAGGTGACAGAAGTCTATAACTTAAAAACACCCCACTTAAACATGACAGTCTTCAGGAGGCCCCTTTTATGATATCTCTAGCTTTTCAGCTGATAATAGAACCGAATTTCGTGAGGGCTGCTCCGGGCCATGCATCACACTGTACTTCACATAAGTCATTTTCTATTGATGGCGGTGTGCCTGGTCCTCATTTATACAGATCAGTGGACATTGTTTGCCAAGATAAAACTAAAAGAGATTGTCTAGATACCCAGAAACACTTTCAAAGGGAAAATGTTTTCTTTTTCTTTAAGTATTCTATGTATGACTGGGGTTCAAAAAGAGGGGTATACAAAACTCTGACATAGAGATGTAATGGAAGAAAATAATTTCTTTGGGTCATTCTTTTGTTTCCGGAGGGACATTTTTTTACCAAGTTGAAGTGTTTATCATTTATAAAATGAAACTTGGAACATCTATTCAGTTCAATTTAGTTTTTCAGGATTAGGGTATTAGGATACAGATGTTTGTAACCAAACATTGGCACTGGTCACTTACAGAGAATGGAAGCATTTCACAAAAGCTGATGCTATCAACTGTTAGCAAAATAACAAAGACTCTGATATATCCTGAATTAAAAATCTTAATAAAAATGTGTTGTGCACACACTCAAAAATCTATGTAAGATAGATATGCAACATCGAGACAATAGCTATCTAGATGAATGTTGAGATAGATGAAGATAGATGATAGATTGACAAACAGATAAAAGTTGGCTAGGTTCACCATGTCCCTTGTAGTTGAGTCAAAAAAACTGAATGCTGGGAAGTAGAGATCGCTCAGTGGTTAAGGCATGTGCCTGTGAAGCCAAAGGACTTAGGTTCAATTCCCCAGGACCCATGTAAGCCAGATGTCCAAGGTGGTACATATGTCTGGAGTTCATTTGCAGCAGCTAAAGCCCCTGGCATGCCCATTCTCTCAATCTCTCTCTCTCTCTCTTTCTCTGCCCGCTTTCTCAAATAACTGAAAAATATTTTTGAAAAAGAATTCTTCCCTTTAATGTAAAAAAAAAAGCTAAATGTGAATTAGCTTATTTGGAAAAAAATTACTTCTTTACATTCCATTCCTTAAAATAAACAAAGTACTGAAATACTGGAAAAGAATTATTTTTATATTGTACATAAAACACTGGTAATCTGATCAACAGTTTTGTGACAAGGTTATCTGTTTAAGTGGTTTATAAAAATCAAGTATCTGCTTCAATTAAAAAGAAGCTCCTTTAAGGAAGAAGCTAAAAGTCATAGATTAATGCATTCAAAAATGGAGACTCAAACAAAATGCCCATTAAGCTACAGTTACTGTGTTTTATCTTGACAATAAAATGTATAAGGGCATTGAGAAACTGACCTTTTGTGGTAATACTGTGTGACAACACTTTCCTCCAATTGATCTTGGTGATACTTCAGGTCACATACAATCTTTCATGAGCACCTGAAGAGGCTAGTGATCAACCTCAACCATCAAATTGAGCAGAGATGCAATTTTGAGGGTCACTGATCATTTTCTGGTTACAAGAATGCATGACATTTTTTCTTAATTTTAGGATTTCTGTATTTCCTTGCCTTCTGAAACTAAAGGTGACCCTTTTATACAAATCCCCTTTGTTGATATTTTATATTCCATTTCAGTTTCTCATGACATTCCCACACTTGTTTTTGTTGTCTCCTCTTTGCCCTTTGCCAAGTAAAGCTGGAATTTTCCTAAGATTCAGTTTGGGGTACCCTCTCAATCTTTTTGCTAGACCTCATATCACTTCCTTAGAGTAAACACCTACTTGTAATAGGAGTGCTTAGCACAACTGGCTTTTAGAAAATGTTGGAAAAGCCAAAATGTTAAGTTTAAGTAGATCTATGGAGTTAGGCAATAAAAATATTTTAGGTACAATGGTTAAAGACACTTGCTTGCAGAGCCCGATGGAACCCACATAAATCAGGACACAATGTGGCACAAACATGTGGAGTTTATTTGCAGTGGCAAGAGACTGTGGTACTCCCCCCGACACCCTCATACACAGGCTCACACACTCCCCCCCCCACAAATGTATATACACAGATGACACATCAAATGAAATTAAAAAGTTTTTAGGTATTGGAACAAGATAGCTTGTTGGTGTGTGTGTTTGTATGCATGTATATGCACATGCATGTGTACACACATAAGGTCTAAAGAAAATAACAAAGCTAAAGGGATATCTCAATAAATGAGAAATTAGACAGATGCTAATAATATTCTAGTATTAAAGACTATCACACCTATATCATTAGTCTGAAAAAATTAAATTTCTAATTGCTTTCTTGGTAACAATTGAATGTGTTAACTTTAATATATCACAAAGCAAGTTGTCATATACTAACAGCTAGACCTTCAAAGCCATCCTTGATTTTTAAATATCTTTATTTACTTATGACAGAGAGAGTGAGAGTGTCAGAGTGAGTATGAATGTGCTGAGGCTTCTTGTCTCTGAAAACAAACCCCAGATGCAGGTACCACTTTGTGCATCTGCTTTTCCATGGGTACTGGAGAATTGAACCCAGCTCATCTGGCTTTGTAAGCAAGTGCCTTTAGCTGCTAAACCATCTTTCCAGGTCCCAACCTTGATTTGTATGCATGCTAATAGAACCACCACATGAGATAAAGATACTTCTGCCCCAGCATAGGTTAGGCTTTTCCTTGCTACAATTAAACAAAGTTCCTGGCCAATGAGAAATCCATCTGTGTAGCTGTCTTTAGAACAACAGCTTTTTTTATGTACTTTTTTGATAACTGACATGTAGTTTTGTTCAAATGTTCTGGAAACTAGTCTTTCCCAGGCTCTGAAGTTCACTCTGACATCATAGTTTAGTTTATTCCAATATTTTCTGATATGTAATTGTGATAGGCATTCTCTGGGTCAACCTTCTACCTTACCATGATATGATTTCAAAGACGACATCCTTTGTTTAGTACTTTATCCTTCCAGAACTCATTCATATTTAGGTATTTATCCACTCACTCACCAGAATTTGTTGTTGGATATTCTGGCCAGTACGTCTTAGAGACAGAAAACCAGGAACAATATTCCTGCTATCAAAAGCCTCTAGTCCATAGGGTAGAAAAGCAAATGCCTTAATAGAGGACAATGCAATTGTGTATTAAAGGAAGTATGGGGCTGGAGAGATGGCTTGGTGGTTAGGACATTCTCCTGCAAAGCCTAATGACCAAGGTTTGATTCCCCAGTATCCACAAAAGCCAGATGCATAAAGTAGTACATGAATCAGGAGTTATTTTATAGTGGCTGGATGCCCTGGTGGACCAATCCCCCCTCTCTCCCCCCACTTTCTTTCTTCTTTGCTTGCAAATAAATAAATAAAATACTTTTTAAAGGTTGTACACATGGGGGGATAGGTGAAATCAAAGAAGTTAAGTTGTGACATCTAAAAATACAGGATAACATAAGGGTTAGAGATCCTTTCTAGATGAAGAGATATTGTTGCTGAGCTTTGAGCAATATTACAAATTTGTACACTTAGGGGAGTAAGGACTGCCAGGAAATTTTGTGTGATGACTGTAGCATGCACCAGAACCTTGGAACACAGGCACAAGGCCACAGGTTCTGAATGGTGGGATCAGATGACATTTGTGGATGTATGCAGATAGAAAGGTCTCAATCATTCTCTGAATTACCACATGTCTGGACACTTCACTGAGGAATTTGAACAATATCTGGTCAATTATTGGAAACCACTGTGTGGTTTTTTTTTTTAAGTATTTTTATTTATTTATTTGAGAGCGACAGACACAGAGAGAAAGACAGATAGAGGAAGAGAGAGAGAATGGGCGTGCCAGGGCTTCCAGCCTCTGCAAACGAACTCCAGATGCATGCGTCCCCTTGTGCATCTGGCTAACGTGGGACCTGGGGAACCGAGTCTCGAACCGGGGTCCTTAGGCTTCACAGGCAAGCGCTTAACTGCTAAGCCATCTCTCCAGCCCCACTGTGTGGTTTTATATGGAGCAGTTGTGTGGCTACTCTAGTAAGCATTATTAGAGGATGGCTAGGGTAGAAATGTGGAGAATGAGATGGAAATGAGCAAAGTTTTATGTAGAGAAAACAACTAGGAGAACATGATAGCAAGTGAAGAAAATTAAGTTGAAGACTTGAATTCAGGTTTGATAGTACAATAGGAAAAATAATGACCAATTTGAGAAACATACACTGGCAGAATTGCAGGTGCTAGTGAACAGTTTAACTTGGATGTTAATAAAAAGAGAAGAGAATTTTAGGATGAACTTTATTTTATTTATTTTTGTAAAGAGAGACTGATTGAGATGGGGAGAATGGAGCTTCAAAGGGGAAAGTGGGGGGGGGGAGGGAGGGTATCACCATGGGATTTTATTTATTTATTTATTTATTTATTTATTTAGTTAGTTAGTTAGTTAGTTAATTAGTTAGTTAGTTAGTTATGAGAAAGGCAGAGAGAGAGAGAGAGAGACAGAATGGGTGCACCAGGGCCTCCAGCTGCTGCAAACGAACTCCAGACGTGTGTGCCCCTTTGTGCATCTGGCTAACATGGGTCCTGGGGAATTAAGCCTCAAACCGGGGTCCTTAGGCTTCACAGGCAAGTACTTAACCACTAAGCCATCTCTCCAGCCCATAGGATGAATTAAATTGCTGACAAATTTGATTCAAATGGTGATGACTGTTAAATAAAAATAAGACATAAAAAGAATAGAAATATAGTTTGGGAAGATGATGAAATAACTTGTGCACCTGTGCACATTTAAGTATATGTTGAGAGTTTAAATGGGTATCTGACATCTCATGGCACTTGGAAGAACCAAGAACTCTAGATTTTAAGGTTGGAGAGATTGCTCAGTGATTAAGGTGCTTGCCTGCAAAGCTTAACAACCCTGGTTTCATTTCCTAATACTGATATAAAGCCAGATGCACAAATTGGCACATGCATGTTCTGGTTGTTTGAATAGAATAGATGGCCCCAATATATTCAGTTGTTTATTTGTTTGTAGTTTGCATCTGTAGCCAGCTGGCTGGAGGCAATGTCACTGGGTGATCTTAAGGTGTGGTGGTGAGTTCCAGGTTTCAATCTAAAAATATGCAAAGTGTGCCTAGCTGGAGTTCCTGAAGTGTGCTGTGGATTTTGGCTTTTGACCTTTAGGCTTGTACTTCTCTCTCTCTGCTTTGTCCTGTGAAGGCAGGCCAGCTTCTTCTGCCATTTATGGAACTTCCCCTGGATCTGTAGGCTTCATTAAATATCCCTTCCTCCATAACTATGCCTGGTCTGGAAGTTCATCTCAGCGAACTTGAATCGGTGTGCTACAGAATTTTGGTACCAGGAGTGGGGGTGAAGAACCTGACCATGTGGATGTTGACCTTTTGGAACTATTGTTTTGGAGGAATAGGCATGGACTTGGTGCTTGCAACTGAAGATGTCTTCTGGAGTGGTAAACCAAGTTTTATGGACTATTCTGATGAGAGTCTGAGAATGCTAAGTGCAGACAGCATTGAACTTCAAGGCTTGGCTTATGAGCTTTCTAAGGGGAAGGAAAGGCTGCAGAGGACTTTGTTGAAACTGGGCTACTAGCATAAAGGCTGGCTGCATCCTGCTGCCCAGGCCCAGAAAGTTTGATCAAGGTTAAATTTGTAATGGACGGATGTGCTTCGAAGGAGATATTGGACTGATGGATTTAAGATTTTAAGCTGGAAAACCTCAAGCAAGTTAAAATTACAGGCACTGAGACTGGTTTTAAGTTACTGAATCTGCTATTGTCAAACACATCAGCAATCTTAAAGGAAGAAGGACCAATTGCTTTAGCATGGAAAGGATGCCTGAGGAAAGACTATCATAGAAATGCAAACATTTTTGGAAAGAGTTGACTGGAGAAGGAACCTGCTTTTCAAGGTTATGATTTATTTTGTCTGTGAATTAAGAATATGGCTGTGTCCTACACACCTGGTATTGGTTTTAGAAGCATGAAAAATATGAGGAGTGTTTGTGAATTGCACATGTTTCCAGGAGCTGCTGCTGAGATGTGGCATGAGGCAGGGCATGATGCCCTGATAGGCTGAAAGAGCCTTTGGAAGATGGACAGTGGTTTGCATGAAGGCCTCAAGATGTTTTCGATGTACCAGGACTATGCAAGGGCTACCATAGAGTGCACTGTTGGCCTAAGATGGAAGTGTTCTCTGGCTACTCTGCCCAGCTCGAGGGGCAGATTTGGAAAATCTGGAGACTGTCAGTCCCTGGTTGTACTGAACTTGAACTGCAGAAGTTTGTTGTTTGTTTGATGGTGGTTGAGTTAGCATTGTTTTAGTCTCTCCTTGCTATGCCTTATACCAGATGAAAATGTTTACTTTGTGCCTTTATATGTTAGAAGTGTTTAAATGTTTGATTTTACAGGTCTTAATATCTTAAATTGGTCAAGACTGTGGGGACCTTTGAAATTGAACTGAGTACAATGTACAATGTGTGATGGTTATAAATTGATTGGGGGCCAAGGGTGGAATGTGGTGGTTTAATTAGAATAGATGGCCCCCAATATATTCAGTTGTTTATTTCTTTGTAGTTTACATCTGTCACCAACTGGCTGGAGGCAATATCACTGGGTGATCTTAAGGTGTGGTGGTGGGTTTCAGGTTTCAATCTAAAAATATGCAAAGTGTGCTTAGCTGGAGTTCCTGAAGTGTGCTGTGGATTTTGGCTTTTGACCTTTAGGCTTGTACTTCTCTCTCTCTGCTTTGTCCTGTGAAGGCAGGCCAGCTTCTTCTGCCATTTATGGAACTTCCCCTGGATCTGTAGGCTTCATTAAATATCCCTTCCTCCATAACTGTGCCTGGTCTGGAAATTCATCTCTGTGAACCTGAATCTGTCTGCTACACATGTGGAGTTCATTTACAGTGGTAGGTGGGCCTGGTATGCCCACCTCTCTTTTTCATTCTCTCTCTGCTTGCAAGTAAGTAAATAAAATATTTTTTAAAAATTAAAAAGAGGTTTATTTTCTTTTTTTTAGAAAAGAATTCTGTATAGCAAAGTTAGAGGCCATTAGTACACATATGGTGGCTGAAGCCAAGTGAGTGCATAGCATAGATACAAGGAACATTTGGAATGAAATATGGATCTGGAATTAGGTCTCTGAGATACAAAAAAGTGTTAGGGGTAATCTGAAGGGAAAATCAAATAAATCAGGACAGACAAGTAAGAAGAAAAAAATGGAAGGAGGGGAGTGAAAGAAAAACATACAACTATAAAACGAGTTCTTTCCTCTTATAGTAAAATGCAAGTAATAAATATAGGAAAGATGAAGATAATGCATATACAATATAAGCAGGTGAATTTGACAAAGACTAGGAAATTACCATTTCAAAGTAATTATGCTAAACATACAATCAACATATGAAACATCCATACTGGCATAAACCATCATAATAAGCCTTCTGATAAGATTAAGTGAGAATACCATACTTCTCTATCATATAGCATGCAGAAATAAACAATATAACTCTACACACACACACAAACACACAAAGAAAGAAAAAAACAGCTGGTGTGGTGGCGCACACCTTTAATCCCAGCACTCAGGAGGCAGAGGTAGGAGGATTGCTGAGAGTTCAAGGCCACCCTGAAATTATATAGTGAATTCCAGGTCAGCCTGAGCTAGTGTGAGACCCCACCTTGGAAAACAAAACAACAACAACAACAACAACAACAACAACAAAATCCTTCATTATTCTCTCACTACCCATGATGGGCACTTGATGTGCTCAGTCTGTCCAGGTCTTATGCAGGTAACCACAGCTGTTGGGAGTTCAAGAGCAACAGCCACGTCATTCCACAGGACACAATCTAAACACTTTGTGAACCCTTATTATACTGTATTGTTTCAAGAATGACAAGGGCAAAAACGTCAGTGAAGAAAGAATCCTTCAGGAGAACTTTAAGGGGGCACATTTTACACAATATTTGTCTTTTAGTCTTCAAATCTAAATGATAAC
This sequence comes from Jaculus jaculus, assembly GCF_020740685.1. Lineage (NCBI taxonomy): Eukaryota > Metazoa > Chordata > Mammalia > Rodentia > Dipodidae > Jaculus > Jaculus jaculus. The sequence goes on from NC_059102.1 coordinate 312,295,484, forward strand.
AAAGTGAACTTGGGTAACAGAGGCAAGAGGATCTATGAGTTATATTCTCAATAGTATACCTTATACCTGAGTTTCTTAATATAATTTTAACCTTGAAAATATCATTACTCTAAGTGTATCAGGAGATTATCCAGAAAAGACAGCACCCTAAATTGGATGATTTCTGCTTCGGGTTTTTCTGTTCATCAACAAAGAAATATAGCACATGGTTGTCTTAGTTTCTTCTGTTCTTGCTTTGGCAAAATGCCAGAGAGAAACATCTTCAGGGAAGAATTTACCTTTACTCATGAGTTAAAAGGGTACACCGTGCCATAGTCGAAGAGCCTTGTAGAGTTCACAGTGGTAGGAATGCACATCTCCACTGATTAGCTGCCCTGTATTGGGATTGCTGGCATTTATCAGGCTTTTGCCTTTCCCTCCTTTTATTCAGACTGGAATGCATTTGGGCCACCCACTTTCAAGGTGAATATTCCTTTTTAGTTAAGCTCCTCTGGAAATTCACTCAAAAACATGCCCAGGTGTATATCCTAGGTGATTTCAAGTCCAGTCAGGCAGACAATGAAAATTAACTGTCAAAATAATTAAAATAATATAATTATACTTAAAAAATGAAAATATATTTAGTGAATATAAAAGGACAAATTTGTACAGCTGTGTTTAAGGAAAATTGAACCCACATTGTGCATGTGTTTAATATATGTTTGTCTGTGTATAGGCATACTTGAGTGTGTGTGTGTGTGTGTGCATACATGTGTGTGCAAACATGTGAAGGCCAGAGGTCAATGTCTGATATCTTCTTCAATTGCTCTCTACCTTAGTTTTATTTTTTTGTTCATTTTATATTTATTTATTAGAGAGTGACAGAGAGAAAAAGAGACAGAGAGAGAGAGAGAGAGAGAGAGAGAGAGAGAGAGAGAGAGAGAGAGGGAGGGGGAGAAAATGGGCACACCAGGGCTTCCAGCCACTGCAAACGAACTCCAGATGCATGCACCTCCTTGTGCATCTGGCTAACGTGGGTCCTAGAGAATAGAGCCTCAAACCGGGGTCCTTGGGCTTCACAGGCAATCTCTTAACCACTAAACCATGTCTCCAGCCCAATTGCTCTGTACCTCATTTTCTGAGGAAGGATATCTCACTGAACTCAGAGTAGACTGATTTGGCAAGACTAACTAGCCAGTGAGCTCTAGGGATCCTCCTGTCTCTGTCTCCCCAGTGCTGAGACAACAGGTGCAAACCAGAGAACCTAGCTTTTATATAGGTGCGAATGATCAAAACTTAGGTGTTCCTGTTTGCATGACAAGCACTTTACCTCGTGAGCCATCTCCCCAGGCTTATAGAAAGGGGTCTTTTGACTCACCGAATTTGGCATAACCAATTTGGGAGTATATATCCCATGATGAACAAATTTTTTAAGTAAGGTTATTTTGAGGTACTGATTTTAAAGACATTCTATGAAATGAGTGATGTCTACTTTGCTATTTAAATTATCTAGTAATGTTAACAAAGGCCTGTGCATTTATTTTTCTTAATCATAGACATTTTGCCATATTGAAAGAGCAAGTAAGGTAGGTGTTCAAGCATAATGGGATACTTTTGGAATATTCTACCTATCTCCAGATCAATAATTTTTGCTTTCGCTTCTGAGTCAAACATGCAGATAAACAAAGGGTAGCGGGCAGAGCCAAGTAAAATGCTGCTGCCAAAGCTCAAGTATGAAAAAAATGGTAGAATTGGATGTCTCTATTAGGATCCCCCAAGTTTCTCTATTTATGGCAATAACATATAGGTGTAATTTGGAAGTCCAGTAACCAGGAGTTAAAGGGATTTGTTATGGGACTTAAAGCCTCAAAAATGACAAGTAGAGTTTAGGCTAAAGTAACTGACTAGACAAGTGTTAAGTTAATGTCATGGACAAGCAAAGGAATGAGTTTGAATATTACAGAAACAAAGTATTTCCTTTTGGCTACAGAACAAGGAGCTGGTGATATTTAACTTTGGTTAAGATATATGTGATGCGTCCAAAAAAATATATCGGTAAATAAATTAGCATACACTGTTACTCTATGATGCTAAATGAATCTAACATTCTGAGTTAGAATATATAAATTTAACTCACACCACTTATTTAGAAGAAAGAGCAGTACTTTGTTAAAGAAATCTTTATGTGATGTTCCCAGCAGTCATTAGTATGGCATGTGCTCTGGTTGCACTGATTCTCAGTGACTCAATCAGATTCTCTTCTGTGATATCATGTCCAGACCAGTTCCACAGGAGTTCAGAGTGGACTCAAAGTCACAAATTGCTCTCACGACATTCCTTAAGAGTTTATCCTTATCTTCAGAAAATATACCTTATCTTGATAAAATTATGAAAGTGTGACACTATTCAATGAAATGTTCAAGACCAGGGCCACCATAGTTACGTCCCTTAGCTATTCATTCATTCACGGCACTTGACTTTAGCCTCAAGGCCAGAGTATAGACACCTTCCAACTGCTTCACCCTTGTAGAATAGCAATATCAAGAATCTCTACAGTTTTATTAGGTTATCAAACAGCATTCTAACTGGTCTGTTGTCCAGGGTGTGCTGATCTATCCTAACTGTGCTCCATTTTATCTCAGAATAGCAATCTCACTCTGTGTTTCAAACATGGCTGACATTGCACAAAAGCTTTAGAGCCCAAATACAGGCCCAGGTAGTGACTTTCACAGATGAAAGCAAAGAGTCTGGTCTGATGCCCTTTGAATTACAAGAGCAAGTTTCAAGTCTCCTTTCTGAGAATGTAACTATTACCTTTGCTTGTGATTCTGTAGGAAAATAAAATCCTGGATTTCTAGGCAGAGGGGAGAGCATCACAACATTTATGAACTATTTTTCATGTTTTTCTTTTTTTGACTATCACAGAATCTTACATTGGCTCTAGTTTTAATATTTTTTTTTTTTACAATAGAAGAACTACAAACTATTAACCAATTAGCTTAGTAACATGAGGGGTGTCAGCTCTATAATTGCTGAAGGCTCTGCTTCTCAGAAATCCATCAAGTAGCATCTTGTTCACGTGCATGCTCTGTTTCTAGTGTAGCAAATTTCTTTATTTTTTTTAAAAAAATATTTATTTATTTGAGAGCAAGAGAGAGAGAGAGAGAGAATGAGTTTGGGTAATCAAGGGTCACCTGCCATTCTACACTAACTCCAGATGTATGTACCACTTTGTGCATCTGGCTTTATGTGGGTACTGGGGAGTTGAACCCAGTCCAACAGACTTTTCAAGCAAGTGCCTTTAACCACTGAGCAAGCTGTCCACATATTTCTTTCTTATAATACAGGCATGTTTAGTTACAGGTGCATTCAACCTGTGCCCATAATTACATTTTCAACTTCATCAAGAACCAAAACTAAGGCAGCTTGTCCACTGAACCAGTGTGTCTGTGAGGGGGGGACTAATAAAGATCAAAACTGCAAAAGGCCATTGATTCTCAGCCCATCTCTTTCATAGGTTTGCATTTTTTTCTTGGTGAGTTTATGCAAAACCCAGAAAGTATCAACTCATAATTACTATTACCTACATATTGATATCATTTTGTCTTTGGATCAACTTTTGATCATGAAACTTCTTACCTGTAGTTGGAAGCCACAAATGTTTTGTCTAACCTGAAAATCTACAATCTTTTCCTAAATACATCTTCCATATGTCTGTGAGGTAGATTCTCTTAATTATTTCTTTTGCTATTAAATTTTTTGCTATTAAATTTGTACCTCCCATGTTCTTCCCTTCACATCACACTGTTCTGCAAGGAGGTGTCTGTGAGATTTCTCCTCTGCTAGAACCTGAAACACTCAGGACTTTTAAACTTATTTTTGATGTCTAGATACTTAGTCTGGTGACTTGGTAAAGCACAACTCTCAGATGTGGCCTTAATCTGTATTGTTGAATGTAATAGGGATTCCTAACTCAACTTTGCTCAAGAGATCGATGCAATGGAAATCTGATTGTGTAAAAAATACCCTTAGCAATAACATCACAACCCCATATATAATCTGCAAAGGAGCCGTATGTAAGCCAGGCAATTCATAATGAGCTACCTTTAAATCTCTCAATGGAATAAGAGGAGAAAACATTTTGACAGTCCCCACACTCTGATCCCTGAAAATAGCAGAATGTACTAAAGCATTGCGCCCCAACAATCAAAGTGTAGTTTAGAGTTTAGCAGAAGTAAAAACCAAAGGCTAGCAAGATATCTAGAAGCATAGAACCATAAACCCCAGATTTTCAAGACAGTTCTAACAACAGATATGTCCTGCTGTCCCCTATAACCATACTCGTGCTGGCAGATTGCACTTCATAATTTTTATTCTACAACTTCGAGTGACTCCATCTGAAGTTGACTCAGAAATTCAAAAATGGACTTAGGAACTTCTGGTTTTATGTGTGCCGTGCTTGAGGGATACAAAAAGGAGAAAAAATAGGCCAGAAGTTCAGGAAACTTGTACTGGTGAACAGCAGTTCAGGGATATTTCTGATTATCCTTTTAGTCATGGGGATTTAGAATACTTGGGAGCCTGGACAATCAGCCCAGGTTTCTGGCGAGGCTGTTTTAATTTTAAATATCTAGGAATATGGGGAGGGAGAGAGGGGAGGAATGGAGAGGGTATTTGTTGTATGTAGAAGAATATTATGGGAATCAAAGCTCACAATGGGCTGTAAGGAGGGAGACCATAGGTACTTGAGAGATATTCTCTTTGATTCTCACATTGACTTTACCTGTATATGCATTTGTTTGCTCTCCTCTCTGCAAGATTAACTTTCTCGAGTACTGTCACAAAGTAGTATTGCTGCTTAGCCCTACTGAACGCTGCTTTGTCTTTCATTTACATAAGCAACTACTTTAATGCCTACACTAATCTTGTAAGATGTTCCTATTTTACTGATTAAAAAAAGGGAGGCTTAAGGGACTTAAAAAACGTATGGTTCTAACTGAATGAAGCAAAGTTTTAAAAGTCTGTCTGACTCTAGGAATGCTATGAGTCATCATGGACCATCCTTCTACTGATAGCAGCTGCTATCTGTGACTTACATCTTCATTTTAGGGGTATTGGAAAAGTAGAAATGTACTTCCTCAGGTTAATTTCTTAGTCCTTCAAGGACAATGCCTTTCTGATCAAGGTTAAATGAGATGGAAATTTCTGATGGGCAACCTTGCACTTTATAAGCATCCCAGATGAGGGTCCATGAAAATGAAACTAGTGTCCCAAAATATATACTATACTCTTCTTTGCAAATGGCCTTCCAAATCTCTGATTACCTAGAGATTAACTTTGTCCTTTTAAGCAATATTTATTGAACACCCATCAAGTATGCGACTTTTATGGCTGCTTTTTTTAACAAATAAAAAAATGGAGGAAATTCAATGAATTTAAATTTCAAGTAAACAAAGAATTTTTTTAAGCATAAACATGTCACATAGATTGTGTGGACTCCCTGTGTCTTTATGGCAGCCCTATACATTATTTTGTATGCTTCACATAATATCATGAAAATGAGTTTGTGTATGTATTGAGCAATATGCACATGCATGTAGGCCAAAGGAGGATATTGCATGTCCTTTACCAATCTTCTGCCTTATTTTTTGGGGATCAAGGTTTTTCTCTGAACCTGGAACTGATGACATTCTTTGTTACACTGGCTGGCCAGTGGGCTCCAGTGATTCCCCTGTGTCTTCCTCCCCCAGTGCTGGGTTACCATGCCTGACCTTTTCTTTTTACTTGGATGTTGGTAATGAAACTCAGGTCCTCATGCTTGAGTAGCAAGCTCTCTGATCTGCTGAGTCATCTCCCCAGCCCTGACCATTACTCCTACTGACCCATTTATCATTGGATCTGGATAGACATCCTTGAAGAGCCCTGTTCTCTTTATTTTACTTTGGATCCACTTCTGATGCCAGCTAGACCTTTCTTTCCTAGCTAAGAGATTATTACCTTGCCCAGGGCCTGTGAGGATATTCAGGTAGTTATGAAAGAATTAATCCAGTGAAAATCTCTCCAGCCAGATATCATTAAAATCACAGACCTTTGGAATCTGCATAAGCATCTAAGATTTTGAATCAGTTCCCATGTCTTATTTAGAAAATTAATTATTTAGAAATATTAATGGGTCAGGGATGGCTAATTTAAAATAATTAAGAGGTCACTAATTAAAAATCAACTTGAAATCCAGAAGAGATTTCTGTCCAGATGTATGTTATGACAACTTGACTGTCTAAAAATCAACTCATTATAGAATGGCTCCACATTGCCCCTTTCACCTAACCTCACTGTACCTCTTCCTCTCTCCACCACGCCTTCAGCACACATGCATACCCACAGACTGATATACTACCACATGTGAAACCACATATACACATGTTCCTAAGTCTACACACAGAGACCCATCTATCTCACATGGGCACACTCACTCATACATATGAAAACACACACAGACACACAGATGAGTATTGACCTGCATGGCTAATCAGTTTTGTTTAGGAAAAGGCATGTGTTACTCTGGCCTGCTCAACCACCTTATCACAGCACTGCCCCGCACAATCCATTTCCTTGCACGTCTGGCTCCAGACGTCTCCACTATACCTGATGCACCCACTGTGCTTTATCAAGTCTAAAATTTTCAGCTGGTTGTGTCTTTCCATGCAAACTCATTAGGCACTATTTACACCCTCTGCAGCTGTGAAGAGCGAGGTTCTGAACTCTGGCATTCTACAGTAGGCTTTGTTTCTCATTTACATTTGCATATTAAAGTGTTTGCCTGAAATAGGCTATTGAAATTAATTCAGGATTAATTGGTGTCTTTATCTCATTAGGACAATCTAATTTAAGGATGATGAAATTGTTTAGCCTCCCGTTTGCATAATTAGATTGCTTTGAATTGCTGTCATTATTGGCTCTTTAGCATCATCTGTAGGCCTCAAACAGACAAGAGCTTCAACCTCATAAAGACCAATCATGTGTTACAGCAGAGGGCTGTTAACCCCTTTTAACCCAAACTCACTTGGATTAGCAGTCACAATAGACAGACCTTGGTCCCTGACAGCCTTGAGTGTCTGCCGTTTTGAATTCTTGATATTCAATTTGATAAATTTTCCTATATTTGACTATTTGATCAGGGAAACAATTATAGCCTCTCTTCTGGGATGGGACATGCTCAAGGTAATCATCCTTTTTTTTTATTTTTTAGTATCACGCTCCACCCTCTGAGCTAAAGTGACCTCCTTTCATTGTAATTCCCTCTTCCTACTTCCTTAGCTAATTGGAAATTATTCTGTGACCAAAGCATGTGACAATATTCCTATCAACTCTGAGAGGATGTTGAGCTTCTAACAGATCTGACACTCTGTACTTGTCTTAATATTCAGCAAAGAGTGTCCCTATTGTTTTAATGAAATTACAGAATAAATGAGTCACTGGGAGCCAGCTGACATTCATCCAATTATTTATTCATTCAACATTTGGGGAATGTTTTATTGAGGACCTTTGATGTGCATGATATTGTGCAAGGCAATGGAAAGTCACTGAGAAATAAGTTACATACTTTCTCTGCTTCATATTTTGGGAACAAAGAAACAGAGTATCAGAAAGGCTGCTTCTGATACTAGCTTTGGGAACACAGCAATCTTTAGCACTTGAAATTTTTAATAGTTTTTTTGTTTATTTAATTTATTTATTGGAGAGTTATATACACAAAGAAAAAGAGGCAGAGAAAGAGAGAGAGAGAGAGAATAGGCACGCCAGGGCTTCCAGCCACTGCAAACAAACTCCAGACGCATGTGCCCCCTTGTGCATCTGGCTAACGTGGGTCCTGGGGAATCGTGCCTCGAACCAGGGTCCTTAGGCTTCACAGGCGAGTGCTTAACCACTAAGCCATCTCTCCAGCTCACTTGAATTTTTTTTAATCCCATTTTATGAGTGGTTTTCCTTCTAGGTTTATCACATCACCTACAACATTTCGAAAAAGTTCTGTGCTCAGACCTTGTCCTCAACAATTTACATCCTACTCTGTAGAAACATGCATTAATTTTTAAACTGTAAAAGCTAAAATTCAATATTACCTGAATCCCCCCAAAGAAAACTCATCTGAAAAAATTAAATAATATTATGAAAAAGGACAACATAACAAGGAGAAACACAGGCTATGTAAAACTCTTGGAATCTTTTTTTCTGCAAAATTGAATTAGATTAGTGAAGTTTTACTGTATCTAAAAGTATTTGACTGTCATGGTGGTTGCATTTCTCTTGTATCCTTCCCTTTGCTTAGCCAGTCATAAAAAAGTAACCATTCATGGAATATTAATTGCTAATGGATAAATTCTAACCAGCATTAGGCCAAACAAATGAAAATGACTTTAGACATAAAATTATGAACTAGAAAACCCTGATGCCACTATTCATAGACAATTCCAGGAACTCTATAAGGACCCATAATAGAAGTACCATGTATGCAATACTATTATGACAAAGCAACACATTGTCGTTGCCCCAGATTACATGAGAAATAGCTGAAAGTCAGAGAAGAAACAATCTAACATGAAGATTACACATCATTTTTTTTGTTTTTTATAGTTTTTATTTTTTATTTGAAAATGGTGAGAGGTAGAAGACAGAGAGAGAAAGAGAGAGAGAAAATGGGAGTGCCAGGGCCTCAGCTACTGCAAACAAAATGCATATACATGTGCCACTTTGTGTATTTGTGTATACATAGCTTTAGGTGGGAACTGGGGAATAGAACCCAGGACGATGGGCTTTGCAGGAAGGCTCCTTAATTGCTGAGACAGCTCTCCAGCTTGAAATATGATTTTTAAAGTCCATTTTTATTATCACTGAACTTTAAATTGAGCCTTGCTTTATATCCATAGCAAATATGGTTGCAATTATGTATGCATACATCTAGACAATAAGCCTTGGTTTCCTAAAAAAGGACAACAAAATAACAACATTCCCTAGCAGAATGGTAAAGCCTGGGGTGTGGGTCACACATTGCTTGAATTTGGATCAATTGTTTAACATCCATGATCTCAGTCTTAAAATGAAGGAATATGCAAAAACCTGAAGGTCTTCAGAGAATGCTTATTGCAGTTGATGACAGCCTATGTTATTAAGCCAGTCTTAATACATTGAACTAATTGGACTTATGTATAAAATTCAAACCACAGATCTAAGGGTGGGACTAAAGACTAGAGATAAACATGTCATTTTGTACCATCACCATATACAAAAAAGAAAATAACATCATAGTTACAGCCACCATTGCAACAACTGAAAAGAATATGAAATTATGCCCTGGATGTCAACAAGCCCTTCCCTTGTTGTAACAGTAACAAAAAAGGAACAGAAAATATCTTTGGAGGGGTGATAATGAATACTTCACTATTCATGTTGAAAATAAAATTGCTCCACCAAGCCTTCCAGCTGGGTGTGGAAAACTAAATGGAAAACTAGCTTCTCTGAGTTGGGAAGAAGGACAGAGGAGGAATGAGGCTGCTTTATGAGTCAATTCACGTTTGGCAACATCTGGTTATGTCTCATCACATTGCAAATTTATGACCCTGGAAACAACATGTTGGTGTTGATGATCCTTTGCAAAGAGAAGTTTGAACTATAAACTTATGACCAGAGCAGTGGCAAGGGGCTGTGACTATTTTCTCTGATCTGACAACTCTCTGGCTTGGGTCAAACAGATAAAGGGTTGGATTGCTGACCCTTCCTAAGCAATGTCATGGATGAATTCTGAATGAAGAGAACTTGCTGACAAAGGAGCCGAAGGTCATGAGAAGTAAGGCATGACTTCCCTAAGGAGAAACCTACTTAGATTTAGCAATGCCTAAACCTTCCCCCCCAAAAATCAAGAAATGAAAACTACCATTCACAAATAAAGACTAGAATATTAATTAACCCACATAATGTCAGACTCATCTTACCAAACAAATCTGTTATCAGGAAATATCTAGATGAATTGTTTGGTGAAAGTGAGATCCAGAGGGCCAAAGGTAAACTAGTATGTATGTACATATCCTAAAACTACCTTCAATATCTCATCACAGCCATGCTAGAGGATGAGGTCTAAACTGACTCCCTAGTATTATGTTTTCAAAAGGAAAGAAAATGAGATATCCTTTTCATGAAAGATTCTCCTCTGAGAATTTCTTCCATCAAAAGACACCCAGGACTAAAAAAATTGTAATTTTAAATGTTCTCCAAAATACATCTCAATTTTTGCTTGACAATAATAGAAAAATGATTTTACTTCCGTGTAATATTACATTACAATGTCCTATTCTTAAGACTGCTTTTAAGATAGTAGAGTGATGTATTTATTCCACATTTTCGGTAATTTACTTATACCCTCTGTCCAAAAAAAAAATACATAAATAAAATAAAAAGAGTTTTTAAAATGAAGAAAATTCAATTTGCCAAGAAGGTGAGAGTGATAGTTGCCAAATAGTATGAGAATATCAAATCGAGACATCTTGTCTACTAATGCAAGTTACTCCTTCAGGATGCGCAGTTTTCAGTTTTCTGCAATAAGATCGGAAGTATTAGAAGATCCAAATAAGAAAAGGATGGCAGAAGAAAAGCAAAAATTCTTTCTGGGGCAACTCAGTTCTATACAGAGAAGAGCAAATTGGGAGAAAGTTGATGGAAAGATTTTTCCATGTTTTCCATGCACCACTATTTCTGCCCAACCAAGCAAGGTAGAATGTGCAAAACATATAGTAGAGAAGTGTATAGAACAACTCTGGCAAAAGTTGACTGAACAGATAAATTCATGCCAATAACAAGGGAATTTGCAGATCATTCTGTGTCTTCTTACTGGTATACTTCCTCTTTTAAGAAATAATCTTGGAGTCTGTAGAGATGGGTTAGTGGTTAAGGTACTTGCCTGCAAGGCAAAAGACCCAGGTAAAATTCCCCAGGACCCATAAAAGCCAGAGGCACAAAGTGGCACATGTGTCTGCAGTTTGTTGACAGTGGCTAGAGACCCTGGTGCAGCCATCATTCTCTCTCTCTTTCTTTCTTTCTTTCTTTCTTTCTTTCTTTCTTTCTTTCTTTCTTTCTTTCTTTCTTTCTTTCTCTCTCTCTCTCTCTCTCTCTCTCTCTCTCTCTCTCTCTCTCTCTCTGCCTCTGTCTCTCTCAAATAAATTTATAGAAATATGAGAAAAAGGAAATAATCTTGGGAAGCTTGAATTCACCTAGACTGGAAGAAGTAGTAGTTGTAGTCTCCTTGAAGAGGATCACTAAGCAAAGGATATTTAATATGTCACATGCAAAGCATTTACTTTAACCAAGAAAAAGCATAAGTGAGTTAAAGACTTTTGTTTTGTTTTTTCAAGGTAGCATTTTACTCATGGCCATCCTCCTACCTCTGCCTGCTGAATGCTTGGATTACAGGCATGTGCTACCATGCCGTACTAAAGATGGATTTTATTAGAAGAAAACATGAATTTCTTATATATAGTCAAATTATGTTAAATATTTAATATGTTAAATATTAAATTCAATTCACCTTAGAATGAGGTACTTAAGCAGAAAAATAAGGCAGCAGCTCTCCAAAGACTACTTCACTGTGGAATAGGAGAGAAAAAGATAGGAAAGGAAAAGGAGGAAAGAAAGGAGGGAGGAGGGAAGAAAGCAAAGGATAACATTGTATTATGGATGTAAAACCACGGAAGTAGTAGTATTCAGAGTTAGAGTGATTGTTATTTAAAAGAAAGTCAATGTGAGGAAATATGACTTATTAAAATAATGTGAAATAAAACAGAAAAAAGCAATAATGTATGAAATTATACTATTAGAAGAGAGAGAAAATGGACAACCAGTATTTAGTTACAAAATTGTTTTCTTTAGAATAAAGAACAGAAGCTACAGGACAAAGAGACAATTTGCTTTTTAAAAGTGTAAATTTTTACAAATACCAGTTTTATAATTAGTAAGATTTAAGGAACAAAAAAAAAGAAACCTAATATAAAAACACAAGAAGTAGACAAAAATAATTAAAATCGCCATAATTGTTAGTGAATCAAATAAATATGCGTTTCCATGGCTAATGATAGCACAAAGGAAGAGAACACTTTGGGAACTAAGGCACAGTAAGACTGCTGGCCATTATCAATATTATTTAGCACTGTGTAGCAAGTAAGTGATTGAAATACTTTTTAAACACAGATATCCTAATCCATAATAATTATAGGGAGTCTATCTGAAATTCAAATTGAAGTTATTTTATGCCCGAATTCAAATTGCTTAGAGTTCACCACAATTCTTCAATAAAATCTGTATAATTAGCATCATTGATTTAATGTTGTTATAAAGAAAGAAGCAAGAGGGTTATAGGCTCAGAATTTCAAGCATGTGAAGCATAAAGATGAGGAAAGTCCTCCTGTGCCGAAGGGAAGGAGAATAATAACAGAACACTTTGAATAACACTATGCCACAAATTAGGAAACAGATAAACCTGTAAACTTTCTGAAAAGACAGCAACTACCAGGATTGACTCAGGAAACAGCATGACCAGATTAGATCTGTGTTGAGTAAAGAAATTAATTAAGTCAAATTCTCCATCAAAAGAAAATCTGGGTCTTTAATTGTTTTTTTTTTTTCTGCCATTATTTAAACAAGCATTACTATCAACTGTTCATAGACTCTCCCAGAAAATAGAAGTTGGGAAAGTTTCCAGTTTATTCTATGTGATTGGGATTCACAACATAATAAAAGCAAAGACCCTACCACACAAAATGACATATTATTATTGCTTGTTAATGTTTATATCACATGCCTTACCAAATTATTGGCAAGTTGAATGAGGTAACATGTAAAAAGAATGATACATCACAAGCTACTAAGAATGCAAGGTTGGTTTAGCACAGTATTCAGAGAATAAAGTTCAAACACCACATAATCATCTCCATACATATAGAGGAACTTTTGCAAAATCCAGCACACTTTCATGATCAAACACTCAAAAAACTAGCAGTAAAAAGGATCTGCTTCACTGATATGGGTCCTCTACAAAAACCTCACAGAGAACATAATTAGTGAAGATATTTAAACAATTTCCTTTTAAAGTAGACTGTGGTGAACTACATAATTCATGTTGAAATACTAACTGTGGGATAATATTTGGGAAGGGGCCTTTAAGAGATAATTAGGTTCTGAGGGTATAGCCCTACTGAATATTATCAGTGGTCCCTTTCTGTTCTCACTACTGCATATGAGGACTCAAAGAAAATAGTCACCTTCATGCAGGGAAAGAAACATTACCAGGCACCAAATCTGTTGGCACCCTATGCTGGACTTCATAACTCACAGAACACTGACAAATGATGCCAATTTTTTTTTAAGTTACCCAGTATATGTTGCACTACGTAACAACTGAAACTGAGAAAATAACCAATAAGTATGTTTGTTTTGGAATGATTACACAGAATTCTATTGGGTTGTTCTAGGCTAAAAGGAAAAGCAGGAAAAAAGGAAGGAAGGGAAAGGGCAAATGAAGGGGATGGAGGAAAGGGGAGGAGAAGGTCAGGGCAGGAACAAAAGAGGAGAGAAAAGCAGAACAGAGGAAGGGAAGCAGACCTAAAAATTGATTTATATATTTGGAAAAAATTTAGAAATACAAAACTTAATAATTGTTTTTGCTCTTCCAGTATTTGGGAAGCTGATATTGAAGTTTATGCAATGTGTAAAAGATACAGTAGAATCTAAAGAGTTTCGGAAATGTATAAGACAGATTTAAATATTTCTCAAATTCAAACCTATTCTTAGTCACAATGACTAAGACAGTCCTGAATCAAGACAGTCATACATATCAGTGTTATAGCCATGAATGTTCAGATAAGCCCTCACGAGCAATATCAATTCACTTTTCACCAAAGTGTCAAGACAATCCAAAGGAGAAAAGAATATTTTTTTAAGATAATGAATGAGGTTCAAAGAATTTTAAAAAGATTCCATATTATCCAGTGATACCACTTCCGAAAAAAAAAAAAAAAATCCCAAAAGATTCAGCACCAGTTTACTACATTTACTATAGAGGTATCTGCATAGCCATGTTTATTGACAGACTAGTAACAAAAGTCAAGCCTAATTACCTATGAATGCGTGAATGACAAAGATTATATATGCACCATGCAGTGGTATTCAGGCATAAAGAAGAACTAAATTATAGTAGGAAAATAGATGTAACAGGAAATAAATATAATAAGTGAAATAAGCCAGTCTCAAAAATATCAAGCTACCATCAACCATGGGCTACAAGAGAGCCTATACCTATTAAATTGATAGATAGTTAGGCTTGACTATTGTCACTATTGTGTCAATAAACATTCCTATGCCGATATTTTGTAGTAAATTGATAAAAATTTGAATAGAGATTTATCTAATTAGATTATGGAAGTGGAGATAAAACAAACATAAAGGTGTTTGTTTATAGAGATGAAAGTGTGAAAACTACAATAGCATTCCCTCTTCATGCCACCTGCAATAGCTAATGACACTGTACCTTCCTTGACAACTGTCAACAATCTGAAACGTCACACACTGTTGGTAGTAATGTTCAATGGAATGTAATTCAGTAATCAAAAAAATAAGTGGTGATGTATACTAAATGCATGAACCTTAAAAATATGCTAAATAAAAACAGAATTTCTTTTAAATATTTTATTATTTATTTATGTATGAGAGAGACAGAGGAAGAGATAGAGGCAGAGAGAAAGAGAGAATGGGCATGCCAGGGCCTTCAGCCACTGCGAACGAACTCCATACGCATGTGTCCCTTTGTGCATCTGGCTTACATGGGTTCTAGGGAATTAAACCAAGGTCCTTAGACTTCACAGGCAAGCACCTTAACTGCTAAGCCATTTCCCAAAGACCTCATGTGGTCAGATTCCATTTATACAACATGTGCAAGATAAGCAAATCTCTTAGCACACCATGCAGATTCATGTTGCTCTGCATCTGGGGCAAAGGTGATGCAAGAGACTGAGCAAATGACTACTATCTATATGTTACTGCGGGTAATGAAAACATAAAGTTAGACTCTGATGATGCTTATATTGGGCTGTGGGTATACCAAAGTGACTGGACTTTGAACTTTACATGAAAGAATTATATGACATGAGAAATAATAGACTGAATAACTATTAAACAAAAAGTGGTAAATGTAATCAATCATATAGGTAAAAATGCTTAGAAATCAAAAGATACATGTGGAGAAATATACATTGCTAATTTCTTTATTTAGAAATTATAAAATACCATCATGATTAGAAAATGAAGAATAAAATGAAATGGTACTGCATTTATCCTGGCAAGGATATAACTTTGGTAATACCTTATGTATTGCCAGAACATAAACCAGGTTAAATATTATAGGAGGCAGCTTGAGTAGACATGTGTCTAATACTAAGTATCTTTAAGTCAATGAATAT
This sequence comes from Jaculus jaculus, assembly GCF_020740685.1. Lineage (NCBI taxonomy): Eukaryota > Metazoa > Chordata > Mammalia > Rodentia > Dipodidae > Jaculus > Jaculus jaculus. The sequence goes on from NC_059102.1 coordinate 312,310,957, forward strand.
AAAAGAATATTTAAAAATCATAGTTTGGTATAATTTAATAAGAATAGTGAGTGATGATGCAAATATCTATAAATAGAAGATAGCATAAATTCATATTTGTCTAACAGTTAACAATTTCTGTAAGCTTTTTGTGAGAGAAGATAGAACATATAGTGGGAATAGAATGAGAAAAGCAAATTACAGTAAGAAAGAATAGTATGACACCTATTGAAATACGTAGTGAGTACACTATATGTGAGCATACAAATGCTTTTATATGCAGAAGAATTGCCAGATAGGATACACAAGGATAAGTTAGAAGAAGATAGATGTAGGAATGGGATAAGAGCCTTTGCTACTACATCTATACCTAAGCATATGACTTTTATAGTAAATATTTTTAAATGTTTGAAATATATGAGGTTGGTGTCACCTTGTGGAAGCATAAATAATATTTAGGAACTATTGAGGTCTACAAAGTGATTTTTTTTTCTTTTATGCTCTCAATACTTTCAGTGATTTGTCTTATAATCTGCATTTGACAGAACAAGCCTGCAAAGGGAGCTCAACAATTATGGATGATTTAGGTTCCTTTTGTCTCTCTGCTGTCCCATTCTAACAGATTCATCCTCAAGGTCACTGCGTCATCTAAGATGGAAGATAAAGTTGCATGTGTCACCTATTTTTCTTAACTTCCCAGTCTTCTACTTAAAATGCATCAATTTAGAGTTGAGTGTTAACAATCATTATTACAAGACTATTACAATTGGCCAATTTCTGTTGTAATTAAAATGTCAGGGTTAAAAATTACATTCACATTGGCCTTTTACACCATTGCATTTTCACTTTGATTAGCTTATAAATTGAAACAGAAATGCAGTAGAATAAATTTATAGAGTTGTAACATCAAATACAACCCTAATATTTTTTCTATTATCCAGTGATTTACCTTATCTATGTGTTCCCTTAAAGTTCCTTTATACTAACGACATTTTCACCTAATTCTCCTTCCTTCACTTTTAACATGCCAGTGTCTTGTAGCAGAATATTGAGTTTTGACAGTTGGTCCGTCATCCCTGATATTCACATCTGGCAGCGTTATAAAGTGACAGGTCTTTCATAATTCTTTTTGAATTCACTATGGTAATGTTAATCATAAGTGATGAACTTTGTGTATTCTATGGACATAATGGGCAATTCTATATGACTGAGACTCTAATTTTACTCTATCCTAATGGGCTCTAATTGTAACAATGAGCGATCATGTCAGTTAAAGGCAGTGCTGACAGCGATTGATGACAGCACCGAAAGCCCTGACACCATTTTGGAACAGAACTTGAAGCAGTCAGTTGCAAAGAAGCGAGATCACATTGACCATCAGGCAATCATTTTTCCTACACTGGTTTATCTTACAAGTTTCTTCTACTTTTAAATACCATGAGCTATCTCATTTTCACTGTTGATAATTTTGTTTCATTTGTTTGCCTGTTACAGTGTTATTTCTATTTCAGTAGACATATCACTCTCAAAAACACCATAGTGTCTTATAGGACTTTTAAGAGAAAGGTGTTTCTGCAACAATGACTCTGAAGAAGATGCCTCTTGTACTAGGAACATGTTTTGGCCAAGAGAATTGACAGCCAACTATCCAACTGCACGTGGGACGTCTGGGAATTAGTATCATCCCAGATGCTTTGTCGACCTCCTTGCCAGTGTTGTTGTGGATTGCAGGCTTCTGTTGTGCCCAAAGACAGTCCTTGTAGAAATATTAAATTTGGGGCTATAGAGATGGCCTAGCGGTCCTTAGCCTGTGAAGCCTAAGGACCCCAGTTCGAGGCTTGGTTCCCCAGGTCCCACATTAGCCAGATGCACAAGGGGGCGCATGCGTCTGGAGTTCGTTTGCAGAGGCTGGAAGCCCTGGCGCGCCCATTCTCTCTCTCTCCCTCTATCTGTCTTTCTCTCTGTCTGTCGCTATCAAATAAATAAATTTAAAAAAAGGAAATATTAAATTTGTTTTCTATTTATGCATAGGCTCTAGCTCCAAAGTTATAAAATATTTTCTTACAAAATCATGACTTGCTGAATGAGTGAAGAACACAAAATGCTCTAGACACAAAGCATTGTAAGAGAGCAATACAATAGTATAAATGCACTAACTTTGCTGAATAGCTATTGTGTATAGGTGCTTTATGTTAACTCCAACAAATTTGTGCAGAAACAGCTAAAGGAAGCATAAGTATTCAAAAATCACTAAGATACTTTTCTAAAAATATTTTATTTAGCTGGGTGTGGTGGTCCACACCTTTAATCCCAGCCCTCAGGAGGCAGAGGTAGGAGGAATGCCATGTGTTCAAAGCTACCCTGAGACCACTGAGTAAATTCCAGGTCAGCCTGAGCTAGACTAAGACCCTACCTCAAAAAATATTTTATATATTTGACGGAGAAGAAGAGAGACAGAAAAAGGAAGAGAATGGGCTTCTAGCCACTGCAAAAAACTCCAGACACATGTGCCACCTTGTGCACCTGTTGAATCGAACCTGGGTCCTTTGGCTTTGCTGACCAGGGCCATAACTGCTAAGCCATCTCTCCAGCCACAACAAAGATGCTTAATAAGGTTATCTTCACCACATGTGTAGTTTGACAGAATGTACTTTAAAAACTCTCCCTTGTCTACCTCCAAGATGAGTATTGCTGACTTAACTGATTATTTCCTTAGTATCCTGTACCTCTGTTGTGTTTGTCACAGTGTATTGAAAGTAGTTCCCTTAATTAATCTCTTTAATTAAACTCTTGCCCCTATAACAGTGACATTATTTTATAAATATTTGTGACCTTAGCCCTGTTAGTTTGAGATTAGGTTTATAGTAGGGTTCAGAAGACCTCGAGCTGGTAGTAAACGTGTGATAAAATGAGGTACTAGAACACAGATACATAAGGCAAGGTCACTGGAAAGGAACCAAGAACACTGGATGTGTTCAGGGAAGGATCCATGTGCATTTACCCTAAACTCTCTACACTCACCATTGCCTTCTGTAGGGTGTTTTTCTGAATAGATGCATAGAATTATGGGTGTTAATCCTGATTAGATTGAGTTTACCCCTATAAAGAATCTCCTTAGTGTAGTACAGGTCTCAAATGGAAAGGTTGATGAAACATTGTAATTATAAAAGGCTTGAACATCTTTATGAGATGTACAATTGAAGGCAAAATGATTGCTATTTACTTTATTATTTCTTATAGCTGATACTTATCTTGAAGTTGATAGCAAACCCACCAAGCTTGAATTTTCTGATTCATTTTTATATTCCTCAAGATAAAAACAGTGTTAGTGACAACTTGTTAACTATGTGCAAATTGATATTTTTGCTATATTTTAAGCATAGCATTATGTAAAATAATACCATAAAATATGTTTAAACATGTGAGCACATGTGAAATTTTTCTCTAGAAAAAGGTGGGACCTAGCTATGGAAAAAGGTTCATTTAGGCACTGAAGATTATAGCCCATTTTCCCTGCCATCTTTCTGCTTCCTATTTTGCTAAGATGTGTGAAGTTGAGGAGCCCTGGTATCATGTTTCAGCTATTATGGGCCTGCATAAAACTATCATTTTCCCTCCATGGTGGACTTTATCCCATCAAATCCTAAACTAAAATAAATCTCTCCTCTCTTAAGTTTATTCCAGCCAGAAATTTATTCACAGTGATAAGAAGAGTAGTGAAGAATATTACTTTATAATTTTCAAGAGTATAGGATGAAAAAATGTATTAATATTCATAAGCTTAATAAGTTGTATAGGCAGTATGAGAACTTAGAATTCAATCTTTTAACCCAACACACTTAATTTATTATAATAGGAAATATGAGATAAATTGAACATCAGTATGGTAAATGCAGCATAGTAAAAAGATGTCAATTGGAGATATTGCATATTGAGTCTACCTCAATTCAACTTTACTCTTATAGTAACTAATGTGAGCTTGGACCAGATTAGCTCTAATGTACCTTCCAATCTTAAATTATGACATTCAAAGTTCAGAGAGCTTGAGTACATGGACATTTGATAGGCCTAATCAGAGACTCTCTAATTTGATAATACACACAGAGAAGACATTACTCTCATTTAGTAAATATCATACTTGGAACATCATTATATCTGTCAACCAAGTAGGGCATTGTGGACTCATGCATCACAACTTTATAATCTGCTTCTGATTCTGAAAAACCATTTAAAGATGACCTATTCCCAGTGTGCTGTAGACAGAGTAAAGGGAATGAAAGCCAGGGATTATAATGTGAGATAGAGAAGAAGTGGAGAAAGCAAACAAAAGAATAAAGTAGATACCAGAAGCTATGCAGGTTGTAAATTAGTTGTCTTTCTGCTGTGTTTGACATTCTACAGTCTGTATTATTCAGAAGACATCTGATTTAATATGACCTTCAATCTATTTTTTATCTTTCTCATTTCAAATGTGATACCTTATAGTAAATTTATATTCACACACATATAAATACATAATAATCATTTTCACATAATTATTATAAATTTTTTACTGAGAATACTTCGTAACTACAATTATATAGGCCATAAATATATCTTGTTCAAAAATGAGCAAATTTAGATACTTTAAACAAGTACTTGCCTTTTATTCCAGTATATAATAGGCACCTATAATTTCTATGCTAAGTTTTAGATTAGGACTACAAAAAGGTGAAATTAAGAAAATATAATTTTTAGAAACCATCAGTCTATTTGGACAAATAAAAGGGAAAACATATGAATGCCTTAATCAGAAATAGACAAACATGTTTTACTTCTATATAAATACACAGATATATGTGTCTAAAGACATTTTGGAATAAATATAGCATTTTGAGAGTCATAAAAATATCCACAGAGAAATGAAAGATGAATTGTCACAAAAGAAGCAGAAAATAAATTCCAAAAATAAAATTTGAAAATTGAAAAGTTATGATATAGTAATCGAGAAAATGCAGTAGAGGGTTCAATGAGCAAATCAATTGGTTTCAAGGAGATATAATGGCAAACATTTAAGCCATCTTTCTATCTGATCTTACTGGAAGTGAAGTGAATGAGGGTCCACCTTGGTTGGGGTACTTTTAATCACTGAGGGGTCTTTAATTCACTAGTCCATTTATGTTGGCAGGACAGTGCCTCACAGTTCACCTTCCCACCCCCTCTTCCACAATATTCTCTGTGCTTTGAAGGACATGGTATAAGTTTCCTTTCATTTTGAGATTTTGGCAGCCTCTTATTTTGTGTTTTGGTGACCTTTTTCTACCAGCTTCTCCACAGAGTAGGTTCTTAGGTGAGCAGTGAGGACAACTCCCACCTTCAATCCACCTCTTCCTCTGCATGGCTTCCTGGGCTCTGCTGAGTGTGTGACAGAGGTAACTTCTCCAGTGCTGGGCACTCAGTTTCCTCTTCTTGTCATTTCTGTGGGTGTTGACTCTTTATAGTATTGGCCTACATCTGTAACAATTAGGTTCTCTAGTCCAGAGTGAGAGTACTACTATTCTAAATGGATAAATCCATATATTTAGCGTGATTTTTGATGGACATAACCTCTCCATGTAGCTAGAGAACAGTGAAAGCTTCCTTGTAGGGTCTATGACCTTCCAAGGCACAGACTTCTGACTTGCTTCCCAGTACCAGGTGTGGGTTTCTTTCCACTGAGCCAGCCTCATATCCAATCAGAGAACAATTAAATTACCACCAGAACCTATGTGCCACTATTACACCCATGGGCACATTTTGCCCGACTGTTTGATTGCTAGCAGGCTGCATTGCTTGTTCACACTTTTGATGACTTTTATCCCTTAGCAGCTGCCATAGCACATTCTAGCACTATGACAACCGGTCAGCAGGGGGTTGGCTTCTAGCTCAGTAAGCTGGAGTGCTGGAGTGATTATTATTATCATTATTTATTATCACTCTTATTAACTTAAGAAATTTAATAGTAAATTGGTGCTGTTCCCATCCCGTTATCCGCTCTTTGTGCCCTCTCCTCTGTCCCCAAATCCCTGAGGACTCTCCTTTTTCAAAGTAGTCCTTGTTCCATTTTTCTGTCACATTCCTTTTGTCTTCCTCCCTCCTGGCCTCCATGTCAAAATGTTGATGGGCTCAGAACTATGTTAGTCTTATGGGGGTATCAGTAATCAATAATGTCCCTCATCTCTAGCACTGTCCCAGGGAAGATAAAAAGAAATCTGATCCCTTAAATAACTTGTCATCTCATCCCTCTGACAATGTGAAGACAACTTCATAAAGATTGAAACTCCTAAAGTGTGTAAATATTTCTTTAAAATCTCTTTAGAACTAATTCACTTGACCATCAAAATGCATTTACTCATTTTTATCTTTATTTCCATTGATAATCTCAGTTCTTCAGTCCTCAATGATAATTCCACTAAACATCCTTCGTTTAAATGCCCATACTTGTTTGGGGGATATAATTAAGTTTCCAGGTTGCTTAGGAAACTAAACCTAGGCAGCAGCTGCCACAGCTTCATAAAGAGGTCCCCGTCCAATTCAGTTTCTTTGTCAGAGGTTAAATGGATGACACACATTATTTCAGAGGAAGCCTTTTAAAAATAATCTATTTCGTTGAACTTTAAATATATATTTTGCAATGTTATAACCCAAGAAATAATTTTTTCTGAGAGTTTCTAAAGGAAAAGAAGGCTACCAAGCCACTGACAGATGCATGCAGCAATGGGGCCCTGGCTGTGAAGGAGATCAGAGCAACATCTGCAAAAGTGCCAACATCTCCAGACAGGTGAATGAAAACCACCTGACATAGCAATGGTGCTAAGAAGCCTGTCTCAGGCTAGCCAGGCAGCCAGTTATTCTTAGAAAAGTAACAGAATATTCAGTATCATAGAAGATTTTCAACTCAAGAGATGACCAACATAATGATAACAGTACCAGCTGTTTATCAAAGTTTTGTAAACAGTTTTTGCATGACTTATCATCATAATTAAAATATTTATTAAAGGCAAGTATTTTAGTCAATTAAAAAATACAGCATTTACTCTCATATATTTTAATATAATGAGTTGATATTTGTGTGTATATACTAATGTGGTCACCAGTATACATTCCCTGTATGCAAAGGTATGATTTGAACTGTTGGGTGCAAAGTGATATAAAATATGTAACCTGAGATAATATTATTAAAAGGAACAAAGAGTGAGTTCTGCAAGATTTTTCAGCCATGTAAAGGACTTTTCTTCATTAGGAATTGAACTAATAGGTATATATTTTACATGGCAGAAATACATTGGGATTTTTTGTTTCTTTATAAAGAATTCTTTTATTCTCATGTGTAAAATTAAGAAAATACCTTGAAATTAGAAGCAGTACTATTAGTGAATAATATGACACCAAAAGTAAGGGGAAGGCAAGATCAATGTGGATAATAATATGATCAATATCTTATATACATGTATGAAAGTGTCATTATGAAACAACTATTTTGTACAATTAATATATACTGATGAACTTTTATAATGGAAACTAGTTTTAAGGTTATACTTTTTAAATTGGTTTAAGTTGCTATCTTTGAGAATAAATAGATTTTTAAATTATGAATAACCTTTTAAGCATATTTCACCTGCTAAGCTAAAGATAAATTCAACTGAAACATTATGTTTCTTGAAAGGTATTTTTGTGGGTATTGCAGCCTTAATGGGAGAGCTAGGCATAGAGATGAGTAAGGTGCTCTTAATCTAAGCTAGAGATGAGATATTGATGGTCTGAGCTATGGAAGCAGCAATAAAAAATGCAATTAAGCAAACCAATTTGAGATGAAATTTGGAGTCAAATTTGATGGGATTTTGTGTTTGGATATAAACAGAAAGAGAAACTAAGGTTCAAGTTAACACTTCTAACATAGACAAAAAATGTGGAGTTAAAACTATTTTGTGAGATAGTAAAACATCAGAGTTAGATCATGGAAATTTTTTGACCAATCATGCCTGGTGCACCTGTCCTAGACATTGGAGATATAGTCAGAAGTATGAAAGACAGTGGTATTCACCCAAAGTAGCTTATACCAGGCCTACAGAGTGTGAAGAAATACATTTTCAGATGTATAAACATGATAATGATGGTAGGAAGTTGTTGAAGACTTAATGAAAAGTGCTAAGATTGATGTGAAGGACAAGGATGTGCTTGTGATGGAGTTTAAAGAAAGCTATGATGAAATAGTCAAGCAAGTTTCCCCCATGAAGATTTCAGGTAAGTGACTGCTAGACAGAGTCAAGTGATGAACTGAGGACCCTGCCTTTCAAGAAGCACAAGTATTACAGAAGCTCCAAAGTGGGATGAACTAGACACATTTTACAAAAAAAAACATCTGAGTAGTTAAAGCAGAGTGGACAGTTCAATGGGGGGAGTCGGAGATCATCACACACTCACAATAACGATCAAAAAACTTAAACACAGAGGTCTCCAGAAAGAATTCCATTTTTATTCTAACAGTATTAAGAAAATAATATATGTGAAAAATGTTCAATCTTAAGGGAGCAGAGTATAATTCCTTAAAGAATGGTGAAGTTACAGATGCCTAGTAAACTAGTAGACTTGGTAGTGATTACATGATCATATTTTCTTCTTATGTTAGACATTTCCCAAAGAATTCTGAGACAAATTGCCTTTGGAGACTAAGGGGCTTCTAGAAAGCATTTGCTAGATTTGAGGAAATATGAGAGGAACAATACTCTGTTGCATGAATGCAAGTGAAAAGTCAATATTTAGTTGAATTTATCCAGGTTTGATTATTATTAAGCTAGTATTAAGAGGTTAACAAAGAATGTAAGAATCAATGATGTTTCCAAGTGTTTGATTATAATACTGTAGCATAGAACAAGCATGAATGATGGATCAAGAAAGACATATAAAAGATTAGAGGTCCTTAGGTGAGAGAATATTGGTCATAAAGGAGTTATTGCAGTGAACTATAAGCAGAAGATGGAGGAGGAAGAGAGACAGAAAGAGAATTGACATTGATTGTTCAGAGGGAGTGTCACTGGCCTTGAAATGGATTTGGATAAGTGAGATGGGTAGAAAACTTGTTCAGGTAAGCAAGAAGCCAGAAGATTGGATCAACTATCTTAATTAAGAGGTTATTAAGGCTATGGCATGTCGTATTTTGAGCGGGATCTGAAAATATAGTCTGCCAGATGCTAAAATCAGTAAGGGAACTTAGCTAAAGAGAATATAATTTGATTTTATGAACTTTAAATTATCTCAAATGTTTGCAAGAAGGCAGAAGGAGAGCCATTTTGCTGTAGCATGTGCCCTTATGATAACTTCCTGATATAAGAGGTTTATTAAACACTGAATTCTATGTGTTATCCAAAACATTTCATAGAGAACTAGAAGTCAAGAAAGTAAGTTAAATGTGTAAAAAAATGAAACATTTTATAGTTGATGGAAGTTAAATACATGGAATGATTTTGCTCAACTGATATGAATTTTAAGAGAAAAATAATCATTCCAGGAAGCAGAGAATAAAAGAGAATGATAATCATCTACAAGTGTAGAAGGGTAACATAAGTAATACTATAAAATTTTGGTAATGGGGACATGTTTCAAGATATAGCTTAACACTAGCCATAGCCAAGGCTATGAAGGTTTCAGTTAAGAGTATCCTTTGAGTATAGCAATATGAGTTTGTTACCAATGTAAAATGAGGCCAGATTTAAGACTAAACTAGTTTTTTAAAGAATTTAATGTAAAGTATATAAATTACAGAATTATACCAAAGTAAACATAAATACAAAGTCTTCATAGGAAAGAAGAGATAACCAAAAAGAGTAATGAGGCTTGTAAATTATTTGTTGGTATTGTCATGAATAAATCCCCTGTACGTTAATATATTCTCTCATTTAGAGTTCTTTGATGTCATATGGTAGTAAGCATATTTAACTATAATGATTTTTTAAAATAAATATACCATTCCCACTCTTTGTACATTTATCAAATGTAGTGAACATATTTTATTAAACCCTGAATTTGCTTAGTATGTGTAGCAGCCAGTAAGTGTCATGGGTGGAATGACAGCGTTAGAAACCACTGGAGTAGAGAGGGGGATGGATTATTTGAAGGAACATACTCAGAGTATTTCCAGGATTGAGAAAGGTGTGAAGGGTATGGTGGACTCATTCCACAACAAATAATTATATAACTGGAGAAACATATTTAAATATACCTACATATACATAATCATTTAAAGTCTCTGGAAATTTTTCATAGGGTATCCAGTGATTAGAAAAGGTAATATTCATGCTATTCTTTTAAGTCATGACAAAACAAAAAAAGTTCTTCCCAACACCAAGAAATTTCTTACAGAAACCATTATGAGAGCTCTAATCCATGTGGGTGTGGTCAAGAAATTTGAACTCTAGAGAGACACTGAGGATACTCAAAAATGCATTGAGGCAGAAATCCAATCCAGAGGTTGCTGAGAACGCAACACTAAAGTCAACTTAAAGCAAACCCACCAAGACCCAGGGAATTTTATGGAAGAGGGGTTGGATGGATTGAATGGCACACAGGATGGGAGGGAATATCCAGTGGTATTGACCTCTTCCACAAAAAAAAATGTGTGACTCCTGCTCTCACAACCCATAACCCATGATGAATACCAGCTATCCCACTAGGGAGGAGGGAAATAGGAGTACCAACACATGATGTGGTCATACAAATTTCAAATTTATTTGAAAAATGAATAAGAAAATGGAACTCTATTTTTGCCCATTTTAAAGTGTAGGAACAGAGAGCAGCCTGGGAAAGGCAGGCCACTAGTGTTTCTTATGTCCCACAGACTCAAGTTAAAGGTACAATATTTTGGAAAAAAGACAAAAATTCCTCCAACAATGTTTTGTAAGGCTGAAAGGTAGGGGAATAACAGGCACTTATAATGAGTAGATGAACAGCTTTGGTTAAAGGACCCACAGTAAAGGTATTACTGAAAACAGTGGAAATATTTGGACAGGGCAGTTAAATGGGTTTTTGGAACATTTGTATAAAATTAGCAACACACTCACCATTAGAACAATCAAAAGTTAACTAGAGAGAACCAAAGACAGAGAGCTAAAGCCAGGCCCTCCTGGAATGGCAGTCACCCTGGGAGCTGGGAGGATGTGGATAAAGAGGAGGAGCAATCAGAGCAAGTAAGAGTGCGTGCCAGTTAAAGAAGAATCAGAGCAGGGCACAGGGAAAATTAAAGACAGTTCCCATGGTACAAAGCATGTCCAAATGGGGACATTAGAGGCTGCATACTGTGAGCCAAGTATATTTCTCAGCCGACTGAACCAAATCATTGAACAAATGAATAAATGACCAAGCAATGGGTTAAGGTGAGGTTATCAGGATCTTGATAATTAGAATAAACCTAAAATGCTTGGTTTTCAACAAAAACAACAAAAAAAATTACAAGACACAAAGCAGGAATGTGTGACCAGCCATAGAAATGAGGAGATAACTTAGAGAACTACAGTACATCATATGAAAGAGGTATTGATATATTTGTTAAATAATAAATAGAGATTCTTCTTAAGACTGAGACACAAAGTCTGGTATTAAAAAGTGTCACAAGCCGGGGGTGGTGGTGCACATCTTTAATCCCAGCACTCAGGAGGCAGAGGTAGGAGGATTGCTTTGAGTTCAAGGCCACCCTGAGACTCCTTAGTGAATTCCAGGTCAGCCTGGGCTACAGTGAGATCCTACCTCAAAAAACAAAACAAAACAAAACAAAAAACTGTCACAACTGACAGAGTACTTCAGAATTATGGATCATATTAAATGCACCAACAGACACATGATGTGAACCAAAGAATAAATGGAGTGAAAGAACAAGGAAATATATGCTAAGAAATACTGACTGAAGACTTGCTGAATTTCATGAAAACCATTGATTTGCACAATGAAAAACAAATTGAAAACCTACAAATAAGGAAAGGAAGAGGTGGATGTGGTGATTCACACCTTAAATCCCACCACTCACGAGGAACAATTAGGGGGATTGCAGTGAGTTCAAAGGATAGCCTGAGATACATAGTGAATTCAAGGTCAACCTGGGTGTGTGTGAGACTCTATCTCAAAAAAAAAAAAAAAAAAAACAAATAAAATTGAAGGAAAAGAAATAGGAAAAAGGAGTCCATAGTTAGAATTGTCACAAGCAAAATGTTGATAGCATGACACAAAGAAAAAAATCTAGAAGTCATCAAAAGGAAAACCATCACTTACAAGAAAACCCAAGTGAGATTATTTTAACAGCAGATATCTCATCTGAAACAATGGAAGACAGAGGCAGTGCTGACATGTTCATAGAAATGAAAGCAAAAATTGTCAACCAAGAGCTTTTCCTAGAAAGAAAGTATCTGTCAAAAATGAAGGCAAAGGGGTACAGAGGTATGGCCACACCTCTCCTTCCTGGCTCCTCCCAGATCCCTGATCTTTACTCCCTGTACAGACAGTGTGCAGGCTGGTGTGGTGTTGGAGTGAGTAGGCCAGACTCCTGTTTCCTGGCTCCTCCTAGTTCCCTGGTCCAGGTTCCTTGGGCCAGTCTGTGCACAGGTGGGTGTGATGTGGGGTTAAGTAGGCCATATACCTGTTCCCTAGCTCCTCCCAGTCCACTAGCCCTGGTAGATCCCATTATACCTTGTTTAGGGAGGCCTGGTCCCTTTTGAGGTGGGGAATCAGGCCTTTTGCTCTGGTATCCTGACTGGCCACTGGGTACCAACATCCCTGTTCACCTGAGTCAGATGGTACAAAGGCCAAAGGACCAAAACGTGCTTCCTCCTTAGTAAAATAAAGTCTTCCTAAAATAGGTAGACAACAATGTAACAAAAAGCCAATGAGAGTCAGAAAACTAAAACAACTAATGAGACCCTAACCAATGAAATCTCTAAACTGGGAGAAAACCATCAAAGAAGCAACAATTGCATCAGTGAAATTGAACAGAATTGTCTTCTAGAAGACTTACCATTTAATAGTAGGCTTAACTTGATTGAAGAAAGCATTAGAACCCTCCAAAGAAATATTAAAAATTGATGGTGAGTTAAGAAATACAAGATCTCAACAACTGGTGGATTAAGTTTAATGAAGACATGATCAAAGGCAAGAATGAATTCCAGGAAGCATCAAGAAATCCAAAACTTGGGCTGGAGAGATGGCTTAGCGGTTAAGTGCTTGCCTGTGAAGCCTAAGGACCCCGGTTCGAGGCTCGGTTCCCCAGGTCCCACGTTAGCCAGATGCACAAGGGGGCACACGCGTCTGGAGTTTGTTTGCAGAGGCTGGAAGCCCTGGCGTGCCCATTCTCTCTCTCTCCCTCTATCTGTCTTTCTCTCTGTGTCTGTCTCTCTCAAATAAATAAATAAATAAATAATTTAAAAAAAAAGAAATCCAAAACTTAAAATAATACCCCAAGAAAGAACTGGGGGGGGGGGAGCTAGAGAGATGGCTTAGTGGTTAAGTGCTTGCCTATGAAGCCTAAGGATCCCAGTTCGAGGCTTGGTTTCCCAGGACCCATGTTAGTCAGATGTGCAAGGAGATGCAAGCATCTGGAGTTCATTTGCCCTAGCACACCCATTCTCCCTCTCTCTCTCCCTCTTTCTCTCTCTCTCTCTCTCCCTCTCTGCCTCTTTCTCTCTGTCACTCTCAAATAAATAAAAAAAAATAAAAAAAAGAGTTGGAAATGATGCAAAACAAAACAACAGAAAACAAAATCAAATTGAAATTATAAAAACCTCTCTATAACCCCTCTCTAACAGAGTGAACAGGGAATTGTGGGATACTCTAAAATGACCAAACATCTGAATAATTGATATACCAGAAGGAGCAGAAATCCAGGCCAGAGGCATAGAGAACATATTCAATAAAATTATTGAGTAAAATTTTCTCAAAAGAGAGGCCCATCAAGATACAAAAAGCCCACAGAACAACAAATAGATAGGACCAAAGAAGATACTCTCCAAGACATATTATGGTAAAAACTCTTAAAAACGAAAACAAATAGAGTGTTAAAAGCAGCAAGAGAGAAACAACTCACAATATGCAAAGGCAAACCTATCAGAGCTGTATCAGATTTCTCAATGGAAACCCTGAAAGCCAGAAGGGTCTGGAATGGAACAATTCATAGTCTAAAATCTGTGGCTTCAAACCCAAGCTACTCTACCCAGCAAAAGTATCCCTCATAATAGATGGTGAAAGAAAAACTTTCTATGAAAAAAGGCAACTCTATGATTGTATGAACACAAAGCCAAACCTACAGAGAATACTTGAGAGAATACTACACAAAGAACAGTCAAATAACCAATCTCAAAGGCAACAATCAGAAGATTACAATAACCAAAAGAGACCAGGCTCAAAATAGTACAAAACAAAATAAAGCACCAGACCCCATAAAACACCTCATTATGGCAGTGATTATTTCAAATCTCATAGTAATAACCTTAAATATTAGTAGTCTAAATTCACCCATAAAAAGACAGAGGTTACCAGGATGGATCAAAAATAGGATCCTTCTACCTACTGTCTTCGAGAAACCCACCACACCACTAAAGATAGACACCTCCTCAGGGTGAAAGGTTAGAGGCCCTGTTGTAGCCATTATCTCTCAATCTCTCTGCCTCTTTGCCTCTTTCAAATAAGTAAATAAATAAAATATACTTTCAAAAAGCTCTTCATTTCACTGATTTTTAAAATTGCTTTCTTAGTGTCCAATTCGTGAATTTCTGCTCTAATCTTGATTATTTCTTTCTGTCAGGAGGTTTTTTGGGTTGGATTCTTCTTGTTTTTTCAGTGCATTTAAGTGGACAGTCAGGTTATTAATTTGGGATTTCTCTGTCCTTGTAATGAAGGAATTTAGGGCTATGAATTTTCCCCTTTAGTCTGTCTTTATTTTGTAACATAACTTTTGGTAGGTTGTGTTTACATTATCACTTACTGCTAGGAAATTTACATGAACCCATCCCCCAACACTTGTGAATCTGGCTTATGTGGGTCCTGATACTTGAACTGGTTATCCTTTGGCATTTTAGGCAAACAATATGTATAAAAAATGAAATTAGACCCACTCATTTTGCCATATACAAAACTTGAGTGCAAATGGAAAGTTCTTCAACATAAGACTTTTCAACCACTAGAAGAAAAACTAGGAGGCAGTCTTTGCAATATAGGACTGGGAAAAGACTTCCTGAGCAAAACCCCAGTAGTATAGGAAATTAAACAAGCATTCAATCAATGGGATCTCATGAAAGCAAAAAGCTTTTCACAGATAAGCATACCATAAGCAAAACCAACCGATTATCTATTGAATGGGAGAAAATCTTCATCAGATATAACACTGGCAGAAGCCTAATATCTAAAATCTACAAAGAACTCAAAAAAAACTAAACAATAAAAGATCAAACAACCCACTCCAAAGTAGGGAAGAGCACTAAATAGGGACTTCCAAGAGGAAGAATTACAAATGGCTAGCACACACTTAAGAAAATGTCATCATCCCTAACCATTAGGGAAATGCAAATTAAAACAACTATGAGATTCCACCTTACCTCAGTAAGGATTGCAAGCATTAAAAAAAATCAAATAAAAACAAATGTTAGCAAGGGTGTAGAGAAATAGGAATACTCATTCACTGTTGGTGGAATGCAATCAACTCAAAGTCTAAGGGACTCAGAAGCAAACAACCTGCTGTGAAGCTCACACAAGTGCAATAGCGGCACCCAGTCATGATGAGTAACCAAATGCTCTTGAATTGGCTAACAGATATTCTCAGTGGAAAGTAAACCATATCCAGAACTGGGAAATGAGTCAGAATAATATCAAGATAACTGAGCTTTCTATTTTCAAGCTCCCACTAGTCTTGGGCTATAAGAGGGTCTACACCCTTTAAATTCTCTCTAAATTGATACTGGTTATCCCATTAAACTGGTGCTGACTTCACTCTCCATTGGAGAATCTACTTTTCTTTCTCAGTGCACTCCACCCCAGCCCCAGCTGAAACCACAGAAGAACTGGGAAAATGAATGCTGCTTTCTTAATGGATCTGGTTTCAGCACAAAGGTGAAGGAGATAGACACTGAGGACACTCCACACCTACCAAACTAGAGATCCAGAGGCTTCTAAGTGCCCATCACTGAAGTAAACTTAAAATGCACCCAACATGGCTCAGAGAATTTTGCCAAAGATGGGGTGGAAAGACTGTTATGGTCACAGGTTTGGACATTTTGCACAAAGACAACTTACTACTGCCCCCATAATGCATGACCCACGATCCCCTTGGGGTTGACTTGGATGCCCAATGAGGAAAGGCTCTTCAGAAAATGGGCAGGGAGAATGGAAAGGATGGTACCAACATGTGTTGTTTACATCCTAAATATGACCATAGGTCATAAAAATAAATTTTAAAAAAGTGAAGACAGAATAAAGAAAATAGCAGATACATTAAAACTGAGAGGATTTGTTCTTCTAAGTCTGTCTTAAAAGTGGGGGAATCATTAAGCTGAGTGTCAATAGTATTAAGCAGTAATTTCAATCATTTCATGCCAAATGGAATAATTAAAATAATTATGTAGGCAATTATAAAAGATAATGGAATTGATCAATTATCTAATCAGGAAATATATACATCCTTAAAAGGATGGAAATATTCATTTTTGAGACAACATGAATGAACATGAAGGGACATGCTACATCACAGACAGCAAGACAGGCAATACAACAGAATTTCACTTGTATATAGACTAGATACAAGTTGAGCTCATAGAAGTAGCTGGAAAACTGCTTCATTTTTATAATCAAGGACTGGGAGATGAGAGAAATAAGAAAATGTGGGGGAAATGTGTCATTATATATCACATTCTAATAACTGATTTGAAGAACATTTGAAGAACATCCATCCATCCATGTACAATAGTAGTTATCGGCTTAAATATAATATAACATGCTATTCCATAATAAAAAGAGTTAGTTCATGGAAGCATATACACATAAAAAAATATGAAATTCCCAGAAAGTGGATGGATCTTGAAAATATAGCGAGTTGACTTATGCTCAGAGAGACAAACATTGCATGTTCTCTCTCATATATACATCCTAAATTTTTAATTCTTTTTAATTTATTCTTTATTTATTTGAGAAAAAGTGAGAAGCAGATAAAGAGAGAGAGAGAGAGAGAGGCAGAGGCAGAGAGAGAGAGAGAGAGAGAGAGAGAGAGAGAGAGAGAGAGAGAGAGAATTGGCATACCAGAGTCTCTAGCCTCTGCAAGCAAACTCTAGATATACCCACCACCTTGTGCATCTGCCTTAAAGTGGGGAATTTTACCTGTCTCCTTTGCCTTTGCTGGCAAGTACATTAAACATTATTCCATCTCTCTAGCTCAAAATTTAAATTTCATTTGTATGTAAGTTGGCGTGAGAGTCAGTAGAGACCAGCAAGTGAGAAAGGAGCTCTATGTGTATGGGAGGGGGTGAGAGGGGAAGGATTTAGAGGAAAGAATAATATATATGTAAGTAGAAGGGTGGAATACTCAAGGTGGTGTATCTAAAGTTGGGTCAGGGCAAGGGAACAGGGGACATTACAGGATACAGGAGTGTTTACCCAAACTAATAACATTATGAAAAATAAATAGGGTAAAAGACTTCTTTATTAGCTAATTAAAAATACATCAAAGATTTTATTTTAAAGAAATAGATAGCTTTTCCACATCCTCTCCAAAATCTATTTTCATTTGATTTTTAATGTTTGCTATCCTTAGTGGGGTTAGTGGTAAGACCCTACTGCTGAAAACACAATATGCTGATGGTATGGAACATGGAATGACCTGGCTGGAATCTTCAAGAGAGTCAGTCTCCAAACAGTTATCTTGTCTAGTGCTGGAAGGTGCAACATGAATGACTGGGGGAAAATGACCAACATCTGTCTAAACAACTTGTTGTCTGAGCTACTCAACAGAAAATGACCTGATGTAATGCTCACACAAGTGCAATAGTGGCACACAGCCATGGTGGGAAAACAAATGCTCTTGATTTGGCTAACTGATCTGCTCGATGGAATGGGAATGGAACCATATATGCAGCTGGGAAACAAGTCAGAACCATATCCAAAAAGGAGCCTGCTCTCCCTTATCAAGTTCACACCAATTGTAGGCTACAAAAAGGCCTACACCTATTAAATTCTTTCTCTAAAAATAATGGTTATCCCATTTATCTGGCCTTAACTTTACTCTTTGTTGGAGAATTTGCTTCTCTTTTTTCAGATGAATGTAGATACTAAGAATAGAATCAGCCCATCACACCTTATAAGGCCCCAGCTGAAACTAAGAGTAACAGGGGAAATAAGTAAGAGTGCTGCTTTCTTGGTGAACCTGGTACCAGCACAAGAGTGAGGGAGATAGACACAGGGAACACTCATCTCCTACCAAACCAGACATCCAGAGACATAGAGACTCCCAAGACATCATCACTGAAGCAGACCTAAAATGAACCTAAATGGCTTAGGAAATTCACAGAAGAGGGGGCAGAAAGAATGTTAGAGCCACATGTTGGGTCATTATGCACAGAGATGTTGCCTCTTGCTCATAACTGATGGCTAACACCACAATGCATGACTCATATTCCCCAATGAGGATGGTCCCTGCAGAGTGGGGAGGACAGGGAGGAGGCTAACAATGGTACCAACATGACTATATATACACTGTGTACATAACTAATACAGAAAGAAAGAAAGAAAGAGAGAGAGAGAGAGAGAGAGAGAGAGAGAGAGAGAGAGAGAGAGAGAGAAAGAAAGAAAGAAAGAAAGAAAGAAAGAAAGAAAGAAAGAAAGAAAGAAAGAAAGAAAGAAAGAGTTAGTTTGGGCAAAAATTCCTTGTGGAGGTTGACAGTATTGCTTTCAGAAGCCACAATTTGTTGCAGGAAATTTATTGACTTGTTGCTCATGATGACATCTGAAGTCTCCCAATACAGTAAGACTATTGGCAAGGCTCTTAGTTGTCCAGCAAAATTGGATAGTAAAATTTTACTGAAACTACCATATGCATCGGTTGTAGGACACTGCATAACCAAGCTGGAACTAAGCTGAAAGCCTACTTGTTGCTGACACTCTGTCACAGTTCTGGAAAGTGCTACACAGGCTGCTGGGGGAGAAAAGTCTATTCAAAGGTGGATCCATTCTCTTTGCTGCACAACTGACTAACCAGACAAGATGGAGCAGCTACTGGTGCAATAGTAGTGTGCCTAGTAGTTGGGGTAGCCAACTGCACTTAAAAAAATATTTTAATTAATTTATTTGAGAGGGAAAAGATATGGAGAGAAAGAAATAGATAAAGAATGAGAGAATGGACATACCAGGGCGTCCAGTCACTGCAAACAAACTCCAGATGCATGCACTACCTTGCGCATCTGGCTTATGTGGGTACTGGGGAAATGAGCCTCAAACCAGGGTCCTTAGGCTTCACAAGCAAGTGCTTTACCTCTAAGTCATCTGTCCATCTACCCAACTGTTCTCTTGATTGGATCTGAGGCTCACATCAAAGGAGAAAATCCATGTCTGGTACTGAAAACCTGGTCAAAAACCTATAGGTGAAAGGACCATAGATGCTAGGAGAGAAGCTATAACTATCATTTGGCTAAATGTATATGTTGTGCCCATCAAGTTCTCTTCTAAATATCTATGTTTATGTCCATAGATATATGCTGCTCTTGCCACAGGGCAGAAAAGATTCTTTTTGCTCAAGGTTGTAGAGATTCAATAGGTTACAAACTTGTTAAAGAAAATAAGTGAATATTGAGTGCTTATTGCTAAATGAGACATCTACACCATGCCCTACAAGGCTCAGCCAACAATGCAAATGAAGGGGCAAAAACAATGTAAGATCAAAAGGGAGGGGAGGAGTATTTTGGAACACTACATCTGGATATGAAATGAGGACTACATTCATGACTTCTCAGCAGTTGTCCACTATCTTTACTTCCACAAGACCTGCTCAATATTTAGTCCACCAACATTTCAACAAAAATGAAGGAGGAGGGAAAAAAAGACATCAAAATAGAAAAGACTATTAAACTGAAAATAAGAAGGGTTTCACTGGAATTGGAGTAAAGGAGCAGGAGAAAAGAAGGAAGGGGAAGGTATTATGATCAATTTATGAAAGGTATTATGATCAATTTATGAAAATTCTCAGTAAAAAAGTTAAAAGGTGAAGATGGTGGCATAGAAACCACGCCAAAGCAGCCTAGGGGAGAAAAAGCCAAAGAAAACACAGCAAAATACACATACACACTTTTACTAAAAAGTGAGGTGTATGAGAAATTAAAATGGCAGCAAAGAAGGAGAGTCCCAGAGCAGCCAGAGCCCATACAGGCAGGCCGAAGCAGCTTTGGCAGTGGTGCCCCGGCTCCAGCAGCAGATGCAGCGGAGGAAGCTGCAGCCACAGCAGCAACAGCAGCAGCATCAACACCGGCAACAGCTGCTCCAGAAGGGGCAGCAACAGCTCCAACAGCGATGGCTATAGCAGCGGCAGCAGCAGTTTCAGCAGTGGCAGTGGTGGGCCCAGTAGCAGCACAGCTTCAGCAGCGGCAATGGCAGCTTCGGCAGCAGCAAAAGCAAACGCAGCAGTGGCAGCTTCACTGGCAGCAGCGGCAGCTTTAGCACCAGCAGTTTCAGCAGCAGCAGCGGCGGTACCAGCAGGAGGGGTGCCCATCTGCAGGGCCACAGTTGCCAGGCTCGGTTTGCCCTGCAGGAAAAGCCAGTGTCCAGCTCCAGAAAACAGAACAGCAATCCAGCGACACAGCCAGCCTATTACTGAGACTAAAATCATCCAAAAAGGTAACTGGGATTGCACCAAGGAAGGGTCTCACGTGGTCACAAGCTGACTTGGAACCCTCAACAGACCAGAAATCTTAACCTCTTTGTTGATAGAAGATCTGGTTGTCATAATACCTACTCTTGCATAAATACTCGGTGCTGTTGCTGATTGAATGTATACAGTGTTTAGTTAAATTTTAGAATCTACCTATATTTTGTTCCATTCAGCCTACTTGAATACTTCCATACCAGGCAAACTCAATCCCTAGGAACAGTTTTCTAGATACTCTGAGAGTGTTAAGAGCCAAATTGACCACCTTAATCTCCTACCCTGAAGATATATAACATCAGATCAATTGATACAGCTAAGAATAACCAGCAAACTAGAAAATCCAAGCATTAATATAATCCGAGATTCAAAAATATATACATTATAACAAAAGAAACACCAAAAATCAATCAAGAAAATATAAAACCACCAAAAGTATTAATGCATCAGAGATGACCTCCAGTGAGAACTAGTTGTAGGAAATGCCTAAGAAAGATTTCAAAAGAATGATTGTAAATATGTTCAAAGAAGTCAAGGACAAATCAAAAGAAACAATGAGGAACTCAAAGAGGAAATCAAAGGAATCAGAGAAGATGCAGGACACCAATTTAATGAAATAAAGAAGGCAATACAAGACATAAATAAGGAAATAGAAATAATAAAGAAAAACCAGTCAGAATTACTAGCAATGTAGAACACAGTTAATGAAACAAAAAACACTGTAGAAAATCTCACCAGTAGAAGGTATGAAGGAGATGACAGAATATCTAAGCTAGAAGACCAGGTGACAGACCTAATACAGTCCTACAAAGAGAAAGACAAACTAATAGAAAAGCATAAATGGGAATTTCAAGATATTTGGGATACTATGTAAAGATCAAACTTAAGAATTCAGGGCATAGTAGAAGGAGAAGAATTTCACTCAAAAGGCATAGTAGGTGTCCTCAACAAAATCATAAGAAAATTTCCCCCAAACTGGGAAAGAGGTACCAATGCAGATACAAGAAGCCTTTAGAACGCCAGCCAGATAAAACCTGGAAAGAACCTCTCCTTGCCATATTATAATCAAACTACCAAACACACAAACCAAAGAAAAAAATGTTGAAAGCGGTTACAGAGAAAAATAAAGTTACCCACAAAGGCAAGACCATCAAAATTACAGCAGATTACTCAACACAAACTTTAAAAGCCAGAATGTCTTGGAGTCATATACCAAGTTCTGAAAGATAACAACTGTCAACCAAGGTTATTTTATCCTGCAAAACTATCCATTCAAATAGATGGAGAAATAAGGACATTTCATGAAAAAAGCAGGATAAAGGAGTATTTGAAGACAAAACCAGCTCTACAGAAAATACTTGAAAGAATCCTCCATGCCAAAAAGTAGGAAAAGCACACATATAAGGAAACTGGAAAAAACAAGAAATACTCAAATACTAGTTAACACAAGAGAGCAAAGGTAGAACCGGAACCACAAAAAACAAAAACAAAAACAAAAACAAGGCAAACATAAATACACACCTTTCAATAATATCACTTAATATCAATGGCCTCAATGCCCCAACCAAAAGACATAGGTTTGCAGACTGGGTTAAAAAGCAGGATCCTACAATTTGTTGTCTCCAAGAAACTCACCTTTGTACAAAGGATAGACATTATCTTAGGGTGAAAGTTGGAAAATGGTGTTTCAAGCTAATGGGCCTAGAAAACAAGCAGGGGTTGCTATCCTAATATCTGACAAGGTAGACTTCAGTCCAACATTAGTCAAGAAAGATAAGGAAGGTCACTTTATATTGATTAACTGCACACTCCAATAGGAAGACATTACAATCCTAAACATATATGCACCTAACATGGGGAGGCACCCAAATTCATCAAACAAACACTATTAGAAGTAAGGTCACAGATAACACCACACACAGCGGTAGTGGGTGACTTCAAAACCCCACTCTCATCAATTGATAGGTGATCCTGGGAAAAAATACACAAAGAGGCATCTGGACTAAATGAGGTCATAGAAGGAATGGACCTAACAGATATATACAGGACATTTCATCCAAATGCTGCAGAATATACATTCTTTTCATCAGCACTTGGAACATTCTCTAAAATAGACCTATATTAGGACACAAAGCAAACCTTAACAAATACAGGAAAACTGAAATAATTCCTTGCATTCTCTCTGACCACAATGGAATCAAACTACAAATCAATAGCAAGAAAGACTACAGAGCATGAACAAAATAATGGAAACTAAATAATGCACTACTAAATGATGAATGGGTCAATGAAAAAATCAAGAAGCAAATCAAAAAACTTATAGAGTCAAACAATAATGATAACACAACATCCAAAAATCTCTGGGACACAACGAAGGCAGTTTTAAGAGGTAAATTTATAGCTTTAAGTGCCTATATAAAGAAATTAGAAAGGTCACTAGTAAACGACCTAATGCTTTACCTTAAAGCCTTGGAAAAAGAAGAACAAAGCAAACCCAAAATAAGTAGGTGAGAAGATAATAAAGATTAGGGCAGAAATTAATGAAATAGAAACAAAAAAAAAATCCAAAGAATTAATGAAACAAAGAGTTGGTTCTTTGAAAGGATAAACAAGATCGATAAACCCTTAGCAAAGCTGACCAAAAGAAAGAGAGAAGAGACACAAATTAATAAAATTAGAGATGAAAAAGGTAACATCACAACAGATGCCAGAGAAATTCAAAAAATCATAGGGACATACTATAAAAGCATATACTCCACTAAGTACGAAAATCTGAAAGAAATGGATGATTTCCTTGATTTGTATGACCTACATAAATTAAATCAAGATGAGATTAATCACTTAAATAGACCTATAACATGGAGATCCGAATAGTTATCAAAATCTCCCAACTAAAAAAGTAACCAGGCTCAGATGGATACACTGCTGAATTTTAACAGACCTTCAAGGAAGAGATAACACCATTGTTTCTTAAGCTTTTCCAGGAAATAGAAAAAGAAAGAATTCTACCAAACTCCTTGCATGAGGCCAGCATTACCCTAATACCAAAACCAGGCAAAGATAGAACAAAAAGAGAAAATTACAGACCAATTTCCCTCATGAACATAGATGTAAAAATTCTCAACAAAATATTGGCAAACAGAATATAAGAATATATCAGAAAGATCATTCACTCTGACTAAGTAGGCTTTATCCCAGAGATGCAGGGATGGTTAAATATACACAAATCAATAAATGTAATGCATCATATAAATGGATTGAAGGACAAAAAAAATCACATGATCAAGTCATTAGATGCAGAGAAACCATTTGACAAAATCCAATATCCCTTCATGATAAAAGTCCTACAGAGACTAGGAATAGAAGGAACATATCTCAATATAATAAAAGCTATTTATGACAAGCCTACAGCCAACATATTACTAAATGGGGAAAAACTGGAAGCTTTACCACTAAAATCAGGAACAAGACAAGGGTTTCCACTGACCCCACTTTTATTTAATATAGTTCTGGAAGTCTTAGCCATAGCAATAAGGCAAGAGACACACATAAAAGGGATACAAATTGGAAAGGAAGAGATCAAGTAATCATTATTTGCAGATGACATGATTCTATACGTAAAGGACCCTAAAGACTCTACCAGCACACTGCTAGAGCTGATAAAAAACTACATCCACGTAGCAGGATACAAAATAAATACACAGAAATCAGTAGCCTTCCTATATGCTAACAACAAACACACAGAGGATGAATTCAGAGAATCACCCCCATTCACAATTGCACCAAAAAAAGGTACCTTGGAATAAACCTAACCAAGGAAATAAAGAATCTCTACAAAGAGAACTTTAAAACACTCAAGTGAGAAATTGCAGAAGACACTATGAAGTGGATAAACCTCCCTTGTTCCTGGATTGGAAGAATCAATACTGTGAAAATGGCAATCTTACCCAAAGCAATCTACACATTTAATGCAATCCCCATCAAAATTCCAAAGGCATTCTTCATGGAAATAGAAAAACAATCCAAAAATTCATTTGGAATCACAAAAAACCTCTAATATCTAAAATAATACTGAGTAACAAAAATAAGGCTGGTGGTATCACCATACCTGATTTTAACCTATACCATAAAACCATAGTAACAAAAACAGTGTGGTACTGGCACAAAAGAAGACACGTAGATCAATGGAACAGAATAGTGGACCCAGATGTAAGTGCAGGTATCTATAGCCACCTGATATTCAATAAAAGTGCCAAAAATCTCACTGGAGAAAAAGCCTCTTTAGCAAATGGTCTTGGGAAAAGTGGACATGTTTCTGTAGAAGGATGAAAATAGATCCTTCTATCTCTCCATGAACAAGAATTAAGTCCAAATGGATTAAAGACTTTAACATCATACCTGAAACTCTAAAACTGCTAGCGGAAATAGTAGGGGAAACCCTTCAACATATTGGTCTTGGCAAAGACTTTATGAATACAACCCAATTGCTCAGGAAATAAAACCACAGATTAACCACTGGGACCTCATGAAATTACAAAGATTTTCAATTGCAAAGGACACTGTCAATAAAGCAAAGAGGCAACCTACAGAAGGGGAAAAAATCTTTGCCAGCTATATATCTGACAGAGGATTAATATCTAGGAAATAGAAAGAACTTTAAAAGTTAACTAATAAGGAATCAAACAAGCCAATCAAAAAAAATGGGCTATGGAGCTAAATAGAGAGTTCTCAAAGGAAGAAATACAAATGACATTTAAGCATCTAAAAAAATGTTCTATGTCACTAGTCATCAGGGAAATGCAGATTAAAACTACATTGAGATTCCATCTCACTCCTGTCAGATTGGCCACCATCATGAAAACAAATGATCATAAATGTTGGTGGGGAAGTGGAAAAAGAGGAACCCGTCTACACTATTGGTGGGAATGCAATCTGGTCCATCAGTGTGGAGGTTCCTAAAACAGCTAAAGATTGATCATATGACCCAGCTATAGCACTCCTAGGCATATATCTTAAGGACTCATCTCATTTCCTTAGAAGTATGTGCTTGTCAACCATGTTTATTGATGCTCAATTTATAATAGCTGGGAAATGGAACCAGCCTAGATATCCCTCAACTGATGAGTGGATAATGAAGATATGGTACATTTATACAATGGAGTGGTACTCAGTGGTAAAGAAAAATGAATTTATGAAATTTGCAGAAAAATGAATGGATCTGGAAAGGATTATACTAAGTGAGGTAACCCAGGCCCAGAAAGCCAAACACCACATGTTCTCCCTCATTGATCCTAGCTGCAGATGATTGGGCTTCTTCATGAGAAGGAAAAAACTCAGCAGTAAGTTAAAAAGGAGATATAAAGGGAAGAGAAAGGAAGGGAGGAGGGTACTTAATAGGTTGGTATTGTATATATGTAAGTAGAATGATTGAGATGGGGAGGGGATATGATGGAGAATGGAATTTCAAATGGAAAAGTGGGGGGGGAGGGAGGGTATTACCATGGGATATTTTTATAATCATGGAAAATGTTAGTAAAAATTGAGAAAAAGTCAAAAGGTAAAATAAAGAAATAAGCCAAGTAGTAACTTACATTTATAGGAAGAAATGAAAAGTACCATGATTAGTAAATAAAGAGTTTGGTGTAACAAACCCAACAATTATGTACCTGTCCCATGTTACCAGTTGAATAAAAGACCTAAGATCATATAAAGTCATAATTATGATTATTAAGTTGTACCATATATGTAATATGTATACTAGTGATAATATGATAAGTCTATATGTCAAAATATAAGTGACATGAGGTTATATAGACGTATCTTTTTTTGTTTTCACTAAAATATTAGTAAATCAGGAATAGAGTTTTTTATTTTAAAATGTATACTACAAACCCTTGAGAAATTTAATAAAAGTATTAAATAAATTAAGGTATATTACAAGCAAAAAATCAGTACAAAAGAAAGTAATATAAGAAGAACAGGCAACAACAAAACATTATATATATATATGAAATACCAGATAAGAAGCTAACCATTTTTGTAGTAACATTAAATGGATTGAGTTGAACACCAAAAATGAAATGACAAAATAATCAGTTTGGATAAAGTAAAAATAAAATAGAACTATTTGATGTCTTTTAAAGATATACTTCCGATTCAAAGCTTTGCATTGATTGAAAGTAAAGTAATCATCAAAGATATAAAACATGAACACAGCAGTCACCAGAAATTCAGTGAATGGCCTAATGATAGAAAAAAATATTACAAGTAAAAGACGTCACATGGGAGGCAAAAAGAAAACATGCTTCACAGAGCTAAAGAGGATGATCCCATAATAAAAGGCAATCCACCTGGAAGTCATAGCAACATTACATGCATGTATCATCTAACAAGAGAACCTCAAAACAAATAAAGTAAACCCCGATAAAAACAAAAGGGATAATTCACAATAACTATTGGAGGCTTAGATACTAATTTCAACAATAGATGGGGCAAGTAGACAGAAGTTTAGCAGGCAAACGTTGAGTACTGAGCAGTACTATAAGCCCAACGCACAATGGTTTTTGGCTTTCTCAAGCTCCATCTAAGAAAACTGTCTGAGGAGACTTGTCCAGTGCAGTTGTTATGCAATAAAATATTTCTGTTCAGGATCAACCACTAAACCTGTTTTATTGCAAATTCAAGTCCCAATGGGCACTAGTATTAAACACAACTTATTATTAATGAAGAAATATAGTAAATGCAAGAAATTGACTTTTTTTTAGGTGTACAGAAGAACTTCTAAGGACAAGTATGGATGATTAAATTGTGTTGCAGTCACAGGCAGGAAGCTGAGAGGAAGCAAGGCTGAGTTACAGTGCTCCCAGTCCCCTCTCCCTAGCGACCCTCCACCAGCCATACCTCCCACCCTCAAAGTTCCAACGTGTCTCAAAATAGCACCACTAGTTGAGAATAATATGTTTAAATGCATGATCTTGTGTAGTACATTGCACATCAAAGTTTAAAGACCTTGAAAAAAGATAAGAGCAGAGGTAGCGCAGGAAACACCATGGTGCATATCTAAAGACTTCTACTATTAAGTTCTGTCCCCTGAATTTCTCAGGGACTGTAGAATTTTTTTTTTTTAACCCAAGTGAGTAACTGTGCACTAACTAAATAGAAATGATCATGCCTTTTAAGGACTATTGTATATGGAACTGTGAACTGACAATTATTCCAGGAAACCCAAAATGTCACTGACCCTCCAGTCAGAGAAAAATTCAAGTCAGGTATAACTTTTTTTTGTTTTTAAATTTGGACTGCCTCACAGTGTGCCTATTGGGTTACCAATTCCATCTCTGGTTATTTTCTTTGCTTATGCATAGTTGGAATAGCCATATTGGTGGGAAGGCTATTGGGCAGGAGATTATGGAAGCAGAAGCTATTAGAACTACCTATGTCTAGGAAAAAATACTAATTTACATTCCTCTAAAAATCACATATATTGGTGGCATGTTCATAATTTTAAAGGTGTGCATGGGATTTTTCACAATCTCCCCATTCAACTTACCTGTTTGTGTAGAAGAAATATAGACTTTGCGCACAAACAAGACTGATCTTGTGCAGAAAAATAAAGATTGGTCTTGTAGAAGCCCTGCCTTTTCATAGCTCAGGCAATGAGTCTACCTCCAGCTGCTATACATGGTAAGAGTTCATGTTTTGAACAAATTAACATACAATTTTGAGCCTGGCATGGGCCTATGAAGTTGGTAAATTAATTATTTTCCAGTTACTGGCTAGTAAACATCACGCGAAGTGATATGCTCTCAAGTGGCAAAGCCAACAGTACCCATTCTCTGTTCTACCACTGAGGTATGTCTACTCTCTAGCCCTATGTCAACAACTGCTTTGTAGGAATGTTGACTCTATTTCTGACCAACAAATACCATATTGATGTGTCACACTTATGATATAGTTCTCACATAACGTCGTTAGCAGGAGGTAACTACTATTCTGGTCTATCACCAAGAAATTTTTATGTAAGAAGATGAAGAAATCAATCTAAAATTCAGAGACATTCTCACCAATATTTCCAGAGCCCTAGTTGTGTGAGGTGTGTCATTTTCTTTTATATGATATCTAGTCTTTCTTTCTCCATATATATATATATATATATGTATATATATATATATATATATATATTATATTATACATATAATATATATTATATGTATAATAATTACATTATGTGAGCAGACATATGTGCCAACTTGTGCATTTGGCTTTATGTGGGTACTGAAAATTGGGTCCTTTGGCTTTGCTAGCAAGAACCTTAACTGCTAAGCTATCTCTCCAGCCCAGAGCCATGTGACTTTCAAGAAAAGCCATAAATTGTTTCTTCTGTCTCCCACCTCTTCCACCTGAAAAGATTCACATGTCTAATGTGAACCCCAGAAATTTATAGGAACGTATTTGTCACTTGAGTGTGGACCTCCAGCACAGTTCCTGAAGGACTCAAAAGGCTTATAGTTTTAAGTAAAACCAGCATAAGAGAAAATTCTATGGTCCACTGCCTCGGTAATATGCCCTGTTGTTGTGACTACTGGATGTAGCAAACACAGCACACTGATGCAAATGCCATTGTGGGATGGTCATTCAGTTTGGGACCTGGAGAGGCTCTTTTACATGATTCTGTATCATCCCCTTAGGATTTTGAAGCAAAGCCCTGCTGTCTTGGGCAGGTACCTATGTCCTTTGGATATACAGCTCTGGACTGGCAATAAGCCAAAGAGGACACAGAATTAGCTTCCAGAGGCTCTAAATGCTACACAGAATGAAAAGTAAGAAGTAATGAAGTACAGGTACAAGATAACAATTTGATCCTTGAAACCTGCCAAAAGAAGGCAAACAATTATAACAATCACAAATGATCACATAATGTCCATGTAAGCTACTCTGTAGAGATTGCAACCAGATTAATGGCTTTCCATGGCAAGGCTGGAGCACCTAGGAATGGAGAAAAACTGTTTTGGTACAAGAGCTTCTTTGGGGATTATGAAAATGTTCTAGATATTATGGTAATGTATAGATATGTTATTGGATTACAAATTTTAATGAATGAATATTGTACAATGTGAATTATATCTCTTATAAAAAGTAAATTGATTCAATATCAAAAGAAAAAGAGAGAAAGGATACATAAGAGAATTTTAAGGGATACCTATTTTGTATGTGTAAACTACTAACAAGAGTGGGTGGGTGAGTGTTGTAAGGTGAGCAGCCAGGAATCACAGGGCATAACTGAATGGCTTCCTGTGGGTCCCATTCTGATGATGTCACCATGTTTCCTAGTGAATAATGAGTGCAGGAGGGCTGTGAGCAGAGAGCCATGTGGCTTAAAGAGCTGGGGAAAAAGATGGATTCCAGCATGGGAGGATTTTCAGCTTAGATACATATCATTCTTATATTTTAAAATGCCATCATTTTATGCCAATATTATTTCTCATTTTTGTCAGTACAGCACTTCTACAGGAACCAAGCTAACTCTTTTATCATTTCTCATTTTAAAGCTGTGTATATCTTTCCTAATTCAATTCACCCCACCTGAAAATCATTCTTCCCTGACCTCTACTGATGTATGTTTTTTTACTGATATTTTCAGGCTCAGTTTGAAAGGCATTTATCTGCAATTTTCCTGATTACTTTATATTTGGTTCCGATCATTTCTCTGTGTCTCTCTCTCAAAATACACATACATACACAGTATGGACTATGCTGGTCAACATATTTCCTTAAATATTATTGCCTATGTATATATACATATACATATACATATACATATACATATACATATACATATACATATCACATATACACACATATATTCTTCATATAAATAGGTTATTGGTATTATTTTGATTTCTATTGAATATATATTGAATAGCTATAAGATTTCATGTCAAAAAAGTTTCTCAAAAACCTAGCTACCAATCTCACACAGAGAAGTTCATATTTTTTGATGTACCTTTCTGTTATGGGCCAAATATATCCCATCCAATTAAATAAGTTGAAATGTTAATAATAATGAGAGCATTAGGAGATAAATCTTTGAAAAATTAATTATTAGAGTGGAGCCCTCGTAAAGGGAATATTAGAAGATACATGAAAACTTGTGAAAAAGAGATGGTAAGGATTGAGGATGTAGCTCAACAGTTAGAGAGCCTGCTTAACATGTGTAAGGCCCTAAGTATGAATCCCAGCACACGAGGGAGTGAATGAAAGAGAGGAAAGTCTCTAGCATCCAGAATTAGGTGTTTGTTATTTAAGCCATCAGGTCTTTAGCATTTTATTATAACAGCCCTAACTAGACTTCAAATCATTTGGGTAAATTTAATGATTTCTATTAAACTTTGAGTGGCTATAGTCATAACTTTCAAAATATAATATATACTTCTCAAATAGCCTGCTTCTCATAAGATTATAAATACATCTTTCTAACTGCCTTCCTCCCCATATGACACAGTGACCTGGTGATGACTATCATGAATATGATAGAAAACCACATGCCATTTTAGTCAGACTTCACTGCAAGTGCCAGAAAGCCACTGTGTAGACACAGATGATTCTCACTTAGGGTATGAGTGAGGCATATGCCTGCCACAACTTGTTCATTCATGCCTGAGTTCAGTAATAAGAAGTTTTAGTTATAGATTTTGCCTAAGGAATAAGGTCTGATATGAACCAGAGAACTATTCATTATAGTCTTTGGAATCAAGTTCCTGAGACTCTTAATTATGAGCCTTCTTTCTGGGATCAAGAGAGTCCCACTTAATAAACTAATAATCAACACCTGTGATACTCAGGACCCACCCCATCCAAAGGAAGCCACACATTTGAAACTCCTGAATGAACATAAAGTGTCCCTTCGTTCTTTTTAACTAAGGGATAAAGAATGAAACCATTTATATCATCATGTCTGTATCCAACCACATGTAGCACTTAAAAGAAAATCTGGTTTAACTTAAAAATGTCCCTACAGTAAACATAGAAGCCTTTAACTCTGATTGTAAGTCTGGCTTTTGCTATACATTTACTTCACATATGTTACATAAACTCAGAAGGCTTTAATTCCAATTGCTTTACCAAAAGTTTTAAGGAGTTTCTATGAAGATTAAATGAGCTCAATTTAGAAAATTGACTTACAAATTTAAAAAAGATATATATTAAGGTTAACATCATAAGAGGAAAAGTGTCAAACATATATTTTAGTTAAAGGACTTCTAAAAATAAATGAATGATTGTCTTAACAAAAACCTTCAGGAGTTGAATCTTTATTTATTTGTCTTCAAGAGCTAAATTGATATATAAGCACTCAGATTTGGATATTGAATTCTGTACCCATGGCACATATTAAAAAATTAGGAAGGTAAGTTTCTTTAAGTGACATTAAATCAATTAAAGTGGGCCAGACTTGATGTTATGAGTGACGTGTTGGAGAAAATGCTAGGAAACAGATGCGGACATTGTGGTAGAAGGAAGTCTCCTCAGATATACAAGAAATGACCTCGCTGTGTCAGAAGGCACCCCGAGCCTTAACAATGTGGGGCAATGTGGAAAGAGAAGGTTTGTGAAGTAAAGTCAGACTTCTCTGGATAGATAAGATACAGATGCTTGACTTACGATATAGCATAAAGCATTAAAGAGCAGGGGACACATCAGGTAAAAGTAAGGTAAATACTTCTTGACCTTACTGACAAATTGAAAGGTTATTATGACAGAATCTCAGTGATACAATTTCAGGGCTCCAGTTATAAAGCTCGAATCTATGTGCTGCTGAAAAAAATGTATATTCTGCAGCATTTGGATGAAATTTCCTGTATATATCTGTTAGGTCCATACCTTCTATGACCTCATTTAGTCCAGATGCCTCTCTATTTATTTTCTCCAGGGATGACCTGTCAATTGATGACACTGGGGTCACCCACCACCACTGTGTTTGGAGTTATCTTTGACCTTAGTTCTAGTAGTATTTGTTTGATGAATTTGGGTGCCCCCATGTTAGGTGCATATATGTTTAGGATTGTAATGTCCTCCTGTTGAAGTGTGCCCTTAATCAATATAAAGTGACCTTATCTTTCTTGACTAATGATGGACTGAAGTCTACCTTGTCAGATATTAGGATAGCAACCCCTGCTTGTTTTCTAGGCCCATTAGCTTGAAACACCATTTTCCAACCTTTCACCTTAAGCTAATGTCTATCCTTTGTAGAAAGGTGAGTTACTTGGAGACAACAAATTGTAGGATCCTGCTTTTTAACCCAGTCTGCAAACCTATGTCTTTTTGTTGGGGCATTGAGGTTGTTGATATTAAGAGATATTATTGAAAAGTGTTTATTTATGTTTGCCTTTTTTTTTTTTGTGGTTCCAGTTCTACCTTTGCTCTCTTGTGTTAACTAGTATTTGAGTATTTCTTGTTTTTTCCAGTTTCCTTATATGAGTGCTTTTCCTTCTTTTTGCCATGGAGGATTCTTTCAAGTATTTTCTGTAGAACTGGTTTTGTCTTCAAATACTCCTTTAGCCTGCTTTTGTCATGAAATATCCTTATTTCTCTGTCTATTTGAATGGATAGCTTTGCAGGATAAAGTAACCTTGGTTGACAGTTGTTATCTTTCAGAATTTGGAACACATCACTCCAAGCCCTTCTGGCTTTTAAAGTTTGTGTTGAGTAATCTGCTGTAATCCTGATGATCTTGCCTTTGTGGGTAACTTGATTTTTCTCTCTGACTGCTTTCGATATTTTTCTTTGGTTTGTGTGTTTGGTAGTTTGATTATAATATGGCGAGGAGAGGATCTTTCCAGGTTTTGTCTGGCTGGGGTTTTAAAGGCTTCCTGTATTTGCATTGGCACCTCTTTCCCAATTTGGGAAGTTTTCTTCTATGATTTTGTTGAAGACGCCTACTATGCCTTTGGAGTAGAATTCTTCTCCTTCTACTATGCCCTGAGTTCTTATATTTGATCTTTTTCATAGTGTCCCGAATATCTTGAGATTCCCACTCATACTTTTCTGTAAGTTTGTCTTTCTTTTTGTTGGACTGTATTAGATCTGCCATCTGGTCTTCTAGCTTAGATATTCTGTCCTCTTTTTCATCCATTCTACTGGTGAAATTTTCAACAGAGTTTTTTACTTCATTAACTGTGTTCTTCCTTGCTAGTAATTCTGACTGGTTTTTCTTTATTATTTCTATTTCCTTATTTATGTCTTATATTGCCTTCTTTATTTCATTAAATTGGTATCCTGCATCTTCTCTGATTCCTTTGACTTCCTCTTTCTTTCTTTTGATTTGTTCTTTGACTTCTTTGAACATATTTGTAATCATTCTTTTGAAATTGTTCTCAAGCATTTCCTCTAACTCATTCTCACTGTGGGTCATTTCTGATGCATTAATACTTTTAGGTGGAGTTATATTGTCTTTATTTTTAGGGTTTCTTTGGTTATAATGTATATAGTTTTGCATCTTGGATTAAGTTAATGCTTGGATTTTCTAGCTAGCTGGGTATTCTTAGCTGATCAATTGATCTGATGTTATATATCTTCAAGGTAGGAGCTTAAGGTCTTAGGTGTGGCTCTTATGACTCCCAGAGTATCTACAAAGGTGTTCCTAGGGATTGAGTTTGCCTACTATGGGAGTATTCAAGTAGGCTGAGTGGAATAAAATACTGGTAGATTCTAAAATTTAACTAAACACTGTACACATTCAATAAAAACATCACCAAGTATTTGTGTAACAGTAGATATTATAACAACCAGATCCTCTATCAACAAAGAGGTTAAGATTTCTGGTCTGTTGAGGGATCCAAGTCAGCTTGTGACCAAGTTAGACCTTTTCCTGGTGCAATCCCAGTTTCCTTTTTGGATGATTTTGGTCTCAGTCAAGTTGCTGGCTAGGTCGTTGGGCCACTGTTCTGATTTCTGGAGCTGGGCACTGGCTTTTCCTGCAGGGCAAACTGAGCCTGGCAACTGTGGCCCTGCAGATCAGCACCCCTGCTGCTGGAACTGCTACTGCTGCTGCTGTAGCTGCCACTGCTTGATCCACCACTGCTGCCTCTGAAGCTGCCGCTGCTGGATCTGCTGCCACTGGGGCTGCTGTTGCCGGTGCTGGAGCCACTGAAGTTGCTGCTGGACTCTGCTCCTGCTTGGGTCCCACTGTTTGCTCAAGTTGGTGTGGCCGGGTCCTGGGACTGCTCCTCTGTTCACTGGAGCTGGGCACAGGTGGTGGGGGAGGGGAGGGAGCCGCACCTGCTCTAGTTCTCTCGCTGTTCCACATGTTCTTCTACCTTGTGATGTGCTCCTCTGTTGTTCACTGCTGCTCTCCCTTCATGTTCCTAGAGTTTGCGGAGAGCTCCCGTGTGAGTGTAAGCTCCCCTCACCTGGCTTTTCCTGTGGCTCAAGCCAAGCCTGGCAGCTTTCTGGTGTGCTACCATTGCCATGGTCAGTGGACCTGCCTGGGCTGCTTTTGTCAGCATATGCGGACTCTGGATGCTCTGGATCTATCCTCCTTCTCCACTGCTGTTTCAATTTCCTATACACCTCACTTTTTAGTAAAGGTGTATTTTGCTGAGATTTTTTTGGTCTTTTTCCCCCCTAGGTTGATTTGGTGTGGTACATATGCCACCATCTTAACTGGAAGTCCCCGAATCTAAACTTTCAATGTGTCACTGGACTAAGGCAAGATTCTGGTTTCATGTACTAAAGGGATGGTAGCAATGATACTATCATTGATCAAAGTATCAGTGGAGATGTATTGATCATTTAATGCATGGTGAATATTGTTTTGTGTACATACATTGTTTTAGGTAATTACTATTCTTTTTTTTCATTTATTCAAAGATCTATATATGCCCATTTTTTTACTCAATTTTTATTAACATTTTTCATGATTATAAAAAATATCCCATGGTAATAGCCTCCCTCCCCCCCCCACTTTCCCCTTTGAAATTCCATTCTCCATCATATACCCTCCCCATCTCAATCAGTCTCTCTTTTATTTTGATGTCATGATCTTTTCCTCCTCTTATGATGGTCTTGTGTAGGTAGTGTCAGGCACAGTGAGGTCATGCATATGCAGGCCATTTTGTGTCTGGAGGAGCATGTTGTAAGGAGTCCTATCCTTCCTTTGGCTCTTACATTCTTTCTACTGCCTCTTCCTCATAAGACCCTGAGCCTTGGAAGGTGTGATTGAGATGTTACTCAGTACTCCAGTCACTTCTTTCCAGCAGTATGATACCTTCTGAGTCATCCCAAGGTCACTGCCATCTGAAAAGAGAAGATTCTCTACCCAAAGTGAGAGTAGCATTAATATAAGGGTACAGATATTAAGAGACGTGCTTACTAGGCAGTTTGATAAGCATAGTATATACCCTTATCCAGACATCAACAGATGTTACACCCCTAGGGCCCATGGCTACCCCTTTTTTAAGTTTTCAGTATCAGGGATGTATTCTCCCCCATTGAGTGGGCCTTCAGTCCAATTGGAGGGCAGTTGGTTTCCACCATGTCAGACATGCCACTATTGTACCTGTTGGCTCATTTGGCCTGGCTGGTCAATTATAATGCTTGCAGTGTCCACTGTTGAGTATCTTCACTGGTGGTATCTCTTTCTCCCATTGAACTGTATGTAGAATGGCTTCTTCCAGCTTTCTGTCAGCTGGTCTACATGGAGGAGGTTATCAGCTCAGTTCCAGTAGGATTTCTCAGTGGCCTTGCAGCCCAAGTATGTGGAGGCTTCAGCAATAGGGTCTTACCATTGATTCCTGGTGAGAAACCAAGGGCCTCAGCAGTGGCCTATAATGTTTTGGGGCATCAGGGACCTCCCTGGCCAACAACTCATTGGAGGTATCCCATCCCTGGCACTGAAAATTTTCTAACAATGATCTATGGCTTCTGAGTGTTCCATTGTCTGAAACTGGAGGATTCCATATGATTTATTTGCATCTGCTTAGATTTTGATTAGCCCTCCCTCCACCTTTCCTTTACTCAATCTCTTCCCCTGACCTCACTTTGAGCCTTTTCTCCCCTGTTAATCTATTCTTCTACTTACATATATACAATACCAACCTATTAAGTACCCTCCTCCCTTCCTTTCTCTTCCCTTTATATCTCCTTTTTAACTTACTGGCCTCTGCTATTGAGATTTTTCCTTCTCACACAGAAGCCCAATCATCTGTAGCTAGGATCCACATATGAAGGAGAATATGTGGCGCTTGGCTTTCTGGGCCAGGGTTGCCTCACTTAGTATAATCCTTTCTGGAGCCATCCATTTTCCTGCAAATTTCATAACTTCATTTTTCTTTACTGCTGAGTAGAACTCCATTGTATAAATGTGCCACATCTTCATTATCCACTCCTCAGTTGAGAGATATCTAGGCTGGTTCCATTTCCAAGCTATTATGAATTGGGTGTATTTGCCCATTTAAAAAAATGTTTAAAAATTTTTTTGTTTATTTTTATTAATTTATTTGAGAATGACAGACACAGAGAGAAAGAGGTAGAGAGAGAGAGAGAGAGAGAGAGAGAAAGAGAGCGAGAGTGAGAGAATGGGCGCACTAGGGCCTCCAGCTACTGCAAATGAATTCCAGATGCATTTGTCACCTTGTGCATCTGGCTTACATGGGTCATGGGGAATTGAGCCTTGAACCGGCCTCCTTAGGCTTCACAGGCAAGCCCTTAACCACTAAGCCATCTCTCCAGCCTGCCCATTTTTATATAGTTGTGTTTATACTGTATATTAATGGTTTAAAAATATAGCCCCAAATAATTGCATAATAACATTAGGATTTTTTATTTGTTTATTTACTTTTAATTTAATTTTTATTAACATTTTCCATGATTATAAAGAAAATCCCATGGTAATACCCTCCCTCCCCCCCACACTTTCCCCTTTGAAATTCCATTCTCCACCATATTACCTCCCCATCTCAATCATTCTACTTACATATATACAATACCAACCCATTAAGTACCCTCCTTCCTTCCTTTCTCTTCCCTTTATATCTCCTTTTTAACTTACCGGTCTCTGCTACTAAGTATTTTCCTTCTCACACAGAAGCCCAATCATCTGTAGCTAGGATCCACGTATGAGGGAGAACATGTGGTGCTTGGCTTTCTGGGCCTGGGTTACCTCACTTAGCATAATGCTTTCCAGATCCATCCATTTTTCTGAAAATTTCATAACTTCATTTTTTCTTTACTGTTGAGTAGAACTCCATTGTATAAATGTGCCATATCTTCATTATCCACTCATCAGTTGAGGGACATCTAGGCTGGTTCCATTTCCCAGCAATTATAAATTGAGCAGCAATAAACATGGTTGAGCATGCACTTCTAAGGAAATGGGATAAGTCCTTAGGACATATGCCTAGGAATTCTATAGCTGGGTCACGTGGTAGATCAATTTTTAGCTGTCTTAGGAACCTCCACACTGATTTCCACAATGGCTGGACCAGATTGCATTCCCACCAGCAGTGCAGAAGGGTTCCTCTTTTTCCACATCCCCGCCAACATTTATGATCATTTATTTTCATGATGGTAGCCAATCTGACAGGAGTGAGATGGAATCTCAATGTAGTTTTAATCTGCATTTCCCTGATGACTAGTGTTGTAGAACATTTTTTAGATGCTTATATGCCATTCGTATTTCTTCCTTTGAGAATGCTCTATTTAGCTCCAAAGCCCATTTTTTGATTGGCTTGTTTGATTCCTTCTTATTTAACTTTTTTATTTCTTTGTATATCCTAGATATTAATCCTCTATCAGATATACAGCTGGTGTAGATTTTTCCCATTCTGTAGGTTGCCTCTTTGCTTTTTTCACTGTGTCCTTTGCAGTGCAAAATCTTTGTAATTTCATGAGGTCTCCGTGGTTAATCTGTGGTTTTATTGCCTGAGCAATTAGGGTTGTGTTCAGAAAGTCTTTGCCAAGACCCATATGTTGAAGGGTTTCCCCTACTTTTTCCTCTAGCAGTTTCAGAGTTTCCGGTCTGATGTTAAGGTCTTTAATCCATTTGGACTTAATTCTTGTGCATGGCGAGAGAGAAGAATCTATTTTCTTCCTTCTGCAGATATATATCCAGTTTTCCCAACACCATTTGCTGAAGAAGTTGTCTTTTCTCCAGTGAGTATTTTTGGCATTTTTATCAAATATCAGGTGGCTATAGCTACCTGGGCTTACACTGGGTCCTCTATTATGTTCCACTGATCTACATGTCTGTTTTTGTGCCAGTACCATGCTGTTTTTGTTACTATGGCTCTGTAGTATAGGTTAAAATCAGGTATGGTGATACCACCAGCCTTATTTTTGTTGCTCAGGATTATTTTAGATATTCGAGGTTTTTTTGTGATTCCAAATGAATGTTTGGATTGTTTTTTCTATTTCCATGAAGAATGCCTTAGGAATTTTGATAGGGATTGCATTAAATGTGTAGATTGCTTTTGCCAAGATTGCCATTTTCACAATATTGATTCTTCCAATCCAGAAACAAAGAATGTTTCTCCACTTCCTAGTGTCTTCTGCAATTTCTCACTTGAGTGTTTTAAAGTTCTCATTGTAGAGATTCTTCACTTCCTTGATTAGGTTTATACCAAGGTACTTTATTTTTTTTTTTTTTGATGCAATTGTGAATGGGAGTGATTCTCTGATTTCATCCTCTGTGTGTTTCTTGTTAGCATATATGAAGGCTACTGATTTCTGTGTGTTTATTTTGTATCCTGCTACATGGCTGTAGGTTTTGATCAGCTCTAACAGTTTGCTAGTAGAGTCTTTAGGGTCCTTTACATATAGAATCATGTCATCTGCAAATAATGATAACATGATCTCTTCCTTTCCAATTTGTATCCCTTTATATGTGTGTCTTGCCTTATTGCTATGGCTAAGACTTCCAAAACTATGTTAAATAAAAGCGGGGACAGTGGACACCCTTGTCTTGTTCCTGATTTTAGTGGAAAAGCTTCCAGTTTTTTCCCATTTAGTAATATGTTGACTATAGGCTTGTCATAAATAGCTTTTATTATATTGAGATATGTTCCTTCTATTCCCAGTCTCTGTAGGACTTTTATCATGAAGGGATGTTGGCTTTATTCAAATGCTTTCTCTGCGTCTAATGAGATTATCATGTGATTTGGGTCCTTCAACCCATTTATATAATGTATTACATTTATAGATTTGCATGTATTGAACCATCCCTGCATCTCTGGGATAAAGCCTACTTGGTCAGGGTGAATGATCTTTTTGATATACTCTTGAATTCTGTTTACCAATATTTTGTTGAGAATTTTTGCATCTATGTTCATGAGGGAAATTGGTCTGTAATTTTCTCTTTTTGTTCTATCTTTGCCTGGTTTTGGTATCAGGGTGATGCTGGCCTCATAGGAGTTTGGTAGAATTCCTTCTTTTTCTATTTCCTGGAAAAGCTTAAGAAACAAGGGTGTTAGTTCTTCCTTAAAGTCTGGTAAAATTCAGCAGTGAATCCATCTGGGCCTGGGCTTTTTTTAGTTGGGAGATTATTGATAACTGTGGGGTAGTTACTATTCTATCCCTAGAACTCTTTTATTTTTACTACAGTTTTATAGATGAGAGTAATAAGGCAAAGAGAAAGTAAGCAACATGGCCAAAGTCAAATGAACGTTTTTCATCTAGAAATCTGGCTCCAGTGCTCCAGCTTTCAGACAATCACTGCTTTTTATTCTCTTTCAATCTTATTACTGATTGTTTCCAACAAAAGTTACTTTATGCTGCCATGTCAACATCACCACCCCAGTCAGTCTATTAAGCTAAATCACGGGTTTATTACTGATGTGAGAGATGGCCACATATGAGCTTGCAAACAATTTATATTAGTCTAAACTGTAATGAGAATGTAGAATCCAGGAATATGGGAATAGTTGTAGGAAGAAGGCAATAATGTGTGAGATAAGATTTAGAAACAGGCTGAGACATGGGGTTAGACATTTTATGATAAGGGAGGCTTAGGTAGGCATAGCAAAGAGATGAAGTGAGTAGAATACAGTGAGACCCTAAGAATGCAGTTAGGACTTGTGTAA
Source organism: Jaculus jaculus (assembly GCF_020740685.1). Lineage (NCBI taxonomy): Eukaryota > Metazoa > Chordata > Mammalia > Rodentia > Dipodidae > Jaculus > Jaculus jaculus. The sequence goes on from NC_059102.1 coordinate 312,351,895, forward strand.
CTCCTATCTGAAAGAAAGGTTGGATGCTTTAAAGTGTCCTTACTAGCAGGAAAAAAGCATCTACCCAGAACTTAACTTCTCTAGGGAGCCAGGCTCTTGGTGGTTCTTTTGCTTTTCAGATCTCCTTGGGTGTCTTAATGTTCTCCTTTCTTTTTAGGAGATTTGATTCAAAATGAATATCAACCTAGGACCCAGCTTTATGTGAAAATCCAACACCATGGGAAGTCTAGTTACTCAGCTTCACTAAGGTCTGTATCCCTAAGAAAACAGCCCCGTGACTTTGGAATTGTACAGAAATAACCTGGTGAGGTGGTGAACTCAGAAAATTTCCAAAAACTTAACAATATAAAATACATCATGCTATGAAACCATTCCTTCCTGGTGCCATATTCCGGATATTTTCATATTTCCTCAAAGGGAGGAAGTACATTCTCACAATCTCTACTGTCCCTCACAGTGAAAAATAGGAACTAAACTGGAAGCATACAGCATAAATCACAATAAAATGGTCACAACATAGTATTGTTAACCAATACCACATCATGTGTGCTGTCTGTCGCACAAGTCTGCAAGCATTTATTTTAGTTCAACAAATATTTCTTTTGTCTCCTTTAACACAGATATCAGGGAATCAAGATGATTAAAACATCAGCCCAACTACATCTTCCATAATTTGTTAACTGTAGCAAGAAATCGGTTGATTTTTCTCTTGTATGAAAGTAAGGGTAAGTAGTCCTGGCTACCATGGAATTTTGAGATTTGGGAACCTAAGCCCCCTAATTTATGTTTTTGCACTGATCTTTCTATCTTGTTGATGTGTATTTTATGCATGGGAAAACACATAGGCTGCAAGCGTGTAGTTCAATGGTGAGTTTATAGAGGTTTGAAATGAATACCCTACCAGAATTTCCAGAAGAGGATACCCTTTCCCTAAATACCCTAAAAGCTGTTATTGGCAATGCACATGGTGTTTCACTCTACACAAAATCAACTAATGATGCTGAGATGCTTACTGTTTGCTCATTCCTCAACTTAGCAATGTTTGAGTGCGTCAGGCTGGCCATCCCAAGCACTGAGCCTGAAGCAGTGTGTCTTTAACAGAGAATGTTCTCATCCTCACATCTATTGGCTATCTACTCATTTTCATTCTGAAATGCCTTTCTAATGATAAATTTATCATTTTAAATGGATTGTAGGAATTCCTTTTCTTATTCTGGATCCTTCTCAGGTACATGAATTGTGAATACTGTCTTCCAATTTCTTGTTTAGCTTTTTTGCTAAATTGTATCTTTTATTTTAATTTTTATTTATTTATTTGAGAGCGACAGACACAGAGAGAAAGACAGATAGAGGGAGAGAGAGAGAATGGGCGCGCCAGGGCTTCCAGCCTCTGCAAATGAACTCCAGAGGCGTGCGCCCCCTTTGCATCTGGCTAACGTGGGACGTGGGGAACTGAGCCTCGAACCAGGGTCCTTAGGCTTCTCAGGCAAGCGCTTAACCGCTAAGCCATCTCTCTTTTGATGAGCAGGTGGTTTCCAATTTCAATGAAGTTCCAAAATCTTCGGTTATTTTAGGTGGGCATTCTTTTCTCTCCTACCTAAACAATATTTATATTTATATCAAGATTATGAAGGGATACATGTTTCTCTAAGCTTTATATTTTAGTTTTAGTGTCTGTGGTGGTGTATATTTAATATGTACAACATGGTAGTTAGAAAAGATAGAGACTCTAAAATGATTGTCATAAGCCAATTAACATATATCATCTGACAAGCTGCTGTTTTGCTTATACAGTGAGATGACTTAGCCTACTGTCTTAGCAAATATTAAATGTGCAGTATATTATTATTATCTTTATTTGTCATGCTGCACACTAGGTCTCTAGGACATATTCATATTATAACTGAATATTTGTGCCCTGTGACCAATAGCTTCCCATGCTACATCACTTGCTAATCACCTTTGACTAATAGCCCCTCATGTCCCATCGCTTGGTGAGGACCTTTCACTAATAGCTCCCTGGGTGCCATCACTTAGTAATCACCCTTACTTTGCTTGTTTCTCTGAGTTTGCCTTTATGTGATTGTACATATGAATTGAGATCATGTAGTACTTGTCTTCCTATGCCTGACTTATTTCACTTACCTTGATATTTTCCACCATCATCCACAGTGCTACAAATAACATCTTTTTTTACACATTTTTACAATATTTTACAAAGGCATTCATACTCAGAATTTTTATTTATTTGTTTATTTTAGTGTGAGTGGCCTATGTATGTGAGTTTGTTTGTGTGCATGTACACATGCGTGTGTATAGAGGCCAGAGGTTGTCTTCCTCAACCATTATCTTATTTTTTGAGACAAGATCTCTCCTAGAACCTGGGACTCACTAACTCAGCTAGATAAGATGGCCAAGGACTTCTCTTGTATCTGTCTGTGCCCTGCTGGGGCTGCAGAGGTGCTCTGTACCTTCCTTTTCATGTGGATGCTGGGGACCTGAATCCACGTCTTCAGGCTTCTGCAGCAAACACTTTACTGACTGATTCACTGCCCTAGCCCCAATTTCTCTCTTTCAATGTAATCCGTTATTTATACATGCTGTGTCTTTCTATCCATTCATCAATTAATAAACAAGTTGTTTTTATACTTTGCCAATTGCTGATATCTTCCCAACACTCTAATTTAATTTCCTCTGAACATATTTCTAATAGTTGAATTTCTAGATCACAGAGTAATTCTATTTTAATTTTTAGTGTAACCTCCATCATGTTTTCTTTCCATAATGGCTGGACTACCTTATATTAGAATGTGGGAATGTCAGTCATTAGTATACAGACTTCCTATTTCTTCGTATTCTTGTCAATACTCTCTAGCATTCACGTTTTTAATAACAGCCAGTCTAACAGGTTTGAGGTGATATCACATTGTGGTGTTCATTTGCATTTTCCTGAATATAAGTGATGTTGAACATTTTTTCCTACATCTGTTGGCCATCTGTATACCGTTTATTGGAAGATGTCTACTCAGTTTTTGTAAATCATTTTCTAGTGGGATTATTTAGGGGATTTGATATACAGTTGTTAAAAATTCCTTATGCACTATTTGTCTGGCTGTTTGTTGGTGTGTATACATTGAAAAGAATAGACACATATTATAATATGTCCCTGCAGACTGGCTTAAGCCATCAGACTTTAACCATGTGCTAGCCCAGAGATGCTGGGTACTCTGTCTCCTACAGTATGTGATAGATAGTGTTCTGCTACAGTCTCAAGCAGACTGGTCTGTGGTTTGGGGTAGTAGGTAAGTAGGTTTGACATATGACTTTGTAGAGGTATGCCTAGAGTTTGTACATAGGGATCAGTCTGATGGTGGGGTCCATAGAGACTGTCCTAGCACTGGGACAGGCTTGAAACCTATATACAAAGGAGCTGGCCTAGTGATGGGGCATCTCTAAGCTTCAGCATCAGAGCTGAGCCTGAGTTTCTGGATCAACATGTATGGGCCTGAAGCTTTGGTACCCTGGAGCAGTCCTAAGCCATTGCTTCATGCACACTGGCTTAGTGATATACTATGGGAAGCAGTGTGTAGCTGATTTCCATGGGTTATAACCTGGCAATGAGATGTGTTTAGAGGTTGGGGTCATATACGGCTGGTAGTCTCAAGGGCAAACCTGAATCCTGAGTCAGCATAAACTGCCTGATGTGGAGCCTGGTGTTAGTCTACATTCTAAATACTGAGGACTGACCTGGATTCTGGATCAGAAGCCACAGAAACTGGCCTGGATCGGGGTTTGTTAATGTTGACCTGGTTCTGAGGTAGATCTGAAGCCTGAGCTTATGGATCTACTCTAGCACGGAGTCAAGTATAATGGCCAGGGGAAGGGTGCCAATTTAGAATCTTGAGCTGTGGAGACTGCCCTAGTACCAGAACTTTTATTTCTATTTTAGATAGTGTCACTGAATAGAATGTAAATTTTAGAATCAGCTTAACAATTCACACATACTTTAGTTAGTTATTTTAAAACATTTTAAATAAACTGATTATTTTAGAAATAATTTAGATTTACAAAAAAAGTTGTGAAGATAGTACAATGAATTCCAATGTCACATTCTTTGATGGATCTTACATTGATATGGTAAATTTGTCAGAATTACTGAGTCATGTTAGTACATAATTTAACTGAATTCCATACTATATTCATTTATCCTTATATTTTTTGCCATTGCCCATTTCCATGTCCAGTATTTCATACAGTACATCATGGTATGTTTAATTCTGTCTTTTTAAGCTCCTCTGGGCTCTGTCAGTTTCTCAAGCTTCCTTGGTTTTGATAACTTTGACAGTTTTGAGGAGTACTAGATTTTTTTTTTTTTTTTGGTAAAATGTCCCTGAATTGGGGTTTTCCTGATGTATTGCTTATGATTCGATGGAGTCTGGGGAGGATATGTAGGTGTGTCATTCTTGTCACATGATAGATAGCACATAGCAATGGTATGTGCTATCAATAAGCATATACTGTCAACATGGTTTTTGACTATTAATGTTATACTTGATCTCCTGGCTGAGATAGTGTGTCCTATGTTTCGCCATCTGTATTATTTTCTTCTTTCCTACCTTAATCTTCAGAAATTACTCCACAGGTGGTAACTTTCACAGGAAGTTATGCTCTACAATCTTGAGATAAGTGTCTATATGCATCATTTGAAATTTTCCTGGATAGTAAATTTGTCTATTTTCCACAGTAAATTTATTCATTCATCCATTTATTTATAGCATTATGGACTCAGTTTTATTTATTTTAACTTTTACCTGATAATTGAATACTGGTTAATTTTGTTTTGTCAGTTGATGCCAGTCTCTCCTTTTGATATCTCCCATTGTTTTCTGTAGCAGTTGACTATCCCCTAACATGAAAGGCTTCATACTCAGGCTTTCTACCTCCTACCTCAGTCCTAGAATTAACCCTTTCTTGAATAAGACCGAATTCCATTTCTTGAAAAATAATATTAAAACCAACATCTAAACGTTACTTTTCTACTTAGATTTTGATTTAAATTCATAGATATTTTTAGAAGTGACATCCTAACATATTCACGATCCAATTTACTAATATAGCATAGTTTATTTTTGATTTAACATATTCTTAACTTCCCTCAACAATATTTTGTAGCTTTCTATATATTTTGTTACTGTTATTTTCATATTTTGACATTTCTAGTTGCTATCATAATTATCATAAATGGTAGGGTTTTGTTAGTTTGTTTATATTTTATGTCCTTTGGATTTTCTGTATCTTCCATGGGGTCTCTGAATAAAGAAATTTCTGTTTCTTCATTCCACTATTTATGTAATTTCATTTCCTTGTCTGGTTACTTTGGTCAGCACTTCCAAGATAACGGCTTTAGAATAACTACCTTTATATTTTCCTTTGTTTCTACAAGAATGGCTTAGTATTTCTTGTTATGTTTGCTATAAAGTCTGTTTGTAGAAGCCTTTGATCAGTGTAATGTCTTGAATCAGAGGCCCCTTGTAAACTCAGGTGCTTTGAATGCCTGATATCCAGCTGATGTCAATTGGGGAGGTAGAGCCTTTCTGGAGCTGTGTTTATGGGTGTGGGCTTTGGGGTATTATAACAATTACTTCCTTGCTAGAGCTCAATCCACTCTCCTGCTGCTGTTTTCCACCTGCTGTGGCAGAAGTGATTTCCAGCCTCTGCTCGTGTCATGCTGTCCTCTGCCATCATGAAGCTTCCCCTCAAGACTGTAAGCCTTAATAAAGCCTTTCCTCCCATCAGCTGCTTTGGTTGGGTGTTTTGTTTCAGCAATGAGAAGATAACTACAACCATCAGTATGTGGGTACTTTATGCTAATGTCTTGGTCTGTTTATGACACTGTCATGAAATGTTAGAAATTTATTTATTGCAGTTCTGGAGGAGACTGAAAAGTTCAAGAGTAAGGTGTTGGCAGGTTCATCTGTGAAGAAGGCTCTCTTCATATCCTTACCTAATGGAAGAGTAAGAGTAAAAAGAGACCCAACTAGTCCCTCCTATCTTTTGATAAGACAATATTTTATTCACAAGGACAAACCACTCCTAATTCAATCATTTCCCCAAAGAGGTTCTGTGTCATCATGAATTGTGGAGAAAAAACATTAAATATATAACAATTGTGTTGCAAAGAGTTTCCTTCATAGGCTGTTAACTTTTGTAAAAAATGCTTTTATTTTATCCAGATTATTATTATTACAAATGACATAATGCTTTTCTGATGTTAAATTAACCATTCAAACTTGCTCACGGTGTCATTCCCTTTCATATACTTTTATACTTGCTAAAAGTCGGCTTAGTACTTATATGTCTATGTTAATGATGAATATTAGTCTATAAGGTTTTTTTTTTTTTCCTGGTTCAATTTCAAGCTGGTACTCCAATACTCTAAGCATTCCAAGTTTTTCCTATTTTCTGAAAGAATTTGTGTATGTTAATACTATTTTAAAATAATTGCCATAATTTATCAATGGAAACCATATAGACACAAAGATTTTATGTAGATAACTTCTTTATTGTTTGAGCTTTTATATTTTATTTATTTATTTTCAAGGAGAGAGAGAATATGGTTGTAAACAACCTTCAGATGCATATGATACTTTGAACAACTGACTTTATGTAGGTACTGGGGAATTGAACCTAGATCCTTAGGCTTCTCAGACCTTAACCACTGAGCCATCTCTCCAGCCCTGTTTTTTTTTTTTTTTTAATATGACTCATCATGTAGTTTAGTATGGTCTAGAATTCACCATATTTATTAGTCTGGCCTCAAATTTGTAGCAATCCTTCTTCTTCCCTTCAAGTATCAGCATTATAGGTGTGAGCCACCATGCCCCGCTAAGTGTGAAAAGACATCATATTGATTCCATTTCTTTAAAAAGTATGGGCGTGGGCTGGAGAAATGGATTAGTGGTTAAGCACTTGCCTGTGAAGCCTAAGGACCCTGGTTCAAGGCTCGGTTCCCCAGGTCCCACGTTAGCCAGATGCACAAGGGGGCGCACGCATCTGGAGTTCGTTTGCAGAGGCTGGAAGCCCTGGCACGCCCATTTTCTCTCTCCCTCTATCTGTCTTTCTCTCTGTGTCTGTCGCTCTCAAATAAATAAATAAATAATTTTTTAAAAAAGTATTGGAGTAACTTAATATATCTAGTTCTTAGTAAGTTAATTTCATGGTTACTTAAAGGGCTTTGTGTATTAAATATATGGTATTGAATTAATGAGTATGAAGTTGTTTATCCTATGCCTTCACAAACTCATTGAAAGTCCATTAGATATGTATTGACATCTCCTCTATTATAGTTACTTTCATGTTGCTGGACTGACATCTGATCAAAGCAACTTATGGGAAGAAAGGGTTTATTTCAGGCTTACGGAATCCAGGGGAAACACCCTCGTTGATGGAAAGATGAGTCACTTTCATAGATCCAAGAGAAATCACCAGACAGCTAGCAAACACTAAGAGCCAGAACTCAGCCTGCTTTGAACATACCTTAGGGCTAGACTACAAGGTCTGCCCTCAGTGACACTTCCTGCAGCATGGCTTAGTTTGCTGGAGGTGCAAGTTGCAAGTTTAATTAAAAAAAAAAAAAGCCTCAGGGGCTGCACATATGGTTCAGCGGTTAAATGCCCTTGCTTGCAAAGTCGAATGGCTTGGTTTCTTATTCCCCAGGACCTACTAAAAGCAAAATGCATAAAGTGGTGCATGTGTCTGGAGTTCATTTGCAGTGGAAGAAGGCCCTGTCATGTCTATCCAATTTCTCTCTCTCTCCCTCTCTTCCTCTCTCTCTCTCTCTCCCATAGATAACTAAATAATGCATTTTAAAAATACCCCTAAATACTCCTAATTGTTCGGGACATGGATCTACATTCAAACTACCACATCCTCCTTCATTTACAGTAGAATAATCTTTGTGACTGTGGATCTACAACTTCTATCCTGTGTAATGTGGCTGACCAGCTTTGTCATTATTAATATCTATAGGCTGATAGTTATGGTAAGGAGAGTGCTGTCCATACTACCTCCACCTCACAGCCCCTTTGGGAGATTATCTAGGTATTCCAGTTGTCAGTTTTCCTAACTATCCTTGAGTATAAATTTATTGCATATGTGTCAGATAATACTTTTCAAATTTGAGTACAATTATGGTTTCTATCTCAGATGCTGTTCTTATAATGTGATGTGAACAGTCCTTCCATTAACAGATGGGGTCTATGTTCTGTTCCTGAGAACTATGGCTAATTTGTAACCACAGCAAAAACTGGCAGTTATGTAAGAGCATTACAAAAGGCCACACAGTTTCCAGATGTTTCTTTGTAGATGCTCATTTTGGAATCCTGAGTTCATTTCACTGTGACTAAATCCAAAGGAGATCATGCTGAGAACCCACAGGGAGGCTCTAATATGACATGAGAAAACATGTCCTGAGCAGTCCTCTCAAGTTCAGTCCCCACCCTCCTGTTCTTATAGAACTGTCTCCACCTGGCTACAAACCCTGGTAGACAACTGCTGAACTACTCACTTCAAAAACACAAGGAATGATAAGATGCGTTATTACTTTATGAATCTAAGTTTTGGGTGATGATGTTGGACAATAAGGGAAAGGAACTTTGGGAAAGTACCTTGATAGGCATCAGGATTTCACTTAGGAATGAACAGAAGAATTGGGTGGCATCTAGATGTCTCTGTCAGACCTTCCACAAACGTAGTTTGGTATGATCAAAGCTTAGGTGACAATAGCACAATATTGCAATGTGCAATTTGCTTAGAGCTTTAAACATGTAGAACATGTCCGAGGGAGGGCACGTATCTAATCTTGTAGAACATGGACCCCTCCTTCAGGAAAGTACCAGCAATAAGACTGCTACTGATCACTTTTTTCATTGAGTTAGTGCTAGTGAATTGACTGCCTAGGCATTTCCTCTCAGTTAGAAATCACAACAATTCCAAAGTAAACAATTGTTACTTGTGGTTTACCAGTGAAATCATGGAACCTTGTTTAAGCAAATCATAAACCTGTTAACTGAAGGAATCCTATTCTATTCTTTCTTCCCTCCCTTTCTGCTTCTGTCTTATCGTGATGAGAACATAACATGAGACCTCCCATCCCAAATTCTTAAGGACTCCCTAAGAAACGTTGAATGTAAGCAGTACAACACAAGGCAGATGTCTGGAACTTACCTTGAATTGCTTTTGGAAACCAACTTCCCCTTCATCTCTCACCTAGCCCCTGGCCACCAGTTTTCTCTGACTCTATAAATTTGAGAATATTGAAGACCTTGTGTAAATGAAATTCTGCAGTGTTTGTCTTTGTGATACTTGTTCATTGAACTTAATATCCCCATGGTTTACTCACATGAATATAAGAGGGTTTTCTTGTGGTTTTTAAAGGCTGAATAATATTTATTTGTATGCATATTTCATGTATTCTTTCCCGTTTCTCTATAGGCATTCAGGTTATTTCCATTATTGTTATTATAAATGCCTATAATTCAAGCTGGAGTGCAATTATTTCTAAGTTCTTGATAGGAATATATATATATATATATATATATATATATATATATATATATATATATATATATTCTCCAAAAATGGGATGTTATAGCACATGCTGATGTGGGTTCCTTTGCAGTTCAAGTTTCTGAGGAACTTCTGTGCTGTAGTGAGTGACTGTAGTGAGTGACAGCATGTCATTTCACATTCTGAGCACCATCGTAGAATGGCTCCAATTTTTCTACATCTCCCTTGCTCTCTATGTAGTTTGTATGGCTTAGTTTTTGTAATAGCTATTCTAGATGATGTGAGGTCACACTGTGATAATGATTTCCATTCCCATGATGATCAATGATATTGAGCTTCTTTTCATAAGTCTGTTGGCCATTTGTATCCTTGGGCAAATTTCTAATCAAGTATCTTGCTCATTTTCAAGTCAGGTTGTTTGTGTTTTGCTATGATTTTCTGTCTTCATATTCTGAATTCTCTTATGCGATGCATGTTTTACATCTGCTTCTCTTTGTGTACAGGTTCTTGTCTTTTCCCTCATTGATTGTTTCTTGTGTTTTGGAGAAGCTATTTGGTTTGATGAGTGCTTTTACTGTTTATTTGTTTTTGTTTTTTCCAAAAAATTAATTGTCTGAGTTAATGTCATTAAGTTTGTCTTTTATATATTCTTTGAGCAATTTTATATTTCATATCATCCATTAAGAACTTAAATATCATTTTAGTAGATGTTTGTGTTTGAAATAAAGGCTCAGTTTCATTCTTCTGCATAAGAATATCATTTCCCAGCTTCTATGAAGAGACCATCCTTTATCCATTTTATCTTGCAGACCAGTTGAATATAATACACTGACTGATTTATTTTTCAGCTTGCATCTTTCTCTATTGATCTAAATGTGTTTTATCCTTAAACTATACTGTTTTTTTTCACAGTTTTAATTATTGTGGTTTAGAAACATTTTAAATAATAAATTTGTGATGGTTCCTTTATTTTTCTTTTCCAAGATCACCGATCACCATGCCTTCACAGAGTCTTATGGTTCCACAAGAATTTTAAAATCATATTTTTTTTGCCTATCATGACTACAACATTTTTACTTCTTATCATATGATAAGTTATATTTTCAAATAATTTGTTCATAGTATACATAAAGGCTCTCAGCAGAGCTCATTCATATATAATAGGGCCTTGACAAAGATAGGCTGGTTTGTCAACAGGAACTTAGGTTAATTTCTGTAAGAAATACAATTGGGATTTTGGTGTGGATTGCCTTAAATATATAGATTGCTTTGAACAGTATTTTTAAACAACATTAAATCTTCCAGTTTGTGAACAAAGGATATTTTCTCATTTATTTGTGCCTTTAAAAATTTCCCAATAGTTCATAATTTTTTTTAATTTTTATTTATTTATTTGAGAGCGACAGACACAGAGAGAAAGGCAGATAGAGGGAGAGAGAGAGAATGGGTGCGCCAGGGCTTCCAGCCTCTGCAAACGAACTCCAGATGGGTGCGCCCCCTTGTGCATCTGGCTAACGTGGGACCTGGGGAACCGAGCCTCGAACCAGGGTCCTTAGGCTTCACAGGCAAGCGCTTAACCGCTACGCCATCTCTCCAGCCCTAGTTCATAATTTTATTGCATGTTTTTCAAACCTTCAATACTGAATATTTTGTGCCTTTGATGTTATATTAAATTAATTAAATTAAATATTTAAATGTATTTTTGCCTCCTTCATTGTTAGTGCATAAAAATGCAGCTGATATTTTATGTTGAATTTATATTCCACAATTATTTTATTTATTTATCAGTTTTATTACTTTTAAAAGTTGAAGAATCTATAAGGGTATTTCATGAGGTAAACTATAGATTATCTGCTATCCCACTTGGATACACTTTATGCCTTTTTCTTGCCTCGTTGCTGTGGCTAGGATTTAAATTACCATGTTGAGCAGAAACAAACCCCATTCCTGTATTAGAGGAAAGTTTTCAGCATTTCACCAATGAGTACAGTATTACCTGTGGTAGTGTGTACCTGGGTACAAGTACAGTATTGTCTGTGGGATTGTGGGATCATGCACATTTGTCTTTATTAGGTTGAGGTATACTCTAGTCTTCTATGTATGAAGAGTTTTTATCATGAACAGGTGCTGAAATTTATCCAGATTTTTCAGTGTCTATTTGATGATCATATGAATTTTTTCGCATGGTACAAATATGTGTGCCAAATCCAGGTATTAAAAACATCATCTTTGTAGTGAAAGCTGAGGATTATGGAGAGGAATTAGGTTATGTGGCTTCTGCTCTCATGAGTAGAGAAATACTATTTAAAGAGAACCAGCTGAAACCATAGAGTAATTGGGGAAATGAGTAAGAGTGCTGCTTTCTTAGTGAACCTGGTACCAACAAAAGGGCAAAGGAGATTGACACAGAAAACATACAACTTTTATCAAATCAGAGATCCAGAGACACAGAGGCTCCCAAGACCTCATCATTGAAGTAGATCTAAAATGAACTGAACATGGCTCAGGTAATTTCAGGGAAGAGGGGGCGGAAAGATTGTTAGAGCCACATGTTGGGACATAAAGCACAGAGACATTGCCTCTTACCCATAAATGATGGCTAACCCCACAATGAATGACCTATATTCCCCAATGAGGAGGGTCCCTGCAGAGGGGGGAGGACAAGAAGGAGGCTAATGCTGGCATTAACATGGCTACATACACAAATAAATAATAATTTAAAAATTAGAAAAAATAAATAACAAATTATATATATAATATATATACATTATATATACATATATATACATTATATATATATAATATATATATGTAATGTATTTATGATTCTCTTTCATCAGTTGTTTCCAGGAGATATGGCTTCTAGATTAGACCATTTACTGTTGTGTAAATGTTCACTGTAATAGCCTGTGATTGGTTGTACATCGGTGGCAACTCTTGTCATTGTTTCTCCATGTTGTTGCTCTTAATTACCCCAGTCTTTCTCTTGTTAGGTAGTATAGATAAGGTTTTGTCACTTTTATTTATCTTTTCAGGAAAAAAGCAACTTACTTTCATTGATCTTTTTTTTTTTTTTTTTTTTTTTTTTTTTTTTTTTTAGTGCGACAGACACACAGAGAAAGACTGATAGAGGGAGAGAGAGAGAATGGGTGCGCCAGGGCTTCCAGCCTGTGCAAACGAACTCCAGACACATGTGCCCCCTTGTGCATCTGGCTAACGTGGGACCTGGGGAACTGAGCCTCGAACCGGGGTCCTTAGGCTTCACAGGCAAGCACTTAACCGCTAAGCCATCTCTCCAGCCCTCATTGATCTTTTTTTCTATTACCTTATATTCTCAATTTTGTTTCTGATCTAGGTTTAATTTCTTTCAAAAACTATTGACTTTGTTTAACCTTTTGATATTTCATTACTTGAGTTGTGTAGTTGCTTGAGATTATTGTTTCATTGATATAAGTATTTGTCACTATAAAATTTTCTTTTTTTACTGCTTGTTTTATATCCCATTAGTTATTGTATATTGTCTTTTAATATAAATGTATTATAAAAGAATTTATAATTTTAATTTTGAATTCTTTCTCTACTCATTGGTTATTTAAAGCAGTATTAATTTCTATATTCTGTGAATTTCCCAATTTTCCTATTACTTACTTCTAGCTTTATTATATTATATTCAGAAAATAGAGTTGGTATGGTATAAATCTTCTTAAATTTGTTTAGAGCTTTTCGGTGATATAATATGATGGTAGTCTCATGTTATTTCACTGTCTAGGGATGTAGCCATCTTGGTTTATGAACATATATTCTATGATGTTCATACAATAACTAAATAATCTGGCAATGCATTTACCAAAATAGATCCCTATTATTATGTGATTTATAACTCTATTTCTGATGTATGGGTAGATGTTTATGCTACACAAACAGGTTTAACTACTGTGAACATATAGTTATAAATAAGCTGAGACAATAAGGATACTACTAGAATCTGTACAGAAGAACCTCTGCTAAAGTTACAATTCTTAAGGATGTACATTTTTAATAAGGCCAGGAAAGAGTTTGGAATGAGAAGTTCAAAGGGCATGGGGAAACTCAGAAAGGAATAGCCTCACTGTTTATCAGGTAAAATTCATGGTTGTGCAATGAACATGCTGTGAAAAGATTCAGATGTAACAGAGAGACACAGTCAGAAAAAGTCTGACAAGTGTTTTGATGGTTTGGCAGTATGAGGCTTTGATGAATGTCATGCAGAGCGTTCTTGAAATGTGATCGTTAGTAAATGAAGAAGGACTAGCAGTAGAAAGAGACTCATGCAACTAAGACATATCTCAAAATCAGTAGGTGGAAACAGAACTCTTTTTTGGCATTTATACATGAATAGTGTGTATGTATGCAAGTGTATTTGTGTGTTCACATGTGTGTGGCTCATATGTGTATGGTTCCTTGCGTGAGTCTGTACATGAGTGTTTCGAGACCAAAAGATGCTGTTAGGTGTCATCTTTAGTCCCTCACTCATCCGAGGGATCACAAGTTCATCTAGACTAGCTAACCAGTAAGCCTAGGGGTCTGCCTGTCTCAGCCACCCCAGTGCTAGGATGAGATGTGTACCACCAGGCCCAGAAGTTGACATAGGCTCTGGGGTTCCAAAGTGAGATTCTCCAGTTTGTATGGTTCACTGAGCTCTCTCCCCAGCCTAAACTGTACTCAGAGTCATACCTTTGCACTCAACCCTCCTTGTGTCTTTCATGATTCAAGTGAGTCTAATTTTGTCTTTGAGTCTCTTACTCCAAAAAAGAAAACATTCATGGTCCCAGCTTTCACTTTAGTTCCCTCATACTTAAAAATTCTTTAGCAATCTCATTGATGGCAGGGTAGCTGGGATAGCCACTTGTTCTCTCTCCACTGCTACATGCTGTCACTTCTACACTTGCCTTCACACATCCTGTCATCAATACAGAACCTAGAGTCACCCCATGAGAAAGCATGGGATCAGCTTACCTTTCTCTTCTCAGCCTTTCAAAGTGCTCTACTTTTCATCAGGCTAAAAGCCAAGGCCTTGTCATGGCCTATGTGCCTGCCTGCCTATCACCCTCAGAATCACCACAGCCTCCCTCCCTTCCCACTCTTGCCACACTGCCCACACACTGAGGGTTTTTATTTGCTTTACTCATCAGTGTAGCCCAGAGGCCAAAACAGTGTAGAATGTGGAAATGCACCATACGAATGAATATTCATGATGCTTGATTAAATAAAAGGAGATAAATAAAGTTAGATTTGTTTTATTTTATGCTAGTTTTGTCCCCCCCCCCCCCCGTGGTGAATAGGTCAGTAATTCAACCGGGAAAGATCCCATATTGAAGGACACATTGAAGATAGAAGACAGTGGCCAAGCGCGGATACCGGTGTGGGTGTGAAAGCATCGCTTTGCAACATTGGGGCATCTTGTTTTGAGGTGCAGGCTAAGGTTGGTGGAGAAAGTACAAGTTGTTACTAAAGCCTAAATTGCTTCTCAGAAGTCCAAGGTGTCCATTGCTTAAAGACTGCTTGAAGTCTTGAGAGGAAACTGAAAAATTGGCAGAGAACCAGAGGAAAGATGGGAGACCAGGGCAGTCATTGTAGATCACGACAAAGGCAACGGAACAAATAAACGTGTGAGCAAAAGTAAGTGCAGATGCAGGGATTTGGGTGGCACTGAACTCCCTGAGTCTATCATTTCCCTTGTTGATACCAGCAACTACTTTACCTGGTACATGGACATCTGTCACTTCCCTGGTAGGGAAACAAAGAGAAAATAAGCACAATAGGTCTGGAAACGTGAGAGGGAAAGTGAGAGAGACAGAGAGGCCACTAATAAAACATATTGTAAGGTGATCACTCCAGAAATGTAGGCTCTACGATGTTGAAACACAGGTTCTCAGGCGGAGAGACTATTGACTTTTTCTGAGCATGATTTTCTGTCTACTTTTACTTCCGTCTGCAGTTTATAAATAGTTTTTGAATAAACCCTACCTTCTTTACCAGCCAAGTCACCTGAAAATTGGCACATGGTTGTCACCCTAATAACAAATGAAAATTAGGTCACATAATAAACTGTCAAATACTTCCATAACCATGGAAACAAGGGACAGAGCCTTTGGAAGGAGACCTATCTCTGAACATCTGGGTAGCTAGCTATATGTTGTGTAAGTAGGAGACTCAGTATTACAGCAAGGAATCAGAAGATTGTACTAAAGCTCCAAGGCCTGAAGCTGTTCATCTACACAATGAGGCAAATCAAGTGTACAAAACCTCACCCAGGTAAAAGCAAAATGTGATTGGACCAGAGATGCTGTGATATGCCTTTCAAGGAGGGTTTTCCCAAAGGAAGTAAGTCTGTACATCCCCATCAGTTAAGCTCAACCTGGCTCTAATTAGGAAATCTCTGGGGTTTCTGCAACAACTGTGCAGGGCTTTAAGGGATACTCCAGGCTCCTCTTGGTTGCTAGGGAAACATTTGCAGAGGGCATGGGGAAGCTGGTCTTCAGTTTGTAAGGTATTCTCTGCTCTTCTGGGTGAGCATGGTGGACTCCTGGGCTCTGGGGCTGGCATAATTTATCATCCATAGAATCACAAGTTTCAAAGAACAGGACAAAAAGAAAGAAAAGAAATGAAGGTAAAAAGGAAGAGATGAAAAGAAGGAAAGAAATGAGAGAATTGAAGGAAGAAAATGAAGGAAGGAAAGAAGGAAGGAAGGAAGGAAGGAAGGAAGGAAGGAAGGAAGGAAGGAAGGAAGGAAGGGGGAAGGGGAGGAAGGAAGGATGAGCAGAAACTCGGTACTGTGTTTAGGATAAAGCCCAGAATTCATTTTTCTTTTCAATCTTATGCCCCCAGTCACATTTTTTTTGGATGTGGGTAAATAATTGGCAAACTATAACCATACGATAACTAAAAAAAAGTGATTTTTCAGCTTTAATGATGAAGGTTCCCTCTTGTGATGAGGGACACTTGAGAGGCATCTGGTTACAGACAGCATTGGGGAAAAACTTTGCAAAGTTTGAGAAATGTCTCCTGTTATTTGCAAAGCAATATAGGAAAACTTAGACTGAAACAAGAAAGGCAATTAGTTTCCCGTTTGGAAACAAAGAGACATCTGTGCAAAGTATGCTAGCAAACTCACCAGGGGCAGGTGCTGTGCATGAGGAATATATCCCAGCTGCACACATATCCCCTTCTTCACCCCCAGTTCAAAAGCTCCAAATAAATTCACATAGAATTATTCACCATGATCTAAGGAAAGTACAGATTCATTAATAACCAACTTCTGCTTTCTCAAGGGCACAGGGAAAAGATGTGCTGTATGTATACCCTAATTATAATGTTAGTAGATAAATGAAAAGGATTTTGAGAACTATCTGAATCTTGAAACCTGGCAGTATCCTTATTTTTCAGAAAAGGAAACTGAGTTCCAAAAACATTAGTAGCTTTCCTAAGTAACAAAATAGGAAACTGTCAGAATTTGGTTACATATTAGTTGTCAATATTAATTGCATTATATTTGTAACCATCTATCTCACTTCGCACATACATATATGCATTCTTATTTAATCCTCATGGCTATACGGCAATATGTGTATAAGTATCTGGATTTACTAGCAAAAGGAATAAGCACAAGAAAGTATTGATATCCACGGAGTAAGTTATAGAAATTAGGATCAAACTCAGGCCCATGTGGCTCTATGATCCAAGCACTTTTCATAGTATTCTTTGGTACATCTCATTTCAAAGTCTGGATGACTTTTATAAGATGTCATGAAGGTATCTGATGGTCTGATATGCACTACGGGGGAGAAGACAAAACTGGATTATCCAAGCAAGACTGCAACATTTTTCTGAAGACCATGCTGTCTCTACTTGTGCCCTGGTTGGAGGATTATGAGCAATAAACTTTTGTCTTGTCTTTCTTCAGAACCAAGATTCCCATTGCATGCCTGACCCTGCATGGACATGTAGTTCACATCTACCACCTTTCACGCTTCCTTGTTAACACCATAGGCTGGGCTCAAATTCCAGATTCTGAGCCCATTGTGGTCACAAATTTCTTTCTGTCTACTGCTTCTCACTGTCATCCTCAGGGTTGTGTACTATAATAGCCTTATTAACAGATTTTTTTTTTTATTTTTTACGAAATAGGGTCACCAGTGATAAAATCTATTCCCTATTGCCAGGCTTCATCTACATCCTCACTTAAGCTGACAGTGAAGCTGTCTGCTGCTGACTGGCTGGAGGAATGGGGTACTTTGTGCACATGAGCCTTGGCTGAACCTGTATGAAGGAAGATTTAGATGAATCACTCAGTCCCTTGATATTGATGTCCTATGAGGTCAATTAAATTAATTTTAAAATATTCCCTGCCATCAATACTTATTCTTTGTCATAGAAAACTGGCTACTATCAGTGTTCATAGGCTTCTCTTTATTTCTTAAACTGCGCAATTGATTCTATGATCATCATTTTTGTTTTTTAATTATTTGTTTACTGGTTTGTCTGTGTAGGAGTGGGAATGCACCAGGGCTTCTTGTCACTGCAAGCAAACACCAGACATTTAGACCCACTCTTTGTGGCTGGTTTACATGGGTTATTTGGAACTAAACCCAGGCCAACAGGCCCTGCAAGCAAGTGCCTTTAGCCACTGAACCATCTTCCCAGCCCCAGTAATCATTACTCTATATTCTTTTGGGATGATAACAACAGGACACAGCATCTATAGGCAGCTCAACCATTTTCTGCGAGAGTCTTCATGTATTTTATTCCACTGTCTACCTCAGTTTGGCTATAAAGATCAGAAGGGACAAAACAAAATTTGTGGTGTCTTACACATATTAAAATATTTCATGTGAGTATGGTTGGCATGTATCTGGAACTCTCGCACTTAAGAGGCTGAGACAGGAAGATCATGAGTCTGAACACAGCCTGAGGCATAGAAGGAGACATTGTCTCAGAAAAAAAAAATCTCATAACATTTATGAGTAAAGATATCACATTGACACGGCTGCTATAGCCAGTTAGAAAATGTAATAAGCATCAAAATGCCTTCTTCTCTCTTTCTCCTTCATGATCATCTTTGTTCTGTTTCTTCACACACCATATATTTTTGCAATCCTTACACAGCCAACGACATATTGTCAGGTACAAGTGAGCAAAGGATTGCAAAGCCCTTGTCTATTGCAAGCTTACCTTTTCTGATGTGCTCTAGAACCTCAGCACATCAAAGCGCCCAGTCGAGCCTGTGGAGAGAGAGACTCTCGTGAAGGAGAGCTGAGGCTTTCATGGCCAATAGTCTGCCAATAAACAGGTGAACCCATAACTGTATCATCCATCTGACAAAAGGTTCTTGAACAGCTGGGCTCACCCAGAGAGACGATGCATCTGGTCAATTCAAGTGAATCATGAGCTACATAGACTAGTAATGTTTCAAGCCTCTAAAGTATAGAGGTGCTTATTTTTCAGCAAAGGTTGACTGATAGTGTTAGGGGAAAGAGGCCATGATAATCAGGATAAAGTCAAAACTAGCATTTCCATGTCTGTAGATTCTAAATAACTGTATTTTACCTATTTGCCATTAAGGAAAATGGCACTGATTTGGGGGAGATTAAAATATATGAGCCAGAAGAGAAGAGAATTTTCAGAATATTATATTGGAATAAGCCAAAGATTTGTGATCTTGCATACAAAAAGAAAGGTGTCTAAAAGGAAGATAAAGCAATTCTATAATGGGAAAAAGACAGGCAAGATACCAGCACATATAAGCAAACACACAGTCATACAAACATATAGAGAGATAGTGGGGGAAGCTTGAGGAATACTTGCCTGGTAGTGTGTGTATTTTTAATGAACTATGAGGCACATGATAAGTGGGGATGATAGATCACCTTTTTTGTTTCAGAATACAGAGAATATCAAATAACTATCTGGAAAAGTGTAAGAGAAAATAGAATAGGGACAGGCAAAATGTACTCTTACTTGTGAAACACTGTGATAAGTAAAGTAGAATTATTGAAAACTATAATGTATCCACAAAAATAGTGTATCTACTATTAAAATAATATATTTAAATCATCAAAAGTCAAAACAAAATACTTAAAGTTCCAAGTTAAGGGAAAATACTAGGATAAAAACTCTGTAGAGTGTGAACACATTCAATGGTTCCCACACAAGTGGATAAAAACAAAACCGGTAATGACTCTGCCAGCAAGATTCCAGTAACTTTTCAATCTTCTTTTTATTCTCATGAATTTTCTAATTTACAAAGAACATGCTAAAACAAACAAACAAAAAAAGGAAACAATGGGTGCTATTTTGAAAACAGCCAATGATAACCACAGTTTCTTCCTTCCTGTCCTTTCCCTCCTAGGGCAGAGTAGATATACTGGAAATTTCCAGTAGTGGACAGAGTGTGATGGGGGAAATAACAGCAAACTGAGGCAATAAAAGAACCCAGAAATGCAGGCCACTTAATGAAGTATAGGAATTCAGAACTGGCAAGCCCTATCTGGTTTGGTATAGTCTTTGAGATGTTTATTTTCTTCCCCATATGACCAGAAGCACTTTATATTCCCCTACCATGATTTTATAACTCCTGGAAAGAACATTGCCTGCAAGCGAAGAATACAGGCTTGTGCATTCCCTCACCTGACAGCCAGACAGGAAGACTTGAATTCCTTCAAGGTTAATACCCTGAGAAGCAGACCATAATCCATAAAGGCTTCTCCTTCTCTTATATCTGCTCACTGTGAGACATATTTCATAAGCATGCTCACTGCTCAGGTGAAGTCCACAGATTTAATCATGGAGTGACATTTTAATTGCAAATTAGCCATATTATCCATATTAATCAGGAAGTATTTTAAACAGTTACTATATATGCATGTCTATATCCATCTATCATCTATCTATCTATCTCATATTTATCAGTCTGTCTATATCTATATATGCATGCATTCCATTCATGAACACAATAATGTTCCTACCTCAAGGAGTTAATATGAGGTTGGACAAATATAACATATTGCTTTTCAAAATGTTTTCACTATGAGATAGTTTACATCACATTCAAGTACGCATATTCACACACACACACACACACACACACACACACACACACACATAGTCATTCACTCAAACAGGAACACTAAAATGAAAGTTTCATAAGACAATCCTCACTTTCCTCACTTTTAACACATAGGATACTTTCTGGTACATATTGCAGAATTTTATGAGTCCCAAATAGGTCCCAAGCCCTGTGTTAAAAATCTCTGGTATCATAAAAAGAACAGAGGATTTGGAATTGGAGAAATCTCCCAGTCTACTATTGATAGGCTTTGTGATCTTGACAGATGATTTAAATGTTATGAGCGTTAGTTTTCTCATATGTAAAAGTGGAATGATAGCATTCATTGCAAATAACAGTCTTAGTGTCTGAGGATTACACTATCTATGAATTTCTTAGCACAGTCCTAATATGTGGAAAACATTTTTTATATGCTAACGATCACAGAAGCAGTGCCATTCTTTAGGATTCATTATAGTGTACAGGTGAGAGATACAATCCTAAATTAAGAAAACACATGGGGTCAGCTGACTCAGGCGATGCCAATGCCAGGCCTATGCTACACAGATGGCAGATGAAAGCAAGCATTGCTCCTGCCAAAGGAACCCTAAACCACTCACACCCACACAGCCTGACTTTCTTTTTCTTGATTTTTCCTGTTGGTCTAACAACAGGAATAATCTGGCATACATTTACGACTTAAATGACTGGGGCTGCGGTAATAGCTCAGAAAGTGAAGTGTGTGCCTTGCAGGGAAGAATACCTGAGATCAATCCCCAGAACATACATTAGCATGTCAGGTGTGGTAGCATGTGTCTATAACACCAGTACTGGGGCACTGGAGACAGGAGTATCCCTGAAGCTCTTTGGCCAGGCAGTCTAGCCTACTTGGAGTGCTCCAAGCCAATTAGAGCCCCTAAAAAATAGTGGTTGGTTCCCAGGGAACAACAGCCAACATTGTCCTCTGTCCTTCACATGCAAGCTTAAACATGTGTGTGCATACATGCACACACGCGTGCGCGCGCGCACACACACACACACACGCATCAAAAGAGGTTATAGTACAGAAAATATACAGTCCTTAATCAACATGGAAAGTTGGTTTAACTAGCTTCAATATAGCTGTATTCTTTGAAATTTCTCAGTTGAAAGGCTAGGTGATTCAAAAAACTCATCATTAATCCAGGTGCTCTAAAACGCCTTTAATTTTGCAAATTTGGAATATAGGATACTTGAAAAGAAGAAGACTAATTATGGCTAAAGAAATTACAACAGAATACATAGGAAAAGAAGTCATTTGGAAAAATGATCACATGATTTTCTTTCAATATTGAATAACCAAACTGTTTTGACTCATGAACTTTCATGAATCTCATGCACTTGCTACATAACCCTGTGACTCATCTCCCTCCAGCAAGAGATGGTAGTGTCTGGCTCCTGTCTGTCAACTGACCATCTAGTAGTTCTGTATGAAAATGATGGCTAGAAATCATTTTATAAACTACTTGCAGGTAAAGATGAATATGAGCATATACCTGTCTGTTCAAGAGAAAATTTATTACAAAAGGAAATATATATATGACAAAAGAAGAAGAAAGAAAATAGAGGTAGAAAAAAACCATACCTCTAGTCTTTTGGAATTGTTCAAAGCATTTACATTATACTGAATGTGATAAATCAGCATGTCATCTTGCTGAAAGATAAGAATCTCTGACCTTTCAATGCTTGGATAAACCATTAGGGCAAATTATGAAAAGGCAAACTTCAGTACTGAAGTGTGGAATATCTCTTTGTGGATATCAAATTCTTATAACTGCTCTTTTCCTTCCCCCTCCTCCCTTTGCAAGCTTTTCAGCATTTTAAAACTTTAATCTCAATGAATAGAAACTCATGCTTGGCGATTTATAGGGTTTGCTTATTATGTAAGTTGATAACTGACCCCCAAAGTACTTGCATGTCTCATCATGGTCAGACGTCGTTTGGACAGTTGGATGGGTAGGAGTACTTATGACTAGTCCTTTTATAGATGAACACCATTGATGGGTATTGACACGGACTTGACTGAACCTGCAGAACCAACTTCAGATCCCTCATTTTTAGCAGTGATGGCATTTTCAGAAGATTGAAGCAGTTTTTTTCCAAATACCATGAAGCTCCTTGGTAACAAGCCCAGGAGGGCTGGTGCTCACCTAGTCTCATGCTGCCCTGGGACGATGGTATGCTAATTCTGCAGTAGTGCGTTTGTGAAACTGATTCAAACGTATCTGGATGGACTTTCCCAACCCCCACGGGTTTCTTTTACAACCCCAAAGTACTGACTGTTGAGATGTGTGTAGTCTTTTGCTAGTAGAAATTGAAATGTTAATCAGAAAGAAAGGATTCCTCTAAAAGAGAACTGTCTTGGTATGGAAAATCATCAGTGTGCTGGCATGACTGTGTACACACTGTGTACATAACTAATAAAAAAGAACATAACAACTAGATGACACCACTTATGTCATATTTTCTTCTTCCCAAATATCCTTTGGTTTTTCACACAATAAACTATTTTAAATTAAAAAAAAAAGGTATTGTGTGTAGATTATGTTTCCATAAAGGGAAAAGCATAGTTTCAGAGGCTTAAGTTTTCAAGAAAATTAACAGACATTTTCATGTGACTGGGCTCCAAATGAAAACAAGTCATGATTTATGGGTTGCAACCAAATTCAGAAAATAATTTTAATGTCTCTTTATGTGCTTGTGAAAACCTAACTCACATAATCATCAAACATGGACAAAAAATATTTTTTAGCTTTTTGTGTTCAATTTTTACTAGTCTTATTGATGACCATCATTCCACTATTCCTAATTTGGTGGGAATATGGAGAGAAATTTCAAAGCAAAAGCCAGCAACAGAGCATGGAATTAGAAATAAAGTAAGAAAATATAAAATGAGGACACTGAGTAAGAGAAGAAGGTTCAAGTTCAGTTTATGAACATATTTATGTCCTGTTTTATAAAAATCATCATGTTATTCTCATGATAAAAAAAGGAAAAACATGAAATGTTTTATAGGCTTATATTTTCTACCCAATAAAGTAGATATTTACAACCTGTTAACAACACATCCTACTAAATGTCTGGTCCCTGTCTGCATGAAGGGATCTGGTTCAAATCTTTTACTCATCACTTTCCAAATAGACCACCATTTCATATTTTAACTGCATAATTCAGCCTAGAGTTTCTTTCTTTTTCTTCTCTGCTCACAAACTTTTCCTCTTCAAAGAATGGGTCATTATTACTTCTTTAGAAATAATTAGTCCTGTTTTAACCTATGTCCCATAATGTTTTGTGCATAAATTTTATAATATTTGTCAGAATATATTTTTAGTCCCTGCATCTACGTGCTTATTTCCTTTGGTTGAATAAGTTCTTTAAATTGGGCCTGCATGCTATGTGTCCTTGTGGCACATGAGCAATGTGTATTATTGAAATGAAATTACTTATATTCTCCCATTCCCTGCAAGAGAGTCAGAAACAGATTTCAAATCTCCTGATTGAAACTGGAGCCCAGTCCTCATTATGGAACTGCCTGGATTCTTCAACTCTCCAGCTCTTTTTCCGAGCTCTTACTCACCCACCCAGCTGGAGCAGTCATGCTCTAGTGACTCCAGATGGTTGCCACGGGGCTTGGGCAGCTGGGTGGGGAATGCACCTTCCATCTGATTGCACTCACCATGGGTGGGCAGGTGCCCTCTGTCAGGATGGCTACAACCAGAAGCCAAGTGGGTGGCTCACTAAGGTAAAGGCAGCAAGTAGGAATCATCATGGTTCTAATCCCAACAATGCCCTCAACATTGGGAGATGCCATTGATCTAGAAATAACTAGCCTCTCCCTATATAGGTCGTTTATCTTAACACTGCTAAAGGGTCTGGATTCTTCCTCTGTATACTCTCTTTCATCTAGCTTGAGAAAAAAGTCACCAAGAACCACAATGACTTATTGAGTCAGCAATCTGGAGTGCTACCAAATTCTCCTTGGGTGGTGGAAGTCTATAATGCCAGAGTATGTCCAGATGGGCAATTACAGGTAAACAAAGGAGGCAGGTAGGCCAGCTTCATCCAACCCAGAACTCCAGGGGGCGCTGAGCAAGCTCTTTCTACTCTGAAGCATTTCCCAGTGTGCCTGACTCTTCACTGCTTCCAGGAAACCTGCATTTCATTCTGTGTATTATAGATGCCTCTGAGTTGATTTCTTGGCTTCTGCCTTTGTTTTTCCTATTTTCCCAATGAAGCAATTATTTTACTTGACTATTTTATTCATAAACGTCAGATCGCTGCATTGTATGCAGCCATACAAGTGCTTCCCATTTCTTTCTAAAGAGATGTATATTCCTCCTAAGGATTCCAGATCTCCAGGTATCTTAGTTCCTATCACCTCTTGACCTTATTATCTATTATCCTACCCCACACTCTTATTCACCTTGAACTCCATGTACAAAATGCTCCAGGAAATCCCTATATCAGGGCCTGTGCTCTAGAAATTCACTTTTTCCTGAATATTTTTTCTCTTGTACTTCCTTCAGATAATGGCATAACAAATACTCACTATCATCAGGTCTCCATAGTTTATGAATGTAAAATATGCTTCCTTGTGGTCACTCCTCCTGCATTGTGTTTGTGGTACTTATTAGCAGCTGGCATGTGTATTTCAAATATTTGTCACTTTATCATCTATGTCTTCTTCATAGTGTTCATGCTCTAGGAAAGCAAGACTTTTTGTGTGCTTTATTTATTGTCATATCTTATTTACTGTACTAGCTTACATAAGTAAGTGGTATTTTTGTTTATTTTTATTTATTTATTTGAGATCAATAGACAGAGAGAGAGAGAAGGAGAGAAAGAGAGAGAGAGAGAGGGAGAGAGAGGGAGAGAGAGAGAGGGAGAGAGAGGGAGAGAGAGGGAGAGAGAGAGAGAGAGAGAATGGGTGTTCCAAGGCCTCCAGCCACTACAAATGAACTCTAGACATGTGCGCCCCTTTGTTTATCTGGCTAATGTGGGTCCTGGGGAATCAAGCCTTGAACCGGGGTCCTTAGGCTTCACAGGCAAGCCCTTAGCCACTAAGCCATCTCTCCAGGCTGTTAGTGGTATTTTTGAATGAATACCAGAT
The DNA here is from genome assembly GCF_020740685.1 of Jaculus jaculus. Classification (NCBI taxonomy): domain Eukaryota; kingdom Metazoa; phylum Chordata; class Mammalia; order Rodentia; family Dipodidae; genus Jaculus; species Jaculus jaculus. The sequence continues at coordinate 312,377,694 of NC_059102.1, forward strand.
ACTAAAGAGATTAATCGAGTGTCTATTAAACACACAATCCTACTTTAATGGGGAAAAGTACTATCCTGCACTTTACTGAGATCAATTTGTTTCCCCCCAAATAGTGGCCATAGTGTGTACCATATAACTTGCTATACCTGTCTGTATTTTACCATAATTTACTGAATTTATGGTGGACATATGATCCAAGAGCAAGCAGTATTCCATGGTCTGGATGAAAATGTTTGAACCTCACTGGAATGGCAGGTATTAGCTATAGTGAGTGGAATGTCTCTTCTAAACTGGAGCAAAACCTAACAGAAGAGCTGATTAGATAGAAGTAAAGGGGGATGCTAAAAGATACTAGAAGAGTTCACACATGCACACATACCAATAACACTGGAGTTCAAGGATTGAGGACACTGATCACTTGCTGCTTCTGGGGTTTCTTGAGGTTCAAGCAGATTTGTACACTAAAGTTTGCTGTTAAAATCTGTTAAATGTTACACAAATATTCAAATCAGTCTTTGTAGACCTCTTCCATGAATTCAGGTTCCTTTCTTATATTCTTGCTCCATTATCCTCAGTAAGGTGTTCCATAAGCTAAAGGAACTTTTAGAGGAAAATTACAATTGTATTTCTCTTTTGTTCAAATTGTCTCACTGTGGGTTTCCGTTCCAAGCCTCTTGCGTCAGCTAGCCCTTCTGCCTAGCTGCCTTCTTCTCACCATCCAGATGTTACACCAAATGCCATCTTCTTAGACCTCAGTTCTTCTCTACTTGCACTACCCAAGGCAGAGGTCATTAGCACACGTAACTTCGGGAACTTGAAGTATGACAGGTCTGAAGTGAAATTGGCTGCAAGTCTAAGCATAAAATGCACACAGGTGTTCAAGAACAGCATGAAAAAATTACATAGTATCTTAGTATTTTCACATTATTTGGGGGAATACTGACCCAAATATTTTTTTTTAATTTTTTTTGTTCATTTTTATTTATTTATTTGAGAATGGCAGAGAGAAAGAGGCAGATAGAGCGAGAGAGAGAATGGGTGCACCAGGGCCTCCAGACACTGCAAACGAACTCCAGACACGTGTGCCCCCTTGTGCATCTGGCTAATATGGGTCCTGGGGAATCGAGCCTCGAACCAGGGTCTTTAGGCTTCATAGGCAAGCGCTTAACTGCTAAGCCATCTCTCCAGCCCCAAGACCCAAATAAATTTTAACGTTAAGGTTGGCTTTACTTTTAAAACTTTCTTATGTGGCTACCTGAACATTTAAAATTACATGTGGGGCTTGCGTTATAGCTCTAGTGAATGGCACTGATCTATACCATCCTTCTGTTTATTATACCCTTAGCAGTCATGACAATGAACTATTTTACCTGTGTGTTTATTTACTGACTCTCATAAGATAAAAGCTCCAGAAAAGCCTGGCTTGTTTTTGGTCCTAGCTAATGTGAAATGCCTGGCAAATCATGATGGCCAGATAAGACTCATAGATGATTGGCGGTTGAAGTAACAAGACCATTTTCATCAGCTCTACTCTGCCATTCAGTGGGGCCCATTCAACGGGGCCCTTTTACCCTCACACTGATAGTAATTTCTTGATATCATGGCATCACTGTTTATATGGACCAATAGCAAACATCTTTGTTGAGTAGCAAGGAAATTACAATTTTTGCCAGAATTTCTAAATCAATTAATGTTTGTGAGCATGTATGTATTACTTATAATAAAAAGTGCTATGGTAAGAACAAAAATGAGTAGAGTTTGTTTTCAGTTTAAGTTACATTTTCACACTGATATTGGTGAATATTGGCTGCAGTAAGTATATATGCAGTAATGGTCTCCCTATATATATATGTATATATCCATATACACATAGCTCTATGTATTCTAAGGTTGATAACTCCATACACTGACATATAATAAATATTTTTATATGTGAACAAGATGTTGGATTTGGACATTAAGCTTACAAGAAAAGGACTTTAGTGTGCTGACATTGGACAGCAGTTGAAGAAGGCTTCCTGCATTGGAAATATTTTGAATGGGCTGGCTCTGCCTGATACCCAGAAAGAAAATTTTTTAAAGCTTAGCATAACATTATACTATATAACTCTTCAGGGAAAATTATTTTCTCAAACTAATTTAAACCCAACTTTCTATGCTTTTCATGAGGTCAACTTAAAGTGCTGGTACAAAACAAGGAGAAGGAAAGGCAAGACTAATGTGGTTTGAGTTTTGCTGGCTTAAAGGACTGAGTTCAACAATAACATGGCTGTGGTCTGTTTTAAACATAGATTTAAGAGAAGCATGATGCATCTTCAAGATCCCCAGCATACAAAATGACCCTGAATTTCCTAACTTGTCCAAATGAGCTTGAGGGTATTGAAAAGTGACCTTAAGTTCCTTTCAAAGCAGGTTAGATTCTACTAGCTAAGAATCAACAATGCATTTCATAATTTCATTGGATTAGTGATCTGCTTATTCAGTAGAGTCACCTGTTAAATAGTGCACCCCAGGGAAGGATTGCTTCACACACATTCATTCCCTTCATAAGAAGAATGCAAGAGAGAGAAAAAGAAAGACAGCCTCACCGTTGGCCAACTCACTTTCACAGTCTCTATTAGCCCACAAGGCATTTCTCTGTGCAAGTTTCTTTCCTTTATTGTCTCTCTGGCAGCTGATGGAACATCACTTGTGTGGCTTTTCCAGGAAAAGAAAGTGATTACTAGCTGAATGGCAACTGGGTTAAAGAAGTCCACACTGGAGAGCCAGCTGCTGAAATTTGACATTATAACTACCACTTACAGAGGCATTTCTAAAGAAGAACTTAGATATAATCGATGAAGTCACCTCCTTTAGAGCATATCTATGAAAAAAGGACAATGGCTATTAAACAACGAGGTGGAATGAATGGCATACCATTTCTATAGTGTGGTAGAGTTTTCAAAGTACTTCATATCTATTTTTATATAGAATATGGACAAAATACTATAGGGGTTATCCCGTTCATATGTGTCACTTCTATATATGATCACAAAATTATGCTGAATATTCTGTTAGGATGATCCAAATGGGAGATTACGGCAGAAATTCTGTGAAAATGAAATACATTTATGGCAATATTTATGATTTAGGTCCAGTGGTATGCACAAAAGCCACATAACTAGTGTGGGTTACTGAGCCAGATTTAAGGATTTCACTTTTCTCCAGCATTTTGGACTAAATTCTGAAGTAGAGAAAAGCTAGGCAGATTTCTATGTGAGTTACTTATAAACAGAGGATAGAAAGTAATCAACAATAAAGGAAATATCCCTTGTTTAATTGGCCATAAAGCTGAGCTCTCCATAGGACATTATTCCAGACCATAGTTTTTCTCTTTCCTCTGTCTCTTTCTCTCTCTCTCTCCATGCATTTCCTTTTCCCGTTAGAACAACGCAAGATATAGAGTTTCCAATATTCTACTTCACTTATCCTTCTTCATTTGTGGGGCTGAGTGAGGTAGAAGGAACCAGGTCTACATTGTATTGAGTTCTGTATTAATACCTACTTTTTACATTACAGGATTTCACTAAGTGGGGAGGGTCTGATAGCATGTCAGAACCAGGATGAAAATATGTGGAGAAGAGGAAAAGAAGAGAGAGATAAGGGAGAGAGAGGAGATAAAGAAGAAGAAGAAGAAGAGATAGAGAGAGAGAGGAGAGAGAACTTGCCTATCAGTTTCCTTTTAAAATACCAGAAGTACAGTTTCCCACATTAAATCACTCTCCACTTTTTTCTCTAAAAACCACACAAAGTACTTGTCCAAGAAAGTAATCATGTCCTTATAAGAAGAAATCCCAACACAGTCTGGGCTCTTTGTTAACTAGGTGAACAGCTATTATGAGCCCTGTGTTTTGGCAAAGTCCTTGTATACTCTCTGGTAAGCCTAAGGGGCCAGAGAACATGAGACAAGTATACAAGGACTCTGCCTCTCTTCCACCTTTAGTATTAGATTAATACTTTCAAAGATAAGGGTCTTTAGGGAAGACCAAAGGGGTCCTTGGCAACAATTGAAATAACAATGCTAGAAAATATTATGTTATTGTTTCAAAATAAGTTAAAATTAATGAAAATAAAGTGACACTATAAAATGGCATTTTATTTTCATGTGTGAGGGAAAAGTATATATTTAACAACAAATTTTGTCTTACTAACTTTTGTGCCTTAGTACCAAGTGCTAGGATTATAGTTGTGAATCAAACATCTCCATCTTCATGGCACATAGGAGCGAATTTATAGATGAAGCAATGAGGCATGTGAGAGAAGAGAGAGTTGTAAGCTGATCTAGTTTGGTTTAACCACATGCAATATTTAGACTATTCTCAGTAGATAATTGTAGCTGCTAAACAGATCTTATGTAGTAAAGGACAACCAATTTCTAAAAACCTCATAACCAAATATCTGGTCAAAATAAACAAAGATCTTAAACCAAATTTCTGAGACAAGCAATTCATTCCGTATGTCACAGGTGGTCTCTGGTGTCCCCTGGTTCTTGATATCTTACTCAAAGAATTGGAGAAAGAAAGGCACACACAAGTAATTATGCAGAAAAAACACCTTTTTATTTAAGAACAAAGCTATAGTAATGGCTTGAATACACTGCCACAGGGGCAGCTGACCACTCAACCTGAGAGTACTCAATGGCAATAGGAAGTGTCTGTGGCTTCTCCTGATAGGCCCTTGGGAGGACAGATCCTGTTGTTTGGGGAACAGTATGGGTGGTCCTATTGTTTGTTTGTCAGGTTTGGGTTATCTGAAGATTTTCTCTAGTGTCTTTTCTATGGCCGATGCCTCTGGTTTTAATCACACAGTGTGCTTTGCATATACTCAAAACTAGTCCAGACTGGAAGACCCCTGCTATTCTGATTCCAGAGAGAGCACTGGTATCGTATCAAAGGATGGTCACTGTGGGGGAAGGGAAAACAAATGATGAGCCTGCAGCTCAGTACAGGTGGGGTCTCAGTACAGGTGGGGGGTCTCAGTACAGGGGATGTCTCAGTACAGGTGGGGGGTCTCAGTACAGGTGGTGCCTCAGTACATGTGGGATCTCAGTAGAAGTGGGGTGTCAGTAGAGATGGGGGTGTCAGTAGAGGTGGGGGTCTCAGTAGAGGTGGGGTCTCAGTACAGGTGGGGTCTCAGTACAGATGGGATCTCAGTAGAGGTGGGATCTCAGTACAGGTGGGGTCTCAGTACAGGTGGGGTCTCAGTACAGGTGAGGTCTCAGTACAGGTGGTGTCTCAGTACAGGTGGGATCTCAGTAGAAGTGGGGTGTCAGTAGAGGTGGGGTCTCAGTACAGGTGGTGTCTCAGTACAGGTGGGATCTCAGTAGAAGTGGGGTGTCAGTAGAGGTGGGGTCTCAGTAGAGGTGGGGTCTCAGTACAGGTGGGGTCTCAGTACAGGTGGTGTCTCAGTACAGGTGGTGTCTCAGTACAGGTGGGGTCTCAGTACAGGTGGGGTCTCAGTAGAGGTGGGATCTGAGTAGAAGTGGGGTCTCAGTACAGGTGGGGTCTCAGTAGAGGTGGGATCTGAGTAGAAGTGGGGTCTCAGTACAGGTGGGGTCTCAGTACAGGTGGTGTCTCAGAACAGGTGGGGTCTCAGTACAGGTGGGGTCTCAGTAGAGGTGGGATCTGAGTAGAAGTGGGGTCTCAGTACAGGTGGGGTCTCAGTACAGGTGGGGTCTCAGTACAGGTGGGAGTCTCAGTACAGGTGGTAATTCAGTACAGGTGGGGTCTCAGTAGAGGTGGGATCTGAGTAGAAGTGGGGTCTCAGTACAGGTGGGGTCTCAGTACAGGTGGTGTCTCAGTACAGGTGGGGTCTCAGTACAGGTGGTGTCTCAGTACAGGTGGGGTCTCAGTACAGGTGAGGTCTCAGTACAGGTGGGGTCTCAGTACAGGTGGGAGTCTCAGTACAGGTGGTGTCTCAGTACAGGTGGGGTCTCAGTACAGGTGGGATCTCAGTACATGTGGGGGTTGTCAGGTATATGGTTTAAAAGTGTATGATTGGTGCCAAAACCAAGGAGTGTCCTGAGTGGGTGTCTAAATTATTCCCTATGGTTGCCTGCCTCATACCAGCAACCTTTGGCAATGGGCATTAAGTTTTGACATGATCACCGAGGAGACAAACTTAGTGAAGTCAAGCTTTCATGTGCTACAAGAAGAGAGATGAACTATAGGCAGATGCAAAAAGTTCGCCAAGGCAGCAGGAAGAATTTTTGCTTGATTAACAGAATTACACATTCAAAATTCTGGAATTACTGGGTGGACAGAGACTGATTAGAGGTGTAACCTCACGGGACCCATCCCTAAGCGCTATAGGATAAAGACCTCAAGGGGATATTTGAATGCAAAGGTGAGGAGAATCTCTAAGCTATTTGAGTTAATCCTTGCATCTTAAATGCTTTAATTTCACAAAAGACAGCCCATTTCTAACATCCATCATGCTAATTAATAGGTTGCTAGTTTCACCAATAAAAATCAAATTTGACATCCAGCATGCTAATCAGCAATTCTTCCTTGTCCGATGAGACAGAAATAACAGAAGGCCTTAGAATGGCCTCTTCTGGGGTGAGGTCCTAAGAAAATAATGGCTGACAGTGCCAGTACTGGGTTTTTGGCAATGCACTTGCTCCCTCCTCTGTGATTCAACGTTAGCATAGTCTGAATGTGTTTTTATTATCCTATTTATCATAAGTAACATTCCAAAGTCAATTAGAAATTTCAAGATAGTAGAAAATGTCACTGAAAAGACAGCAAAATTTTGCCCTAAGTAATGGAATAGAGTTGTAATTTACTGAAAAATTTGAAATGGGTGCCGAACCTCCAGTGAAGATAGTAAGTAGGAATTAAATATGAACCTTGAGCTCATAGAGTAGGACTTGAGATTGAAAATGGGAATTATCAAGCTCTTCAAGATAACTAGTCAAAAAATTGGTGAAGGGTTGGAGAGATGGCTCAAGGTTAAGGCACTTACCACAATGCCAAAGGACCCAGGTTTGATTCCCCTTTACCCACCACGTAAAGCCAGATGCACAAAGTGGAGCATGTATCTGGGGTTTGTTTGCAGTGGCTAGAAGCACTGGAATGCCCATTATTTCTGTGTGTATGTATATGTGTGTCTGCCTCTCTATATATATCTCAAAAAATTAATTACATTTTAAAAAAATGAGTGAAAACACTCAAGAGCTGACACAACCTGATCAAAAGAAGGGGTCCTGAAGACTTGAACTCCAAGGACCCCTCAGCATTTATTACATTGGCAGGATGATGTTTTAGTATTAAAATTAGTGATGCCCCACCTGTGAAGTTGATGTAAGTATTACAGAATGCAAAAAATCTGAAATAGTTACTTTTATTTGGATGAGAGTGCAGTGACAGTGAGGAAGAGTATGAAGCAGCTCCTTCAACGCAGCTGTCCCCAGCATGAGGGGAAATCCTGTGACAGATTTTTGGTTACTTTGTCAAATTGTAATATCAACCAAAAATGATACATTGCGGTCAACCCAGCCAGGAAGAGGAAGAGAAAAGAAATGGATGAAGAGGAACAGCTGAAGGCCGGTTCATGCAAGTTCATTTCCAATGACCACTCACAGGCAATCATGAGTAAAGGAAATATTAACCTGTGAATACAACTAACTCATGATGGTTCATACACAAGTTGCCTTCAGCATACTGTTATACATGATTTCTTTTTTAAAAAAAGATTATTTCTTCATTTTATTTTATTTGAGACACACACACACACACACACACACACAGAGAGAGAGAGTGAGAGAGAGAGAGAGAGAGAGAGAGAGAGAGATAAAGAGGCAGACAGAGAGAATGGATACACCAGGGTCCTTCAACCACTGAAAATGAACTCCAGACACATGCACAACCTTGTGCATCTGGCTTACATGGGTTCTGGGGAATTGAACCTTTGTCTTCACAGGCAAAAGCCTTAAATGCTTCCAGCTCTGCTATACATGATTTCTAAGGCAAACTTCAAGGTACAGTCTTAGGACATTTTTAGGTCTGCAATAGTGTCTTGTTCTAGTGGTTCAACTAGGCCACAGGTTGTGAGTTATCACTTTAGTCCAAAATATTCAATTGTTTTAAAAAATGTTGAACTGGTAATCTTTTTTTTATTATTATTTTTAGGAATCTAAGCTATGGTACAAACATTTCAGTGATCAGGTTTACTTATTTTTTAATATTTCCCAAGTATATTAAAATAATGCAACATCAATGTGTAGGGATACTGTCCAGAGATCAGTGAAAGGTAAGACTGGATCAGGCCTTTTTATGGGATTTGTGCCTCATGTTAGCAGTAACTTCCATAGGTGAGACAATGTCTTCAACAGTGGCTGGGTTTGGGGTCCAATTTTAAACTTGATGTTTTATGCATGAGTGTACTGTGTGTGAGTCCTTTTGTATATGTGAGAAAACCAGAGGATAACAGCAGGCTCATTTTCAGGGATACCATCTACCATCTCTTGAGACAGGGCCTTGCATTGGCCAATATCTTACCAACTAGACTATACTGACTGGTCAGTGAATGCTAAGGGTCGGACTGGACTGTGTGCTTCTCCAGCCTAGGATTATAGATCTGCCCCACCCATTTATGGCTTCAAAAAAAAAAAAACATGGGTTCTAGGGAATAAACTTTTCATACTTCTAAGGCAAACATTTTACCAGTTGAGGTATTTCCCCAGCCTGCTCAAATACTTGTGTAGCTTAGAATACTCAGAAAGGGCTGTTTTGCTTTTGGTTGTTTGCATTAGATATTTTCCATAAACTCATGTTTTCTGAATGCTTGGTAACCAGCTGATGGCAAATTTGGGAGGTGCAGTCTTTGTGAAGGAAGTGTGTTGTTGGGGGCCAGGCTTTGGGGTATGCCAGAGGTCTGCTCATTCTCCTGTTTCTTCACCTGCTGTGGCGGGGGTTATATCCAGTCTCTGCTCATACCATGCTTTTATAACTGGAGGTTTGGGGGTTCCTTGCCAATATGCCAATATTCAATGTACCAACAAATTTAGGATACCCCGGATTATTGTCTTAAGAATTTAAAGAACTAAATGCATAGACCAAAGGATAAGACTTAGAGAGACTTCATTATGTTAAGAGGAAGAAAGAGGAGAAATTGCAGAGAGTTCCTTTCATGTGGATGGCAGGAGGAGGTAGAGACCCCATGTGGGAGTGGGGGTCCTCCTTCTCCCTATCTCATCCCACCCAAGCAATGAGGGGGGATTTACCAAATCAGGGACCTGGAAGTTCAGGCGAGGTAAAAATACAACCAGAGTTCTTACTTACCTGGTAAGGATCCATTTCTAATCTTCCTGTGCTGGGCTTTGCTCTCAGGTTCAGGTGAGTCTGAGAGAGCTGACTGGCCTGGGTTCAGGAAGGTCAGCCCACTTGTGGCGGGGGTGGGGGGGGTGGAGAGGGGGGAGGAGAGAGCTGATTGCCTGAGCCTGGATAGGATTTTGAATTCTAGTCCTGTTGAAGCAGGCAGGCCATGCTGCATCTTTGTTTGTTTGTTTGAGGTAGGCTATTGTTCTAGCCCAGGCTAAGCCAGCATTCGCTATATCATATCTTTTACACTCCCTCTTTTGGGCCCTCTTCTGACTATTTTCCCCTCATTTCCTCCCGCCATCATGATGTTTCCCTTTTCTTTAAGCTAAAATAATAACTTTTCCACCCATCAGCCGCTTTTGGTCAGGCGCTTTGTCCAGGCCACAAGAAGGTAACTACAATATTGTCGGAGAAACTAAGATATTATTTTAGGGACAATTACATAGTTAGACAGCCAACAGAAACTTTTGCAATCTGTATCTTAAATATGCACATGCATGTAGATTAAAATTATTTTAAATCCACTGTTACCTTTGGGGAGCAGCCATTCTTTCACTTGATTACTGCAGGAGCCTCCAGATCAGCTTCTCTGCTTTTTGATTCCTACAGTATGTCCTTACCTCTAGAGACAGAGTTTTCATTATAACATAAATCAATGGGGAGGGGCTGGTTAGATGGCTCAGAAGCTAAAGGCACTAGCTTGCAAAGTGTGATGGCCCATGTGTGATTCACCAGTACCTATGTAAAGCCAGATGCTTAAAATAGCTTATACATATGGAGTTTGTTTTTGGTGGCAGGAGGCTCTGATAAGCCTATGCCTGTGCTTTTGTGTGCGCGCTCTCTCTCTCTCATTAATTAAAGATCATACAGCTCTTTGGTTTAAAACCATACTCCTTCTAGTGACATATAAAATCAGCAGTGCTTGCTCCCCTGTTATCCCTACCATGTTCTTCTCTGTTTTCTTTACTCACTGTGCTATAACCACACTAGCCTTCAGAAACATTTCATAAATTCCCCAGCCTCTGTTCCATTATAATTTAATTTATAGAATTTATATCATCCACTTCTGTATTGATGTGACTTCTTACATGCTTAGCTTAGACGTCAACTCTTCACTATAGACGTTCTGTAAACACCTTATTAAAATTATGTTCTCCCTTATCTGCCTATATTCCCCACCCTTCCTTCTTACTTTATTTTACTCTAAAAGGTATTTTCATCTAATCTGCTACAAATTTGCTTTATTAATTTATTGTGTATCTCCCTCTTTACAACATAAGTTCCATGAGGTAAAGAGCTTCATCTTTTCACTTCATCACTGCACCATCAAGACATGTATCATTAGGTGACATACAGTAAGCACTTAATAAACATTTGTTGAATGACTAATGGAGAGTATTGCATTGATGGATGTATCAGGATTGGTCTGGGAATAGGCCCAAACTATTAGTCAGACATAGAGCTCTTCAAAGGGGCTTGAGCTGTGGATGGTGAAAGTCAGAAGATAAAGATAAGAGGAAGGTGCTTTTGCAGAGAATATTACCAACCAGAAAGCCAGTGTTATAACAGAACTGTGCACGTGAAGCAGTTAACCTTGGCCACTTTCCCCTTGGACTATAAATGTTATATATGACCTGCCAGTTTTACTGTCTTGTTTCATATGATGTAACTCCTCTCAGTTTTACGCAAACCCAGTAAAGTCAATAAACCCAAACTTAGCATGCTAATGTGAAGGAAAACACTCTAACCCACTCTGCAGAGCTCCACACTGAAGGGGTGGGTTTGTGTCAGGGAGAACCTCATGCTATAATTTCCAGGCCGAGAGGTGCAGGTAAGTTAACAGTCTCCAAATCGAGAATCAAAGCAAACATCAAGGTCAGAGCCAAGAAGCAGACATTGGACAATCATCTCTTGCTTCTAAATACCCTACCTAGAAGTAATTCTTATGATGGAGAATCTGCTTTTGGGCAATATATTGGAGAGAAAACAAAACCTCAGACATTAAAATGACTTCAGAAGTTTCTTTGGTGTTGGAAATTCTTGATCTAATGCACTTCCAACATTCCTGGATGCCCTTCTGTTTCAGTTCACCTCCCACGTGAATATGTATGGATCTCATTTCCTTAATCAACAATATGGGAATAAAAATTTACACATTAACTAATTTCAATTTACTTGTGTGCTCCAAGTTCTCTTGATTTCATGTTATTTTACATGAATCTTAGAGTTATTGAATCCGAAGTATAGCAATTGTTGAAAGCAGCCCTGCTTTCATCCACTTTTACCAATAGTAAATGACAAATATGAGATGAGAAGGAATATTTAAAAAAAAAATCTGTGATCTATGCAGATTGTTCTATTTTCTTTTTTTTCATCCACAATTCCACAGTCAACAACAAAATGTTCCCCTAAAGAAAACAAGAGTGATTTGTTCTTTTTTCCCCTCACTAATGTCTCTATTTTCCAAGCCCATTTCATGACATATGAAATGAGAAAAAGGGGAAAAAAAAGTTTATATTGGTTTGAAAAGAAAAAAAAAATCTGATTTTTGTCAGTTAGAAATGAAAGCAACTTTAGTACTTCTAAGAACTCTTAACCCAACCTTTGTTTGGTCTGAATGAGCAGAGTGTGAAGGCTGGGTCAGGAAGGGCTTTGGAAAAAACACTGTCTGTCCATCGCACTGGAGGCACACGATATTGCAAATGTCCCATTGGCATGTTGTTTCTTCCCCATACAATAATTGCCTTTCTTTTAGATTTCAGTGTTTCCCTTTTGTGTTTACGATAACAGAGGGATGCTTTATTGCATTTCAGCAGACCGGTTGCCATGGTGATCAGCAGTTGCTGTATGCTGTAAAAATAACCCTCCTTCCTTGATAGATTTCACTTGAGTGAAAATAACCCTTAAAAATAGGTTGAAATTTACATACTAACTCTTGCAGCAGGTTCAAGGGGGGGGGAGGAATGAATTACATTGAGATTTGACAGGCTATTAGGCTAGGGGCTGTCTGATGAGGTTTGAACACAAAAGTCTGCTCTACCACGGTGTGAGGCCAACCAAATTTCAACACAAAACCATCACATTTATTCCTTTGTCATTATGTTTTTCTTCATTAGTGTTGTATGATGATGAAAAGGGGATATTAGAAACCATTCACACATCCATGAAGATCAAGGAGAGCAACAATCAGTGGCTCATAGATAACCTAACAGGTTGGTCCTATGTAAAATATCATTTTTCAAACTATGCCGAGAATGTATTCTTAGGAATATAGATGGGTGCAATGTGGTCAAATATATTTGAGGAACATCATATGTTGGATTCATGCATTATGAGGTTGGCATTATTGAGTTATTATAAAGTAAAACCCAGTTTTCTATATTTAACAATCTCACTTAAGCATGAATACCTTGCAAGTAACCATCAGAGCAACTGCGTGTTGGGAAAGGTTGTTTTGTATGGTTTATGACTTAAAAGACTGATTATTTCCTAAAAACCTTTTCAGCCTTTACTTTCTCCATAAGATAACATGAATAAATGAAAATAATCACAGGGAACATGGTAATGATAAAGTAGGTATCAATTAAGTTATTATATAAACGGGTGAATGTACTACCTAGGTTGGGTTCAGGAGAATTAGCAAACTGAAGAGAACCAAGTGGAGCATGTATCTGGAGACTGTTTGCATCGGCAAGAACTCCTGACAAAGTTACTTGTATTCTCTCTGCCTCTGCTAACAAATAAATTAAAACTATTTAAAAATCAGAATTATTATCATATTGTAGTAATCTGACATGTACTATGATATGAGGTATCATATCTTGAACCTATTCTATATATTTTCATGGTTTTTAGGTGTACATATACATTCTATCTGTATATTACCCAAGGTATTGACAAATATCTTGGATTTTATTTCAGGCTACCTCTATAATCATTTATTAATATTTCTCACATTCATATTTTGTAGAACATATACTTTTTCAACTTTAGGTGGAAATTTACTCATATTTTTCTATCTACCTCTGTAAACTGAATGAATACTTCATAAGATGTTAGCCAAATGTCTTCACTATAGGTAAGCTTACATCTCATATAGGCAGGTAGTCCTCTTATTTCTCCAATTACTGATTTGCATATACACATTTTTCCCAGTTATGACTAAAATTTTCCTGGCTACTTCTTATTTCTGATCTCTTTTCTTCTATTTCCTTGAAGGAGCTAGACTCCTGAAAATGTTTCTATCAATTGAGGTAAATGAAATATTCTTTTTTATCTACATAAAGACAATATGTCATAACATGTTATGTTACCTACACACCTTACATACATATGAATATGCCATATATATGACTATATGCAAGCTAAAATGAATAAACCTCATCAATAGAAAGGAAAAAAAAATTCATTCCCTCTAACCTTAACCCTATACTTCACATCTACATTAGAATTAGAAATGAATTATAGAAAGACCAGAGAAAGAAACACAAATGATTATCTTTACAAACTCAAGGGAGACAAATATTTCTTAGGACACAAATAATATATAGACATAGTAAGAAAAACATTATGTTCACCTCCTTAAAATTAAGATATCCTCTTCAGAAAAGTAAGCAATTGAGAACACAAATAAGCAAACTATAAACTTTGAAAAGATATTTTCAAAACATCCTTGACAGAGCACTTTTCCAGAAATATAGTATATGCCACAAATTAATATTTCAAATATAAAGTATTTTTTTAAAAATTACTAAAAGCTTAAACTGACCAGGGTGTGGTGACACTCACCTTTAATCCCATCACTTGGGAGGCAGAAGTAGGAGGATAGCCGAGAGTCCTAGGCCACCCTGAGACTCCATAGTGAATTCCAGGTCAGCCAGAGTTCGAGTGAGACACTGCCTTAAAAAAAACAAAACAAAACAAAGCAAAAAGCTTGAACATATACTTCACAAAAAAGAACAATTTTCAAATGGTGTAGGGTAGGGACTTCAACATCATTAGTCATCTAGACAACAATAATTAAGACCTCAATAAGATACCTTTTTACATCTGTTTAAAATATGTAAAGTTAGCCTGACATGGTGGCTCACACCTGCGTGCCTAATGCTCAGAATATTGAAACCATAGGATTTTCATGAGTTTGAGGCTAGCCTGGGCAGCAAAATGAGACCTTGTGTCAAATAAGCCCAAAACAAGCAAATAATCCTGCAAATTTTAAGTCTAACAAATCTAAATGTTGGGAAGAATGTGAATCAAATGGAATTTTTAACTATATTATTAATAAGAGTGTCAAGTAGTTGCCATTTTGAAAGCAGTTTCTTATACAGTTGAAGATCTATCTATCTACCATATGATCTGGAAGTTGCCCTTGAAAGAAAAGTCATAATGTAGGTCCCTAAAAACACGTGGAGAAGCAACAGGTTTTTTAGTTCCTATTGCCGACTTTCATCGTCTGGGACATTGTTCAGAGGTGTACTGTGGCTTTCTTTTCTAATGTACTCTGTGCATAAGATTGGCAAGTGAGGAAACCCAGAAAAGGGGATGAATCAAACTTAAATTCTGTTGTCTGATTCAGAAGGAACATTACTTTCAAAATGTGAAAAGTGAAAAGCTTCACTTTACCTTTGTTTTCTAAGCCTTACATGGATATCAATGGCTTTGGAAAATATTTGCTCATAAGGATATTGTAATTTTGTATGATGACAAAATGTAGCATAATTTTCTATACTATACAATGTTCTTACATTTATATTCTTTGCTTCATCCAGAAATTTAATTTTAGAAGAACAAAAGTAACTGTATTTGACCATCTGAAAATTAAAACATGGGTCAGATTCATTCTACAATGAATGCATAAAAAATTGTAGAGAACTCAAAGTGGGAGCTCCATTTAATAGAGTTGAGTAAAATAATGTCCAGATGGCATGAATTTTTCTATGTATTACTTTAAATTAATAATGACATAGTCAGAATTATAATTTTAGTCTCTAATTTTAAACATTTATCCATGATTCACCTTGGATAATTACTGCCCAACCTGGCATCAGTGTTTGTACAACTTTGAGGTGTCATAGACTTAAAATTTTACCTTGAGAATTATCTGTGAGTGGATATACCTATCTGGAGTATAATGGCATTTAATAAATGTTGATAAAAATTTTAGAATCTTTTGTACTGAAAGTGATGCACAACTGGACACCACTGCTGTTACATTTTGGGGGAAAAAAAGATCATGTAAAACAATGATATTTCTAACTGGCTGCTATTACAGAAAAGCTAGTAAACATGCATTTCAATTCACATTCACAGCTCTCATATGTCTCCATCCCTTAACTGCTTATGTTTCCTTGTTTTTGATTTTCCCTCCAGAAAGAAAAAGATAATTAACTAAGACAATATGACTTCTCTTTTTGTAAAAGGAGTACTTGTTTTCTGTTGAGTGAAGATTCTATTGTGTACTTTGAGGTTGTGCTTGGAGAGAAACAAAGCCTTTATAATCAAAGGCAAAGACAGCACATTTAAGCATTTAATGCTTGCCTGTGATGATTTCATTATTGACTTCTATTAAGCTTTTCTGGGCTAAGAACCAAACTCCCCTACAGCTCTACAAAGCTGCTTTGCTGGATCTATTTGCTATTAAGTTTAAATTCTCATTTCTCCCCATGACACTCTTATTGGCTTGGGATGACTTCCTCCTGGTTGCGCGGAGGCAGCTGCAGACACACGTTTCTAACCTTCTATCCTTTTTACTCTCCAATGATACTTTAGCACTGTGCTATAGCTCACCACTCACCTCTGACTCACACTTTCTCTTTCTCTCTTAGCCTTACTTTCTCTCTCTCCTCCTTGACTCACGTTCTTTCCTGGTCCTGAAGGCCATTCTCAGTACCAAATTCTTCTTGCAAGGTGAATCCAACCATCAGAAGTAAAGTAATGCGATTATGATTAAAAGCTCACCCTGATAGCGGAGTATCCATCAACCTGTCATAGAAATCTTATCTCTGGTTCTGGTCCCATCAATCTGACCTTTCAATTACAATCCTAAGTTCATGACTTTTAGTATATACAACTCAGAGATGGA
Organism: Jaculus jaculus; assembly: GCF_020740685.1. NCBI lineage: Eukaryota > Metazoa > Chordata > Mammalia > Rodentia > Dipodidae > Jaculus > Jaculus jaculus. The sequence goes on from NC_059102.1 coordinate 312,394,128, forward strand.
ATGGGAGATACACAAATCTTTGCATATAGCACTGGGTGCAGTTGGATGGCTCTTTTGTTGAATCTGTGTATTCTTGTTAAATTATATATCAATAGAGACAAATCATGTACCTTTCATTTTGATTCTTCTATAAAGATAACTTTAGTTGTTGTATTGGGTAGACTTGATCAGCGGATTTACGCAATTAATTTTTTATTTCTGCTTAGATAATAGTCAAGGAAGGTTTCCTTATTTGGCAAGTCCTAATTCCACATTAAGATGCAGGAACTTGGGTGACTTCCATCTCTCATTTTTATCACTTCCCAGGGTCTGAGAAGGTTCTTTATTTAGGTAGTACAATAAATAAGTGCAGAAAATAGGGAGATTGAGAACTAAATAATTGGATTCTCAAAAGTCCCAACCCTGACGTGACAAAAAAGAAAAATCACTTAATCTCACATTCATTGAAACTAGTCACATAATTTCAGCTAGATGAAAGAGGAATTGGGAACTAATATAACAGTTGGGGCAACCTAGCCCCATCCATGATCTGTTACTATAGAATGAAGCACAGGAATCTGTGAGCTGCTATCAGTGACTCCCTCCCATATATATATATATATATATATATATATATATATATATATATATATATATATATATATATTAATTTTAATGCTTATTTTAATCATAGAAGACTGTATCATTTTACATTATCACATATATAAATTTGGGATGTTTTTGTACCTATATGAAAATGAAATCTCATCTGCTCTGGGATGAGCACATTCTGCACATTACACACTTGTGCTTATAGGTTATCCGTATTCTGTTTACAAGCACACGACTCAGACTGAGATGCACCCATGCCTGACTCAAGTCAGCATAATGGCATTTATTAAGTGTCTCTCTCTGCATAAATAAAAGTCAACCATTATGCAGAAAATCCAACTAGAGCTTATTAACAGGTTCCAAATGGATTTGAATCCTTTATTTACAACAGACTGTATAGCACTTACATATCCCAGCAATCATTTTCCCTAAGCTAAACAGAGTGATAAAAAAAAAAAAAATAACATCCTGGATATCAGTTCCCTTGGCCTAGCATTCAACATTCTTTCTTTTTTACTGGACAGGTTGTTTATGTGCCTTAGTTTCTTTCTCAGTCAAATAATAAAGTTGAGACATGTAAAAATCTTATGTTTTTTCTATTGCTACAGTCCCTTGCTTATCTATGTCTGTCTTTAAAGAGTCTTCTAAAATCAGAATCAGAGATGGGATCTGAAAAATCACTTTTTATAGCTTACTCGTCATCTGAATAATTTAGTCACCCTCAGAAATAGTATATGAGACCTTTTTTACCTTAGTACTGATGGAAACCATAGGTATAATCAATTGAAAAATCTATTTAAAGAATGTTGAATAGGAATATCTACAAAATGAACCTACCACTTTACAATCCACCAGTTCTTAACAAGCAGAGCTTCATGTAGAGAGTATGGACTAATATTGCTTCAGAAACCTGGAGTATTTGCTATGTTAAACTCAGAAGGTGGTCTGGGGTTAGGGGGATCGATAAGCTGTTTTGTATGCTTCCTGTGCAAGGATGAGGATCTGAAGGGCAGGAGAGGGAGCCCCCTAAGTTTGAATCTCCAGAACCCATACAAACAGTTGTATTTTGCCACACATACCTGTAACCATGTTTCTATGTGGAATGGATACTGGAGAATTGCTCTAGCCCATAAACAGCAAGCTCAGAAATCAATAAAAAATGTTTTTGCAAGAAAAACCAGGTGGGAGAGTGTTGAATCATCAGGACCCCTGATGCTGTGTGTGAGTCCGAGGACACTGCAAACAAGCACGTGAGACGTTGCATTAGCATATGTAAGTGCATACACCACATACATACACACTCCTACCACCACCACCATCAGCAGCAGCAGCCCTTTACCACACACATATAAACACATTGCAAACAAAACAAGATACGTTAAAAAATAATAACAGCCAGGCATGGTGGTGCATATCTTTAATCCCAGCACTTGGGAGGCAGAGGTAGGAGGATCGCCACAAATTTGAGGCCAGCCTGAGCCTACCTAGTGAATTCCATGTCAGTCTGGGCTAGAGCGAGACCCTACCTTGAAAAAAAAAGCAATAATAAAAGAATAAAATATTCCACAGGCTCACCTGGATGTACCAAAAAGACCATTCCCTTCAACTATCTGTGCACACATGTGGTCATTTGCAAATACACACACATAAACATTATACCAATGAATGTGACATGCCACTATGAATCAATTCTTTTGTTGCATTTTTAAACCAACTGCACAAAATGGTAATTTGTTCCATAAAATGCCTGTTTTTTTTTGTTGTTGTTTTTTTTAAATAGGGCATTAAGCATGATAAGAGCTCTCAGGAAGACACACCCACAGGGCTAGCTGAATCAGAAGAGGCCAAACACTACTGAAGGAAAACAAGGAAGAGTTCCAAGTAGGTTTTTGCTTTAGAAGATCAAAACCAATGCTCAGGAGAGAATACAATGAGCTCTAAAAGTGGAAGTGGATTCTGTATTGACTAACAAGGGAGACTGCCAGTTCACAGGCCAGCCGGCTGCTGCCCTGACTTCCATCATTGTCCCAGGGAAAATCTTGTGATGTGAACAGTACTTGAAAGCTCCTTGTGAGAACTATCGACTAATCATTTGCTTTACTTTTAAATACCTCTTATAGGATGTTTTGAGAAAAGGAAAAGGGATCATGAGACATTCACAAGTTTAGGAGGTTTAAAAATGTAAAGAATCCCAAAGAATTTCTAAACAATGCTAATATATGCTGTACGTGGAAAGAGTGAAAAGACATTGCTACTGATTAGTAAAGGACAATTCATAGGAAAAGGCTATGGCTGAAAAGATAACAAGACAGGGACAGCAGCAAAACCAAAGCAGATATGGGGTATTTAGTAACAGTGACTGATACCATTAAAGAACCCTGTTACGCTCACTTTCTACAATGTTCCTCTACACAGCATATGCATTCACTTGTGGCAGTATTCCTAAAATGGAAATTTTACAACGGGGAAGCTACAGCTTGCTGACAAGATTGCAAGGTAAAAAAAAAAAAAAAAAAAAAAAAAGATGTGGACCCATCTTTAAAGTTCATGCTCTTCTCTTCACCTGTAAGGCCTTTCCTAAAAGCCTTTGCATTTTTATTTTATTTCCTTAAAGAAACCTACTTTGCCTCATGCAAAAAAGAATAAGAAGAGAAGAGAATACAAGGAACACTTTGAAAGTTAATTAAGAATTTGAAGAGTGTAAAAATTATAATTAGTATCTCCTCATTCATATGCCCATTAACTAACAGTGGAGAACTTCTGACCCTAAAATGATTGAGGTAGCTTTGTGAAATGTAACCCTATGAGAGTCATATCAACATGAAAGAATTGTTTCAAAATACAGTCCAGTAAATAGAGAATGACTCTTGCTTTTGAAGACGAATTAGTGCTAAAATAGGCTAATAATACAGTGCTTGCTAATTATTAATTGGAGTCTGGGCACACCAAACTCCTGACAACACTTATCTCTTATAGCTTGTCTACACTGTTTGCTTTTAAGTAATATTAATATTTGTGCTATTTAAAATGATTTTAGAGGAAAATCCAATTTTCTAGAAGGTTCTATATTTCATGATTTTTATTATTGGTGCCTGAGGTAAAAATGTTACACTGACATACATATCATTGAATGTCTTATAACAGATTCACACCAAGATTATCAGGAGACAGCCCCAGTTTTAATTTTATAAACCAAATCTATTTAGTCAAGATATTTCTTCATTAAATTCACTTCCCAAGTCACATCATTTCACAGAAATTTCTGAATATCATAGAATCTTGTAAATTAAAGATTCTGAAAACCTTAGAGTCCCTCTAAGTCAATGTTTCTCAAGCTTTTTATTTATTTTTTATTTTTTCAATGTCATACTCATATGAAGTAAAAAAGAAAATTCATCTAAGTTTCTTCTAAGAAGACACATTTAATACTAAGGAATGCTATTTTATTGTTTGGCTGGGTTGAGCTTTGACAGATCACAAATCAATGTAATAGTTAAGAAATATATTTTATCACTGAAGAAAAACTTTTTTTGTCTGCTGAGGTAATGTGACCCTCACTGAGAAAGCATGTTCCATGCCAATATATTCATTTTAAAAAGGAGAAAATAGATCATTGAGAGGGAAACAAAACTAGGCACACATAAACTAGACAATAGTTTGGGATTCTTAGGCCAGTATTCTTCCCTAGTCCCATGCTTCTTCACTAAGCTGAGACTGAGATAAGAATGTTTGAGGGCAAAACATGGCCAGGAGCTCTGAACATGGGGGAAATGTAAGAAAGTATGGATCAATCATTTCCATCATGATTTTCACCCATAGAGTTGCCAACAAAGCAAGTTTCATATATACTGTAAGGACTCATATTCCATTCATTTTGAAATTCAGACCTGGTGCCCACTTAACTCTGCACTTCTCAGAATCTTTAAAAGTATTTGTTCACTCTCAGATACACATTCATAGGAGGCAATTTTCAAATGGTAGGGGAAAAAAATACACACGCATTGTGAAATGCCTACAATCCAAGTTTTTGGGAGGCTGAGGCCAAAAGGATTGTAAATTTGAAGAAAGCTTGGGTCATATAGAAAGAACTTGCCTGACAGAAAGAGAAAAGAAAGAAAGGGATGTAAGGAAGGAACAGGGGAAAGAAGAAGAAGAAATTGAATTCTCTTTGCTACAGGATGACCTTTGAAAGCTTTTGCAGCTTTAGAGAAGTTGATGAACTAGATGACATTTTCAGCAGCCTCCTACTGAGCAAGAGCAAAGTAGATGTGTGCAGAAGTATTTCATACTTCCGTATCTGCCTACACAGACTAGAATGCTCTTGAAATGAAGCACTTTGAATTTCAAGGCCAAACAGGTAGCCTGCCCATGGTGTGATAAACAAGGCCGGCACCTAGAGTGTTGTAGTTATGGCTGAGAGTCATCGTGAAGAGTAGTGAAAAATAAACTACCTGGATGTCAGGTTTAGTAATTTATTTAAATGTTATTGCTGCTCTGTGGCTCCCAGTGGAGGTTTCTTCTCACACTTTCAATATCAAATAACTTTGAACAGCCTATATACAAATTTCATAAAATGAAATAACTCATTTTTGCAGAGCAATCTTAGCATTTCTTTGCTAACTGATAGCAGCAGCTCCAGCATAAGGAGTGATTGGCCAGGGCTTTGCTCCCTGTCTAATGTCATGCATTTGATATGATATTAGAAGGAGGTTGTGATGGTTATGGTCAACTTGATCTGTTTAGTGATCCACAGAAATCCCTTTTGGGTGGGTCTCCAAGGTTACTAACAGGAAGAATTAACTGAAGGAGGAAGTCCTTCCGCCAAGTGAGCCCTTCCCTCAGAGCAGGTGGCCCCTCTTAAAGAGGAACATTATAAAAGGAAGCTCTGGGTGAAAAGAGCCCCTTCCTTCCCTCCCTCCTTCCTTCCTTCCTTTCTTCCTTCCTTTCTTTCTTCCTCCCACTTGGCTGTCAGAGCTGAGTGGATTGAAGACCATCACAGACTGAAGATCAGCATCAACTGAAGACCCATGTGGGTCAAAACCCAGCAGGTCCTCAGGAAGCCTCCAGGCCTCCAGTGCTGGATTGGGACTACTGAGGCATCTGGCCACGTGGACTGAGCAGCTACCGTGTTCCTTGATTCTTCGGACTGCAACTGCTATTGGACTACCATAAGCTAATCCAATAAATTCCATTTTCAAAATAATTCACTCTAGCAGTCCTGTTCCTCTAGGGAACACTGACTAATACAGAGGTCTTCTTCATGTTTGGATATAACAACTCTTTAAGTCATATAATTATCTAAAACAATTTGGCAGAGGAAGAACTAAAATAATAGGGAAAAAGCCCACCTTCTGAACTTAGAGGCTCTGTAAAGCTGTCATTTGTGTGCACTGGAATTTGGAAATAAGGCTGTCAAGGAGTGGTAGATGTACTTTTGAAGAATGCTAAGACCTGACTTTTGTTTTCATGTAACAATCAGAACAAAGAATGACTGTGAACCAGCATCCCACAGCTGAGTATAGGCACAGCTGTCTGCTCCTAGTACCTTTCCCCTTCCATTTCATGATATCATTTCCAGTTTTTCCACAAGTGTGTTTTGGAAAAGCTTCATGCTCCTGGCATCCACTCTTCCCATTGGCTTTCCTCTTCCCACCCTCCATCCATCACAAACAGCGTCTCCCATGTGAATTTGGACAGAGTTGCTTGCTCCCTTTGTCACTTGTCCTTCCTTCCCTACAGCATAACAAATATACTCTAGACTGTAAGATCAGGAGCTAAGCACAACTTCCCATTGGAACTGAGAACAACTGACCTTAGTTCATTCATGAAACAGCTCCAACCATCTCAATGCCTAAACTCTAAGGAGCAACACATGGAGTTAAGACAAGCAATGATGAAGAATCACCAAGCATCAATCCAAATATTTAACTGAGGGCACTTTCAGAAATATCTGACCAATATTGATTGATGTCCATGGGGAAGTCTTGCCATGGCAGAAAAAAGAAACAAAACATAATACTATGTCTACTCTATTCATTTAACTGAGGGCACTTTCAGAAAGATCTGACCAACATGGTGATGTCCATAGGGAAGTCTCACCATGGGAGAAAAAAAACAAAACAAAACAAAAACATGATACTATGTCTATTCCAGGAATTATAAGTCCCATTATAGTGATCCCTATTCAAACTATTCAGAAGAAACTCTACATAATGAACTATGAACTAAAAATTAATTATTATAAATATGTGCAAAGAATACAAGTAAACACCTGAATGAAATCCAGAGAACAAAAACACATGGCCAAATGAAATTAGGAAGTCAAATCATGATATGAATGTAGAATTCAATAAAGAAAAATACTTCATATAAAACAAACAGAAAGGATATTACAAACAAAACATATAAAAAATCAATTTTAAATGCTCCATGAAAAGCCTCATTAACATAGTAGACCATGTGAAGGAATTGAAGACCAGCCACTGAAGACAAGGGAGAGACAGAATACTAGCCATTGAAGAGAAGGGAGAGACAGAATACCAGCCATTGAAGACAAGGGAGAGACAGAATACCAGGCCTTGAAGATAAGGGAGAGACAGAATATCAGGCCTTGAAGACAAGGGAGAGAAATTGGATGTTAGTCAAAGCCAATGAGAAGTTTAAACAAAAGCATTAACAGAACCTAAGAGACATTTGAGATACCATAGATCGACCAGATTTACAAATAATGGGCATAGTGGAAGAAGAACAAACCAAAAGCATAGAAAATATTTTCAATAAAATGATAGATGAAAATCTCACAATTCTAGGGAAAAATGCCCACCCAAGAGGCATTGATAGCACAGCATATACAAGAACATAAAAGAAACTACCTACATCATATTAAGTCTCAAAACAGTAGATCGCAGAATGGAATACAGAATTCTCACAAAAGAATTAAAAACAGTTAATAAAGAAAATGTTTTAAAAGATGTGCAACACTCCTAGCTACCAGAGAAATGCAAATTAAAACTACTTTGATATTCCATCTGACCCCAATCAAAATTACCTTCAAGAAAACAAGTGATATCAGATCCTGGTGAGGATATGGGGAAAAAAACAGACTTTTGTTTAATATTGGTAATTATGTAAAATATTACAGTCACTGTGGAAATATGTGTGACAGTTCCTCAAAAACCTAAAAACATAACTGTTATAGGACTGACCTATACCACAAATAAGTTATACCTACGTATCTTACTTCAGCAATACTTGTACATCCATGTTCATTGCTGCTCTATATTCACAATAAAAAAGAAATGTAATCAACCTAGATGCCCATCAACTGATGACTGGATAATGAAAATATAGTGCATCTACTGTAAAGAACAAATTGATTTTTTTAGAAAAATGGGAGGTAACTTGTGATCAAAACTACAAACACTGTATGTTGTCTTTCACATTTCAATCCTATCTTCAAATCTCCAGACCTGTGAGGTCAAATCAGACAAGACAAGAGTGGAAGGACCCTTAAGGGGAGGAGATAATAGAATCAATGTGGCATGAAAACAGTATTGGGAAGGATAATGGAGGTGGAAATGGCTCAAAAGGGATGAACACAAGGAGATGGGAAAGAATAGAATCAAGGGTGGTGAGAAGAATAACCAAAACTTAGGAGATATGAAAAAGTCATATGAAAATCTACTTATTAACAAACCTAATAAAACATGCCAAAATAATGTTAGAATGTCTGAAGGTGTTTAGATAGAATAGCCTTGGTCTATCAAATAACATTAGTCAGGAAGTCTTCTAGGCCATCAAAATTATAGAGCCTACCACCATGACTTGTGTTTGCCTACCAGAATTGAATGATAAAATCCTATTGTTAAAGACACTATGCCTATTGGCTATAGGGCATAGGCATAGCAAACATGAGTTGAAGTGGAAACTTTATTCTCTCCATTTTTTTTTTTTCTTGTAGTTCCTGTAGTGGTTTGATTCATGTATCTCCCACAAATAGGTAGTCTCAATGCTAGGTTCCCAGCTGGTGGAGATTTGGGAATTAATGTCTCCTGGAGGCAATGTGTTATTGAGGGTAGGCTTATGGGTGTTATAGTCATTTTCCCCTTGCTAGTGTTTGGCACACTCTCCTGCTGTTGTTGTCTACCTGATGTTGACCAGGAGGTGATGTCCACCCTCTGCTCCTGCAATTGTTTTCCTTTGCCATCATGGAGCTTCCCCTTGAGTCAGTAAGCCAGTCTGAACCCCAATTTTCCAAGAAACTGCTCTTGGGTGGGTGATTTCTGCCATCAATGTGAACCTGACAGCAGCAGTTCCAAAAGTTGCTATCAGTCTATTGGCAGAGAAAAGTCACCAACAGTATCACCCAGTGATGAATCCTGCATTCTACGATTAAGACATACCAGGAAAGACATACCCTCTGATACAATAATTCCATGACTGTTATGAGAGCAACCAACCACTCGCTGATCGGCTTTGAGACCCACTCACAGGAAGAAATTCATATCTGGTACTGAAAATCAGGTCAAATGCCCATAAATGGAAAAGAACATACTATTGTATTGCCAAACAGATGTGCTGTTAAGCTTCCAGCTAAATATTTGTCACTCTGTCTGTGAATCAGCTCTGATCTTAGCCCATTCTGAAGAGATTTTTCTTTTCTATGCAGTGGGAGGTAGTTAGTACAGGCACCATAATTGGTCAGGTGCCAGATGCATGCTCAACTCTACATCATCCCCTATAGGGCTCAGTGAGCTGTGATACTCTGTCATCCAGACATGAGTGTAGAGCATCTGTGATCAGCTGTAGAAGACCTGTACATGATGAGTCCAGACTACATTATGTTGTGAAGACGGGAGAGACTTGAGAGGCTACTCACCTCCCTAATGAGCTGGCTAATTGCAGAGATGAGAGTACAGTGAGGCTATCACATTAAGGAGAGTAATATGGGGTACATATGATCAAATGCAATATGCATGTGTGAAAATTAAATTAAGTAAAAAGAATAGCTATGCCCCTAATGAAAACAAATCAGCATTTCCATCTTAAATATTTTTACAGCATTAAGGAAACTTTCTGCACCATCTGATTTCATATATTAAATGCTCTTCAATGATGTTCTACTTAACAAAAACTGTGAGCAGTTTAATACTAAACCCTTGTGACTTCATATTCTTAATGGCATATTTGTTTTAAAGACATTGGTAGAAAAATCTCTTACTCAGATTTACAAATGATATTTTCTAGAACCTTGTATCATAGTTTCCTATAGGTCTTGGGAGAGGGTTGGTGACCTGTTGTGTGCCACAACCCCTAGGCAGTTTTCAGAGGGGTCAAGGGAAGTGAGAGACCTGGGGCATTTTCTTAGAGGTGCACATGCATCTTACAAATTCCACAACTTTGCTCACAGTTCATGATATACAGTATGTTGGAAGACATTGACTTGGACCATTGCAATTGCATATCTTCCCAGTACCATAAAGGGTTATGGATAACAGCTCACTTTGTCACAAGAACAAAATAGCTGGTCAGAATTAATAGGGAAGTCTGAGGATGATGGCTACATTCCATGCATCCAGTGTGATGCTAAGAAATTCACTCATTGTTCAAATTACTCCACTGTTATAAGGTGGAAACACAATTTAACATTTTTTTTCATATTGCCCAGGTATGCCCAAATACAAAACAAGCAACACAAAATTTGGCAAGATCTTTCTCATACATTTCTATGCAGTCACTTATTAACCCAACTGGAATGCTAGTGAGTGGGCTCATATCAGAGTCCTCTTTGAATCCCCTAGAATGGTATGTCATATAATGAGTGGTAATATTTTGGAAGATAATCTGAATTTTAATAGTTCATTTCATAGAAAATTTAAACTGATAATTATTGACTAGCATTTATAAGCCATTATATTTTGTAACATACAAATATTTTTAAATTAGTCCTCAGTACACTGAAAAATATGTTCAATTGATTTAAAACAAGGTTAAAGAAAAAAATCTAGAGAAATACATTTCAGAAACAAAGGCAGATCTCTATATATGCATTTTGTCTTTGACGGGATGTGTGAGGCATAGAACTGAGCTCTATGTGCAGAATGCAATGATACACAAAGGGTCTTATTGTTTTCACCAGCGTTATGAAGGCTCATGTATAAGCAAGATAAGCAGTCAGCTCCACCCTGTGTTGTGGTTTGAATCTAAACTGTCTCAGGCTCATCTGTTGTGCACATACTCCCAGGCTTTTGACACTGTTTTGGGAGGCTATGGAAAGTTTGAGAGATGGGATCTAGCTGACAGGGTCACTAGAGGATAGACCTTAACGTCTGTTAACTTTATGCTTCTGGATCTACAGCCATGTGAACACTCATTGCCCCATAGTCCCACTACCGTGAATTGTGTTTTCATAGCTTCCCTACCATGATAGACTGAACTTCTGCCATTACAAGTAATAATAAATCTTTGGTCCTTTAAACTGTTCCTGTCGGAGAAGATCATTACAGCAATGCAAAATAACTAATATAGAAAGTAAAATTCTATATACACCATATAGTACCATAGTAATATAATAATATATAGTACCATAATTTTATATAGTATATACATCTATTTGCTAGTATAGTACTATAGTATACTATATAGTATAGTATACTATATAGCTTTATTAAGAAATTTAAATATAATTATAAATAAAGCTAAAGTTTGAATAAGGAAGCAAACTTGGAAGAAGTGTGTGAGTGTGTTTGTGTGTGTGTTTGTGTGTGTGTGTGTTTTAAGTAAAAATCAGAAAATAAGGAGCCCAACTTAAACTATGGATGAGTTAATTTTTAAACAAAAGAGGAGGAAGCAAAACCTTTAACAGACTTCAAAGGTATGGAACTCTCAGTTGTTTTGTATTTTGTTGTTGTTGTTTTTGTTTTTTCAAGGTAGGGTCTCACTCTGGTCCAGGCTGACCTGAAATTCACTGTGTAACTCAGGGTGGCCTTGAACTCATGGTGATCCTCCTACCTCTGCCTCTCAAGTGCTGGTATTAAAGGCGTGCACCACCACACCCAGCTTTGTGTTGTACTTTCATTTGTTTTTATTTTGTTTTTTTTTTTTTTTTTTTTGAGTGGCTAAGGTTAAGTTGAACTAAAAACAATTATGGTAGAGTCTAAACTACAGAACAAAACAATGCTTAGTTGTAGACATCTCTCCTCAGTCCAACCTTTGGATGTGTTATGTTAGAAACACATTCAGTTGCCACTTAGTGCACACAAGAGTAGAATAGGGATGCTTCAAGTACCACTGTGTTCTGGAAGTTTCCTCCAAGCTTAAAATCTTCCTTGGCTTTTTCTCCAAATATCAGAGTGGAAAACTTCTTAAACACACATGCACACATTGTATGCACACATTCATCAAACAGCAACAACTTTCCACACTGCCTGATTATTTCAGGGCAGCTACTCAGGAAGTTCCAGTTTGATAGACATTCAGACAAGAGTAAACGTAATCACTCAGCTTTCTCCTAAAGGCCAGAGCAGTAGCGGTGGGAGATTTTATGGTAATAGCACCCATAATCCCATGCTAATTTATTTTATCAAATTAAAGCAAATGCTGCTCTTTAACCCCAGGGACCTTCCATTCTTCCTCTGTGTCCCTGTGGTAAGCTAGAATCCGTTTAGTAGAAGAGTTTGCCAAGAATATAAATTAATAAAACAGGATTAAAGGGAGACATGGTTATAACTGATTCCTTAATCCCAGTGAATAATTAATGATAGTGATTCATGATTTGGCTGAATTCTTCTTGTATTTGAATAATAAATAGACTCAAAATAAACTTCCAGTGAATACCCACTAAGGCAGCCTTCTGGCTACTGGAGCTTTCTTCTAAGGAATCAATATTACTAAGACTGATGTTGAAGAGTCCTTGTTCCCCATGCTTGTCAGGTCTTATTTCTTTTTAATTTTTTTCTATATTAACAACTTCCATGATTATAAAAAATACCCATGATAATACCCTCACTCCTCCCACTTACCCCTTTGAAACTCCACTCTCTATCATACCCCTCCCCATCTCAATCAGTCCCTCTTTTACTTTTGATGTCATGATCTTTTCCTCCTTTAATGATGGTCTTATGCAGGTAGTATCAGGCACTATGAGGCCATGGATATCCAGGCCATTTTGTGTCTGGAGGGAACATGTTGTATGGAGTCTTGCCCTTCCTTTGGCTCTTGCATTCTTTCCGCCACCTCTTCTGCATTAGACCCTGAGCCTTGAGAGGTGTGGTACAGATATTGCAGTACTGAGCACTGTGGCCATTTCTTTCCATCACCATTATAACTTCTGAGTCATCCCAAAGTCACTGCCATCTGAAAAGAGAAGATTATCTACCAAAAGTGAGAGTAGCATTAATATAAGGGTGTGAACATTAACAGAAATGCTTACTGGGCAGTTTGATAAGCATAGTATATACATTTGGCCAGACAACAGCAGATGTTACACCCCTAGGGCTCATGACTTACCCCTGTTTTAAGTTTTCAGTATCAGGGATGTATTCCCTTCCCATGGAGCAGGCCTTCAGTCCAATTAGAGGACAGTTGGTTTCCCCCATAACAGATGTGCCACTATTGCACCCGTTAGCTCATTTGGCCTGGCTGGCCAATTATAAGGCTTGCAGTGTCCACTGATGAGTATCTTCACTGGTGATTTCTCTTTCTCCCACTGAACTGCATGCAGAATGGCTTCTTCCAGCTTTCTATAAGCTGGTCTACACGGAGGAGGTTATCAGCTCAGATCCAGCAAGATTTCTCAGTAGCATGCAGCCCAAGTAAGTGGAGTTTTCAGCAATAGGGTCTTACCATCTATTTCTGGTGATAAACCAAGGGCCTTGGCAATGGCCTATAATGTTTTGGGGCATCAGGGATCTCCCTGACCAACAACTCACTGGAAGATATCCACTAAGGCAGCCTTCTGGCTACTGGAGCTTTCTTGTAAGGAATGAACATTGCTAAGACTGATACTGAAGAGTCCCTGTTCACCATGCTTGTCAGGTATTATTTCTTAATGGATGATTAATTTCACCATCCATAAAAACCTTATGGTTTACTGATCATATTTAATTGCTGAAAATACAGTTTTAAATGTTTCCACTATTACAAATTGGTCTGCAAAACATCACATTTAGGATTATTCCTACAAAATCAGTTGGTAATACTGACACAAGAGAGGTATTCTCTTACTACCTTAAGAAGTAATATTGAATGGCTACTGTATTCAATCACTGTCTGAGGAACTAGAGAAACAACATGTGCAAAATATGTTGAGTCTAGCTGGCATGGTGACACATGCCTTTAATCCCAGCAATCGGGAGGTAGAGATAGGAGGATCACTGTGATTTGGAGGCCAGCCTGGGACTACATAGTGAATTCCAGGTCAGCCTGGTCTAGAGTGAGACCCCACCTCAAACAAACAAACAAACAAACAAACAAACAAACAAAAACATTGAGTCTTCATGGGATTTGGATTCTCATGTTGCTGAGATGGCTCTGACTTTGTCTGGATATTTTCTGCCAGCAGAATATCATTTGTATGATCCATGTTAAAAGTGATGTAAATAACTTCAAACAGACACTTTTTTTTTTTTCTGACAGCAGTGTCCTTACTGTACACTCCTGAATAAACTCATTTGTATAAAGCAACATATGACTCTTTGTTGCTAGGAGACATAGCTTCTTCTGTCTGTCCTCCATGTCTCCCAGAATATCACCTCTGCTCTTCTTCCAAGGAGTACGTTAGCCATGGGTTTTGTCGAAGGGAAAAACAAAAACTGAAAAGCCCAATTTCAAGAGCAGGACTTCATTCCTCCCAAGCAAACCAAGTGCTCCCGGTGCCCTTGGACTTGCTCATCTAGGCTCTGGTTTGGCAACAAGAGGACTGCATGTATATGTTATGCACTGCTGTGATTCAAAAACAATTTATAATGCTGTTACAATAGCACTTGCCTATAAATATGGTTTCTAAGAACTCAGCACAATTTCTATAGTCCAATATAAAGACCACATCACATACGGTGACTGCATAAAATCACTATGAGTTTCCATATAGAAATGTTTGAAAGCAGAAGTAATAGTTAAGACATCAGATGCTTCCATCTGTATGGGGATTTACTGTGAATATGACAGCTATAGATGTAAACTGTTACCTGTGTCGTGTGTGGAGTACTAAATACACTAAGATTTCTTTTTCCTTCTATGATGCAATTTTCTAAAATTGTTAGCAGAATATGTAAAGTTCAAGCAAAATGAAATATTTTCTCAATTGGCATAGAAGGTTCAATCCTGGAAAAATCAAAACATGTTAAATCATATGATCATAAAACATAATACTATAAACGTAACATGGAGGCAGGTTTTTAAATAGAAACCATTTGAAGTATGTATTTACCCAAAAAAATGTCATGTAAGACATAAGATTGCCTTATACTGTGCCTCAGATTTCAAGCTCATGTTTAGTAGATGTCAATCTTTCTCTATGATTATTGAAAAACACAGAAAGATCTTGTACATTTCTATGGCACTTTCTGGGAAAGGTGGCTCACTCTGGTAATGACCAGTGCTGGAGAAGTGTGCATCCATTCTACCTGGAAATTTGTAAAGAAAGGTTTTTGAAAAATTGTATGAAAGAATTAAAGTTTGCCATTGTAGGATCAAATGTGATGTTTTTATAAGTTTTGGGCATTAAAGAGGATTTGTGATTTAAAGGAAATTTGGATCTTTGATCTGTTTAGTTGAGTAGTTTATTATTTTTCATAATATGACAGAAATATGCATATTTCCCATTGCAGAATGGGAATGGTGCTATTTTACCAACTTTCAGGGATAGAAAGCAAGCACTTACCCACCCGTCAAACATTCATGAACCTCTGTGACACTGTCAAGATAAAAAGTAAAGCAAATGCTTTTTACCCTCTTAGAATTTAAAAATATCTTGTTCTTACAAAAATATTTTACATTTCAATATACATTTAAATCTAACAATCTATCAGTGGCTTCAAAAATAATTAATGCTAAAACCAGGTAAGTAAACAAGAATTTTCTACCTACATTTCCACTCTTATTTTTATCTCTACCCTTGTATACAACACATAGAAAAGCTAAGAAGGGTTCTGTGATTTGTGCAACATAAAATAAATATTTTTGTTATACCCCTGTATGTAAATAATTAAATTCAAAAAAAACTTTTCAAAATTTATATTCCAGTTTGGAAGTATTATTATTAATAAGATTTTATGATAATGAATAGAAAAGTAGCTCAATATGTATTGTCCAATTAATGCAATTGAAGACTATCACATAGGTACCTCATCTTCCTATTAATCTCTAAGAATTTCCTGCCTGTGTATTTTTTATCATCACATTCTTTAACAATTTCTTCTCTCTCCATGAGTGATAGGAAAAAAGAAATAAATCCCTGAAGACAGCTTGTACTGACACAAAATGTCATTGAACTTGTGTGGTCAGTCAATGTCATTTGTTTAATGTTGGTCATCTCTTCATTCATCATACATCACCCATGTGCCATCCGAGAACATTCTCTCCATTGATTTCTCCTAATGGTGACTCAAAAGCAAACCTTATTCAGAATTGGGAAGGAAAATGGGCACAATCATTTATTTTCACAATTATACAGCATAGACAATATCTTACAAATATGGGCTTCTCTTGAAGACTTCTGGCAAATGGCCCCTACAATTGCTTTCTACCCCCAGTGAGAATGATATGTAACACCTAACAGAGTTAAAGAATACCATGTGTGCTCACCCTTTTTGGGGGGTAATACATGAATAATATCCCCCAAATATTTCATGCATTTGACACCAGGAACCCCTGAACGTTATCTTATTACAGGAAAAGAATCTTTACACATAAAATTAAGCCATGGATCTCAAGATCAAGATATTATGCTGGGTTCTAAATGAAATCACAGGTGTTTTATTGGAAGAGGAAGAGAAACATTTAACTTAGATGAGGAGATGCTGTGCCCATGGAAACAAAAACTGCATGACATGGCCACAAAGAATTCTAACAGCCTTTAGTAGCCAGAAGATTGAAGGAATAAGCTCTCACCTCAACCTTCTGGTAGTAGTCTGGGATTGCTGACACTAAGCTTTCACCTCAGTGCAACTGATTTTGTCCTTCTGGCCTCCAGGTCAACACAACTCAGTTTTACGAGACTGAGTTTATAGTAATTTGTTCCTGTAGTTTAGCCAATACATCTAGTGGACTGTAGCACTGACTCAAGAGAACAAAGTGTTACTTTTCTTGTTTGGAACAATAGAGTAAAATTTTTTGGAAGGACTCATTGGAATCATAGACCAGCCCTCATGACATGTTTTAGTAATATGAGAACAAGCATGCATGCAGCACTGTGAGACTTTGCATGGATACTGTAGGTGGCGGTGACCCCAGGGAAAACACATCTGTTACCACACTTTTCTCCTAGTTCTACCAATCACAGACAACATAGAGACAGAGTGCAAAGTGGCTGGAGCCCATGTGCAGGGAAGCCTTGACTGTCTCAGATGATCAGTTAGCAGTCTAGACTCCTGAAGTCATCCCTTTCTTCTTGTGTGTATTGCACAAAATCAATGTCACAAATCTTGTGCCATAATATAAAATAAATATCTTGGGCTATAGAGATAGCTTAGTGGTTAAGGCACATGCCTGTGAAGCCTAACGGATCCAGGTTTGATTCTCCATGTTCCATATAAGCCAGATGCACATTGTGCCACCTGCACATGTATCTGGATTTTGTTTTCAGTGGCTAGAGGCCTTGGCATGCCTATTCTCTCTCTCTCCCTCTCTTTCTGTATCTAATAAACAAATAAAAATAAAATAAATATATGGCAGGAGAGTGGTCCACTTGCTATATCACCATGCTGGAACAAGTTCCTAGGTATACACCCAAAGCACAATCCCCTTGGCCCTAATCTTGGAATTTCTTATGGTAAGCAGCCCAACATTCAGAATGAAGACTCAAAGAAAAAAGGGTCGCTAAAACACTTGGGTTCCTGTCTTGCAATGGAGCACCTTATGTGAATGGCACTGATGGCCTAGTTAGCTCCAACACTGAAGGAATATTTGGAAACCTTTAAGGAGCAACCCCACTCCCTCCACGTCTCCAGAGACAGGAATCCTGAGATGCAGCTAAACGCTTGGCTTGTTTGTTCCAATGGCAGCTGCAGAAGAATATTCAACAGTTTCCAGATAAAGTAAAGACTGTTGCAATGGGGAAAGTTTTATTTTAGTCTTCTAGTAAAGCTTCCAGTCCTTCAGTTCAGATGAAACTGAACATGAACGTGTCCACAACGTGATTCCTTCAGAATAGCCTAACTGAATTTGGATCTCCAGTCTGTGGATCAGCGTCAGTTACCCAGGGTTTAATAAAGTATTAATAAAATTTACAGGATCTTAGATGTTTTTATATATTGCAACAATGGATTAACTTCTAACCCTAATTATTTAACTATTTCTTGAGAAGGCAAGAGCTGATTAGAATTAAAAAAATAAAGTTTCCACCTACACTTTGCTTTCAAGAAACATGTAATCTACGTAAAAAGAGGAGAAAGATGAATGAAAGGCCAATAGTCACTTGTGATTACAAAAAGAGATCATTTCATGATTTACTATTGAAATAAAAAATTAACTTTTCATGTTAAAACAGGTGAATTTGTCAGGTCAATTAGTCAAAAAGTAAAGTTGTAAAAGTATCTTAGACATTTCTAGCATCTTAGGTAAGACTGCTTTTAAATTAGTTTGAACCTTGAGCTATCCTTAGAAGTTAAATGGAACGTATATTTAATTGACGATTCTCTTAATTATTTTTTAAATGCTGCACTTAAACCACCATTCCCAAAGAAGCAGGTAAGTTCTTTCAACATGTGAAGACTTGCTTTTGGCAATTCCCTCTGTTGTACAGAAAAGTCCTGTGGATCTTATAAACTGCCAAACACCGGAAGTAAACACTCAGTAAATTTTTGATTTTATACACTCAAAAATAAATGTGTTCTGAGCATCCTCCTTAACCTGGGAGATAAGACACTGATCATCCTGCTGACTCTCTCTGTTGGAAGGGAGCCAGGGTAATAATGGCTATCTGAGAATCTTCAAAGATTTAATCTCAGAGATGAGTTCTTTGCAGGGCTCCATTCCTTTTGCTTTGCCAAGCTGTCTCCTTTTTTGAAATAGCCCTTAATGTAAAACCACCTGACAGAAGTGCACACCCTCGGAAAGCCAAGTTACAGAATTGCATTTCTAAGAGTGCAGACTGGGAAGAGCTTCCTGGACCTGCTATAAAGCACATGTGCCCACACTTTATGGGACTCGGAGAAGGGCAAGAGGCCCGGAGAGGACCTGAAGTATGAATCTGAAGGATCCAGGTGAAGGATTAATTCATTAACTCTCATTTCTTTCCTACATTCTTAACTTCTGATCAAGAATTTTCAAGTCATCCTGAATGCTAGGCCCTGTTCTACATGCTGAGATGTGGCAAGGGACAATACAGAGTCCTTTTTATTTAGGGAGCGACATGTTAGTGACAAAAATGTACAAAAGGCAAAACATAAACAAAACACATGGTAATGTGCCCAGGTTATAATCACTACAGGGGGAACTGTGCAGAGATTGACAAGATTAACTGTTAGGCGAAAGAAATCCAAACCCAGCACAGTGGCTGAAAGAACTGCATTTACGATGTTGTGTCTTTCTGACTTAACTGTCTGAGATGAGTACTCCAGTTTGATTGACAACTCTTCTCCATGTGGCCATTCATATGTCAAACTTTTTTTCCACTGTGTTCTATCATAATCCCTTAGGGCAGTGTTGTTACAGTCATGCTTGTAACTGAGTGGCCTTGAGCCTTAGACAAGAGAAGAAAAAAAGAACAAAGAGTTCATGCCCAGGGCCTATTGGAGCTTGCTTGGAAATAGCAGGCACCACTTCCTTTTATATTTTGTGGAAGAGAATTTAGTGAACCATCATGAACTATAGGTGGCAGGGTTAGGTTCCATCATAGCAAGATAGCTGCAATACATGGCATAGATAAACATTTTGTTTGAAACAGAATTTCCCTATGTAACCCAGCTCCTCCTCCCTCTGTCTTACCACTCTTTGGATTATAGACCTGTGCCAACACACTTGATATTGCCTTGGCTGGTTTCAAACCCTTTACTTTAGCAAGATGCTTACTGATGTGTGCCACAATGGTCAGCTACAATGAGTGAGAAGTAGGATGGCAAGGGCTTGGTAGTTTCGATATGTCTCTCAGGGAAGTTAGCTTTGAGGAGATGACAATTAAAGAAAGATCTGAGCCAGCACGGTGGCGCATGCCTTTAATCCCAGCATTTGGGAGGCAAAGGTAGGAGGATTGCTGTGAGTTTGGGGCTAGCCTGAGACTACATAGTGAATTCCAGGTCAGCCTGGGCTAGAGAAAAATCCTACCTAAAAAAAAAAAAAAAAAAAAAAGATCTGGAGGAACTTAAGGTGTAGGCCACAAGGAATGTCAGAGAGGAAAAGTTTCCAGACAATGTCACAAGACACTTGGGACCATATCTTGAATGGTTTTGCAGGCTTATTCCAAATAGATATGGCATAAGAGAAAGGGAGAAATGGCCTGGAGGAATGTTGGGCATATTGGAGCTTAGGCAGAGGAGATGGGAACAGCTATGAAAATGCTCAAAGACCTTTTACCTTATGAAACACATTGACCCTGTAGGCATCAGCTGAGATAGAGAAATCCAGTTGATGATTCTACCTTTCCACTGTAGATATCACATGATTTTTTTCCCCTTTGGGTTTATGCTGTCATTATTACGAGCAAGTATTGAAATGTTCTTTTAACTACCACCATCATTCAAGGAAAAGATTGCTGAAAGTACTTCACCCTACGGTATTTACAGCAATTCCTCATACTACTTAACATTTTATTTATACTAATGAAAAAGCACTTAAATTCATTTGTATAGGCTGCTCCTTCTAAGAGAAGAACGAATGTGTGCTATAAATATAAGAAAATGACTTATTTCATTATTCTTCTAATAGTTGTTCCTGATAACAGGAATTTAAAATGCAGACTGAAGTTTGGCTTAATGTACTATGAAAGTCACAATTCATATAATTTTTTTTTCCTGCTAATGAATGCCTTCCACCATTATTATCTATGCAGTTTGCAAGTTGTGAACAATTAAAATTTTAATGGTTCTTTTCAACATACCATTATGATAGAAGGCTTTTTTTCTCTCCTAACTTTTATAAGATACAAAAATCAGACCTTCAGGAAATAAATTCTCCTGCTCCATTGTATTTTCATTGCACCCATTTGGCAAAAGCTCAGACTTAGGTGAGCTTAATTATCTACCTCAGTTGAGTCTGAATCTAGGATGCCAAGTACTGCTGGGAAAAACAAAATTAAATGACCTGTAGACTGGGGATACTTCAGCAATATCTAGAAATTCTAGCACAGTTTCCAAATACAGTTTGTGTGAGTGTGTATGTGTTTGTGTGTGTGTGTCCCAGAGGACATACCTGGGTGACGGTTTCCCAGGAATGCTGTCCACCTTTTTAAGGATAAAGCATCTCTCATTGGGCTGTAGCTTACCAAGTAGGCTAGACTAGATGACCAGTGAGCCCCAGGGATCCACCTGCCTCCCATTTTAATATTTTTGCATTTATAAAGAGTTCATTATTTCCTGTTTTTCTTTAACTTTCTGTTTTCTTCCTGTGGCTTCTGCCTCGCCCATACTAAAATGGCTTTATTTGATGCCAAAGGTGATCAAGTAAACATCATGAACAGTCTTGGCAGGGTTGGGTTTCATCATAACTTATTGCTGATTGGAGAAGAGTGGGTCTATTGGATTAACATGTATTTTGGATAAGATATGGTGCTAATAATTTTGATTCAACACATGTGTTTTGCTAATATTATACAGATAGGTAATATTTGGAAAACCTAGACTTTATGATCAGGGTCATATTATTTAATCTATATATGAACATATCCAGGGTGTGTTTTTGCTCCCTTTTTCATGCAAGATAATCACTCCGTTCAGGAAATTCTCTAAACATTTTCAAATTTCATACTTTGTGAAATTTCAACAGTGACTGATGCTGTCCTGTGTTGCTTAGACTAGCCTTCACTATAAGAGTTTAGCTTCTTGAAGGTGCAAAGCTGGTTTGAGAGATGCTACAGACCAGGTTTCTGTGGGTCATGTCCAGTGGCTGTATGGGACTTAATGAATCTAAGGAATGCAGGCTAAATGGTTATATCTTTGAATCAGGAGTGAAATAATTGATACATGTTAAAGTATAATGTAAATTTCCACCAGTATTCTCTGAATATCAATTTTCCCCTCATTGTTTTCCTAAGTTCTACAATTCATGCATATATTTCCTCCTTTACCTTAGTAAAATTGCATAGGAATGCCACATACATGCACCTTGAGATAAGTCTTGGAAGATGGAGAAAAGTTTTTGAATTGTAGGTAAATATGGATGAAGATACCTGGTCTTGCTGGTCTTGTTAATACTAACATATAGCTGGAGTTAGTTTTACTTATTTTTGTGTTTTATTTATTTTTGGATGCATATATGTATATATGGTATGCCTATGCATGCGTGAGTGTCTGTGTGCGCCCAAGTTTTTATGAATGTGTGTGTGTGTGTGTGTGTGTGTGTGTGTGTGATTGTAAAGGCCAGAAGTTGACATCCAGTGCCTCATCAGTCCCTCTCCACCTTATCTTTGAGACTGAATCTCTCATTGAACCTAATCTTACCAATTTAGCTAGACTAAGTCATGAGTGTACCTTAGAGGTCTGCCTGTCTCTGTTCCCCGGTGCTAGGATGGCAGGTGCAAGCCACCATCCCCAGTTTTGACATGGATGCTGGGAATCCAAACTGATGCGTGGCAAACACTTTACCCCCTGTGCCACTCCCCTAAAGTTATATTCATATGTGAGAAGACTGAGAGGAAGAAGGTTTAGGTGACTTTTCTGAAGCCAGTAATAGCAGTACTGAAATCATAAATCAAGTATTCAGATCTCAGCCTATGATAATTATTCTGCTATATAATGACACTGTTTTAATCTATTTCAAATAAGAGATTAAATATTTTCTAATATTCTTTTCTAAATATGGGATACAGAGAATAGCCGCATAATGGCTGGACAAGTCCTTGAATTAGTTCTAAACATATTCTAGCATCTCAGGAACAACAACTCAGTTTCTTTCAAGCCATAATCCTCCATACAGCCTCCATGGTACATGTGCAAACAATGAGCTTATTCTTGGGTTTTCCACTTCCCAGATGTTTCTTTCAACACTTTTCCCTGAATCTTCTGCCACTTCACTTGTTAAACAAGGACATAAACACTTGCCTATTTACTTATATTGTAACTGTGATGCTGTCATAAGCCTATAAATGTGATTGGTTTTTCAAAACCCAAATAGTACAACACATGGTATCTTAGAAGAGATGCATGAAAGCATTATTTCTAATAGAAACTTCTGAGAATCTATCTTCAGGTAGTTCTAAAGCCCTAGTATAAAATCCTAAGTTCATCTCCAGAAAACCACTGTGGAAGGTATGTATTCACCTCTATTCCTTTGAGCTCTATGGGACTTTTCATGACTATATGACTCTGATTTCCTGATTTGTCTATGACCTTAAGCAAGTATTCTGTGGTATTGTTGTGCCATTCTATTCTTGAATCTATATAGGAATTAAATAATAGCAAAGGAGAGCTGTATCCAAGGCTTGGAACAGTCTTTAAGGGACCCAGTAATGATTGTATTTGACTGAAGTTTTATCAGAAATATTCTACATCAATATCATCAGGTATACTTGTGCAGATGAGATCATTGGAACTGTGGTAGTGCCTGTCCCTCAGTCATGATAAACGAGAAAGCACAAATCAGAGCCTGTGTGTATATTAGTCTACCCTGTGCTCTCCTCAAGAAATCAGTCAGTTTGGAAGGAAAAAAAGGCAGAGTTCTGAGATTTTAGAAGAGTACTTAAATGCTGTAGGTAAGAGGAAACAGTGTTTAAGAAGTAATTTCAGAGGGTTGCAGCAAAAAATATATATATATATATATATATATATATATATATATATATATATATATATATATATATATATATCTTTGCTTGAGGATTTGGAAAGCTGTTAGAAAATTTTACTGTTTTATTTTGAGAATGAATCAGTATTGCCTTGGGCATGACAGCTGTCATCACCAGCAAGACAACAACACAAGATCAGTTCAGTCAAGAAGTTTGGAAAAGGACAGTTTAATGCCTCTGCTCTTCCTCTTCCCCCTCTGCTCCCTTCATCATCAGCCCTTCTATCTTTTGGAAGGATTTAGTTTGTGGAGGGTGGAAAATTAGTGACTATGATGCTTAATTTTAATGTGATCCCTTGGCCATGCTAAGGAGATGACAAGATACCTGCTTAAACATGTGTCCGTGAAGATGATCCTGGATAAATTTAGCATTTGGTTGGAAGATTGCATAAAGCAAGTCACCCTTACCTCTGTGAGTAGAAGCATCCTCTCTTAGAGCCTGGGTGGAACAGAAGATGGGGCGATGATGAGTGTGGTCTCTGTCTTTATCTGGTCTTTCCCTCAGACATTGATACTTCTGGTCTCAGGATTTTGGTGTTGGACTGAAAACTCCACCATCCTCTGTCCAGGTTCTCCAGATTATAGATGGCATATCATGAGACTTGTTAGCCTCCATGGCTGTGGGAGGCTGATCCTCCATATCCCATATGTACATACACTATATATCATATTAGGTATGATATATCAAGTACATTATATCATATTACATTGTACTGTATAAAAATATAGAGAGAAAAAATGCATGAGGCTACTTTTCTAGCTATTTAGAGCAGAGGTGTTCCAATCTACAAATAGTGGATGAAACATGGACAGTAAAACTACCCTGTTCTTCCTTTGCCTCTGTGTCTTCATCGTATTAACTACTTTTTTAAATTTCTTAAGTAGTGCTTTAGCATGCTATAATGTGAACATTTTTAAGGTTTATTTTTATTTATTTATCCGAGGGAGAGTGTATGTATGAGAATGGGTAAGGTTTGATTTAATCCGTACTATATTGTGGTAGTTTATGTGGTTTGGTGTTTTCTTGGACTTTGTAGTGTTTTGTAAAATATTTATTTATTTATTTGACAGAGAAAGAGAAACAGAAGAGGGAGAGGGCATGCCAAGTCTTCTAGCCACTGCAAACGAACTCCAGATGCTTGCTCCCCCCTTTGCACCTGGCTAATGTGGGTTCTGGGGAATTGAACCCCTGGGGGAACAGTAGCTTGCTAACCTGGGTCTGTGCAAGAGGGTGGGGGAGGGGGGCAGTGGAGTTCTCATGTGGAGCTCTGTGGTGGGCAGAACGCCTGGGCATGGGGATGCTAGCCTGCTGGTATGGGTCCATTCATGGGTGTGAGAATGTGACAGAGTTCTCATGTGGAGATATGTGATGGTGGAGAAGCCGGGATGTGTGTGTGTGGGGGGGGGGTGGGGGTACACTGCTGGCCTGGGTCCACAAACAGGGTGGGAGTGGCAGTGAGTGGAAAGGCATTCGCAAGCTTGGAGGTATGCATGGAGCTAAACTGGACTGCTGGCCTGGATCCCCTTGACTGCGGTTAGTGCAGGAGGGACCTGGAGCTGTTACTAGAACTAGGACAGCTGCTTGATGGGATTGGGCACTGGTGGACTATCCAAGAACATGGGAATCATGTCATTGAAATGCAGTCATTCTCTTTTTAAAAATTGTATCTGCTTAAAATTGTATATTTTTCTTTATAGATGATTTTTAAGAGATCATGGAATATATATTATTCTATAATAATTGACTAATACTTGAACAAACTTATTTTTATGAAATATACTGTAAATTATCTTATGCCCAACCATGTGCATACTATATAGTGGTAACTTTAATTTTAAACTTGAAAACTTGTATATTTTGTATTTGTTAGATGCACTGTCCTAGGTGTATTGGCTAGATCAAACTTTTTGATAAATAATTAAAAATTGAATATATAAGAATAATTAATTAATTCAATATAGTTTGAAAACATGATAGAATTATTTTATATTTTTGTTGTTGTTCTATTAATTACAACTGTGTCAAAGACTCACACTAGAGCTGTGAATTTATCTTCATTTAAATATATTAATTCTGCTTCCTGCTTAAGAACACATATGGACTTTTAGGTAATTTTCCTGATAGAAAGAATATTTATCATTGTGGAATGTCTATCTTTAGTAATGCTTCCTGAATAACAT
The DNA here is from genome assembly GCF_020740685.1 of Jaculus jaculus. Taxonomy (NCBI): domain Eukaryota; kingdom Metazoa; phylum Chordata; class Mammalia; order Rodentia; family Dipodidae; genus Jaculus; species Jaculus jaculus. The sequence continues at coordinate 312,420,054 of NC_059102.1, forward strand.
CTATTGTCATATGTTAATATAGCAAATCATTTTCTTTTAGTGAATATAGTGTTTTTAAATTTTATTTATTTATTTGAGAGAGGGAGAAAAAGGCAGAGAGAGAGAGAGAGAGACAGAGAGACAGAGAGAGAGTATTCCAGGGCCTCTAGCCACTGCAAAGGAACTCCAGATGCATGCACCACCCTGTGTATCTAGCTAAAGTGGGTACTGGGGAATCAAACCTGGGTATTTAAGCTTCATAGACAAGTGCCTTCACAGCTAAGCCATCCCTCCAGTCCTAGTGTATAGAAATTTTAATCTTTAAATATACTTTGGACTAAATTGATATAGTATACCCACCTATTTGTTTTCTAATTAGTTATGTTTATACCCATATTAGTTTGATGCTCAGTTTTGGCTAGAGAAAGTTCTCTTTTCAAATGATGAAAAGTGACAATTGCATAGTCAGCACTAAATGGGACATCTCTATTAAACCCTCACAGGCTTATTGACCTTTGTGAAAGAGGTCACAGCAGCTACTGTTCTCCACATAACATTGGGTCCATCATTGTGTTCATATGAATTATGGAGGAAGGCAAAAAATAGACATTAAAATAGAATAGTGAATAGTTGGTAAAGAGAGAGAGAGAGAGAAAGAAAAGACAGAGAGAGAGGGAGTTCCATAGAAGGGGGTACAAAGTTTTGTGGTGGGAGGGGATCATGTAATATTTATTAAGGTTTTTAATTTAAAAATATACAATGAATGATGATGACAAAAAAATAAAAACAGAATCTCACTATGTAGCTTAGACTATAGCTGGCCTTATGATCCTCCTGCATAAGCCTCCCACATTTACACTAATAGTAGACTTGTATGGGTATAATGTTTATTTTCTATCTAAAGGTCATTTTTTGGTAAATGGATAGTTTAGTCTAATTCTAATATACAGTCATTACCTTTGTGTTTGTTTTTTTTTATTCTTTACATGTGTTCTTTCATCTGGGAATCTTCTTTTATTGATTTTCTTTACATCAATCAAGTATTTCATATTATTAATAGTTTTCTCCTCTAATAATTTAGTAAAACATTCCATCTATATTTGGATTTATATCTAGCACTTTAAAATTAGTACCATTCTATTAACTCTTGAATTTGGCAGCTCTTTGCATACTATTTGAGAAGTTACCCTAGGACGACGATACATACACTTGACATGTTACTGTGAAAAAATGTCAGTAATTTTCCATGAGACACTGACACATACAACGCATCTCTCAACAATCATAATTTGAAAGTCTTAAGGGCATTTCCTCCTCCAGTCTCATCTGCCTGCGTTCAGCAGATGAGGAGAGAACTGCAACAAAACACCTCATGATTATTCTTGGATGTTCATTTTCCCTGAACCATTACTTGCAATCAGTGGATAAGACTTGCTTCATGTCTGAAAATTCTTTCACATCTCAGGTTGCCTTGGGTCATATTTTAATTAACTCTTTCTGAAGCTGTTTCATAATCTGCTAAATGTCTTTTCATCTTTGCTCCATTAATCTATTCCACATATTGCTTGATTAATTTTCTAATACACCATTATGATCATGTTACTCTCTGCCCAAAAAACTCCCACTATTGTCTCTGATATAATAGATACATATTAGATTAATTTAACTAGGTACAGTAAACAATTTTTATGATATTCCATAGCCTACTTTAAAAATGTTTTTTTGTTTAAAATTAACAAATTCAATCTTAGACTTAGGATTTATTTTAAGTCAAGGAATAAAAATGTGAGGGCTGAGGAGATGGCTCAGTACATACAAACACATGCCATAAAAGCATGAGGGCCAAGAGGCCTTATTTGTCATGAGTTTAATCCCAACACACAGATAGACAGCTGGGCTTGGGCACATATCCCTAGAACTCTAATCCCTTGGAAAACAGACACCAAAGGATGGCTGGGGCTCACTGATCAGCCAGGTTTTTAAATAAACTTTTCTTTTAATTAAAAAAAGGAACATTTTTTTTTTATTTGAGACAGAGAGAAAGGAAGAGAGAGAGAGAGAGGGAAAGAGGGAGAGAGAAAGGGAAAGAATGGGCATGCTAGGGCCACTAGCCACTGCAAATGAACTCCAGATGCATGCAGCATCTTGTGCATCTGGCTTACATGGGACCTGGAGATTCAAACCTGGGTCCTTAGGCTTCTCAAGTGAGTGCTTTAACTGCTAAGTCCTCTCTCTAGCCTCATCAATTTTATTTTATATATACACCTTTGATCTCTTTCATCCAGCTCCCATTACCCTGAAAGTCCTCAGTGGAGTTATGGTTTTCACTGTGGGTCATGAAGGCCTCAACAATCCTTACTGGGTAGCAGATTTGGGGGAGGGGGAACTGAGCCTCAGGATTCTTCTCATATCTACTCTGTGACTCTTACAATCTCTGTAACATTTCTTCCGCCATGTTCCCTGAGCCATAGCAAGGCCTATTGGAAATCTGATTTAGTTGTAAGTTCTTTGAAGCCTCTGGAGTTTTGCTTTGGTAAGTTCTGTTTGGTCACCCTGGAGCTAGTTGTCAGGGTAGCAGGAAGAGTAATATTCATGTTGCTACTTCCCCTCTACTTTCCCCTAGACCCTTGCAGGTAAAGAAGAGGTGGCACATCTTGTGGTGGTCTTGTCGTATTGATGGACCTTGGTTCTCCACTGTCTTTGCCATCTGTAAAATAAAATAGATTCTAAAGTCAGGAGTGAGAGCAGCTTGAATTAATGGGGATATACAAAGCTATTTGAGATATTTTGATTGAATTAATGGGGATATACAAAGCTATTTGAGATTTTTTTTGGTGTGCAAGGCCACTCTTCTCCAGAGAGCAGTGGGGGCTTCTCTATGAAGTCTGAGTGCTCTGACCATGGGACTCTGACTTGATTTCCAGTACCATATATGAGTTCTTTTCCACTGAGCAGGCCTCATGTCTAATCAGAGAACATTTGGTTACCTGCGGTGGGTGCCCCTCCCCCCCCCCCCCCCCCCCCCGTGGCACAAATGTGTACTTCTTATGTGGCTGGCTTATTTCATAGTTTGTAGGGTCCTCTGCTTATTCATGCTGTTGGTGACCATTGTCCTCCAGCTGCTCCCATAGGACTCTCCAGAACTATGAGGGCTAGCCAGAAATGAGCTAGATTCCCTTTTGGTTCTTATATGGTATTCTGATGTCCTATGCTGATTAGCCAATTTTACAGAAAATATACATCTCCAGGTTAAATGAGAATCTAATGGAAACGCTCAGATGAGCAAACAAACAGAAGGACACGACATTGTTCTCTGAGCCCAAATATGTCTCCACAGATCATGCATATCTGCACATGTGTGTGCATTCACACACACATACACACACACACACACACACACATGCCACATACACAACTACATACTACATATATACTGTACATTTGTGTGCCAAAAAAAAGAAAGGAAGAAAAAGGAAATAGAAATTTGAGAGAGGAGCTATAGATCAATGGTACTTAATTAGCATATGCAGAGACTACTTGGGTTTGATCCCTAGCACCATAAAAAAGTTGAAAACATAAATTAAAAATGAATAAAAACCATAAATTTCTCAATGACTCTAGGCAATTCTTCCATGGAACTTATCAGTACGACATCTGTATTCTTGTTTATTTGGGATTTTTTGCCTCTCTTTCTCATCTGACCTTTGTTTCTTTGTTTTCTTTCTTTCTTTTACTTCTTCCTTTCTTTCTTTCCTTTCTTCTTCTGAGACAAGGTCTCACTCTACCTTTCAGGCCTTGAATTTGTGGTGCTCCAGGTCTGCCATGCCAGTTCTGGGACTGTGGACATGTCCAACCACCATGCCTGAGTCACATCTGTACTCTTCCTGCTCGAAAGGCTGTTGTCTTGATTTCAATGTAATAATTTCTATTTTTTTTCTTTTAAATCTTTACTACAAAAATATACATTGCTAGTCTGACTGAAAAAGACACCTCCATACTCTGTAACTTTTAGTTTTCTCAATCTTATATCTTTGAAGTCTTTGTGTCATGCATATTTTTCTATCCTTTTAAATAGTAACTTATCTGTGGTAGTACTCAGATAAGACCCATGGAGTATTCCATTGTAACTTTTGCTGATTGCACCTGCGAGGGAAAGTATGGTATGTTCCTCTATCCTTGGTAGGTTCTGAAAGTTACCAGCTAAATCCAGAGCCTGGATGAACTCAGTTTTATCTATTCAGTGATATTACAATACTTGAAAGGACCAAGTAGAACATATTTGATCTCAGAAGTGATTTTTATTATATATGTATTATATATATATTTATATTATTACACATATATATTATATATAGTTTTTATTCTTTATTATAAGTGAATGACAATGGCATCACTCCAGCTATACCATTTCTCTGTTTCTCAGATAGAACGTCTTTATAAGGATACATGTCCCCTCATCAGGGGACATATAACATATATAGGGAAAATTAGATAAAAGAGGATCCTGGTCCTTTATTCCTTGTTTTTGTTTTCTAGGTAATGAATCCATTTATTTTCAAGAAATTTTAAGGTTTAAAATTAAGCTAGTGTACTTAATAACAGTGTTATAATTATTATTTCCATTGAAGCTCAAGTTGCTCTATCATTGGCCAATGAGAGACTCTTTAAATTAGCTCCTGAATAACTTTGATGCAACCTAGTATATTTGTTTTTGATAGCTTACTTACTGCTGGTGTTACCAAATTTTCTGAACTCACATGAAATATTTCTTCCCAAGGCTTCAAATTAACTGTTTCTGCATAGTACCTAGATTCCTTTAGTGATCATGACATTTTATGACATGGGTCTATACCCTATAAGATACCTATTGTGATGTTCAATCAACTTTTATGCATTGATAAATTATTCTCTATTTTATCACTGTTATAAGATTATGAACTTATAAGATATTAGGGTGGATGATATGAGTATTCAAGGATGAAAATAAACACACATTAACTTCCAGAAATTAAGTTGTAGTAAGCATCAGTAGTACTGGTTAGGGAGTTAGAATGAGACTTGGAGAAAGGAGAAGCAGGGAGGTGTTATAGGAGGAGGTGAGAAGGAGGTAGTAGATAAGCAAGTGGAAGAACAGAGTACCAAGGGTGAAAAGGTATGGGAGGACAGGGGAAATAAGGGAGGGGAAGGAGAGATACATAAACTAAATATGGCAAACCAGTACTATAGAAACCTATGTCTTTATTAGCTTAATTAAAGGTATAACTCTTAAAAAGATAGAGAGGGAACACGGTGGTGATAGTCGGGGCAGAAGCTCCTTCAATGGGTGAAAACCTTTTACCCTAAAACCAGAGTTTCTTGCTGACAAATCCCAGTGACAGAACTGGGTTACCTCCCATAGTAAGCTATTGGTCAGGGAGGCCCATGAATAATGTCAGTCATTGCCAAATCAGTTGGTTACCCACCAGAACAAACTCGTAAGACCTTATTGCCAAAGCCACCATATGCTTCAGTCACCCAACACTGAGAGATCAAGCTGAAACCGAGATGTAAGCCAGTGCTGTGTGAATTGCTAAGAGATAAAAGACACCCACAGCATGAATGATCAGTGGATCCTGAACAAATCAACCAGCCATATTCATAGGTGCAATAGTGGCACATAGCTTATGGAAGTGATCAACTTCTCTTTGATCAGATAAGGCCCACACAGAATGCTGTTATCAGTCCTCAAGGAAATCTGCTATGTTTTTGTTATTACCAACCTGTAACCCTCAACCCTAGGCAAGTACTTATCCATACTCCCGGTCTCTATAAATTTCCACGATAGGTAGAATGACACAATATGGGCTTTATGTAGTTGTTTTGTTTTGTTAATGGTTTCTTTAACTTAGCCCAGAGCTTTCAGGGTAGATGCAATTTGTACCGTACAGAAGTACCTCAATTTTTTATAGCGAAATAACATGCCATGATGTGGATATATCACATTTTGTTTATCCATTCATCATGTGAGTGTTTCCAACTTCCAGCTCAGACAAGTGTTTTTTTTTCTTTTCCTCTCTCTCTCTCTTCTTTCTTCTTCTTCTTTTTCTTCTTCTTCTTCTTCTTCTTCTCCTCCTCCTCCTCCTCCTCCTCCTCCTCCTCCTCCTCCTCCTCCTCCTTCTTCTTCCTCTTCCTCTTCCTCTTCCTCTTCTTCTTCTTCTTTTTTTTTTTTGTGAGAGAAAGAAAGCAAGAGCAAGAGCGAGAGAGAGAATTGGCATGCCAGGGCCACTAGCCACTGCAATTGAACTCCAAACATGTGAGCCACTTTGTGCACATGTTCAACCTTACATGTTTGTACACTTTGTTCATCTAGGTTAAGTGGAATCTGGAAAGTCAAACATGGGTCTTTAGCCTTCACAGGAAAGCACCTTAACCACTAAGCCATCCCTTTGGCCCTTATATACAAGTTTTTATGTAAATATTTGTTTATATTTTTCTTTGTATAAATATCTATATTTGGATTGTTAGGTTAAATGATAAGTCTATTTAATTATTTGAGGCACTGCCCAATTTTTCCAATGCATCTGTCCTGTTTAACATATCTTCCAACACATTAAAGGGGCTCTTTTTCTGCCAGCCTTTCAAAACAAGTTACTGTTTGAGTTACTGACTTTAGCCTCCTTAGTGGGTATGAAGTGGTGTTCCATTTCAGTGTTTCCTACGTTTCTCAGAGAAATGCTTCTTTACACCCTTTGCACATTTCACCTGGTTACTTGCATTTTATTGAGTTGTAAGAGTTTTTTATGTTTTCTGCAATTACATCCTCAATAAGGTATATTTTTAGCAAATATATTCCATCCTTTTTAATATTTTATACTTATTTATGATGTCTTTTCAAGTACAAAAGCTCTTTCTTTTATTTTATTGAAGATTTTCTTTTTTATTATTGTTGCTGTTGATATCATTGTTATTGGGCTTTTGTGATCATAGCTGACAATCATTTGTCAAACTCAATGTGTCAATTTACCTGTTTCTAAGATCTTTATAGGTGTATCTGTTAACTTTGACTAATCTTGAATTAATTCCTATATGTGATGTAAGATGAGGACTCAATGTCCCTGCTCTGCATGCCATCCTATTTTTATTTGTAAAAAGTAAACAAACTATTCTTTGTCTATAGGAAGGTCTTAGAAAGATACTCTTAAATCAGCTGACCATAAGTGCAAAGATTTATTTCTGGATACCTATTACAATAATAGTAATTTCTCAATCACATGTTAATTTTTCTAAAGCATATCTGATCTGTGGCTTAATGGACACATGCATCTCATGATAGCTATTAATGTGGCCCAATACATTTTTCAATGACAATGTCATGTCACAATGTCAAAAGGCTGGATGCCCCTGATCTACATTTCTCTCCTATGTTAGTACTGCATGGTCTTAATTGTGTTTCTTTTTGATAACTTTTTAACTCAGGAAGAGCAGATCCTCCAGCTTTTTCCCCATTTTTCAAGATTGTTGTAAATATTCTGGGCTTATTCAATTCCATATGAATTTTATAATCAGCTTGTCCATTTCTACAAAGGAATCATCTGGTAGGGATTTTATTAAATCTGTGGAGCAGTTTAGGCATGATTATTAATACATACAATTAATATAACAATGCTACCTTTTGATCTACACACATGGTATCTTTTTTTGATTACTTAGCTTTCTTTAATTTCAAGGGTTTTAGAGTTTTCACAATGTAAATTTTATTTTAGTAATTTTATTCCCACACTCTTATGCATTAGGATTCTGCTGTAAACTTTCTATTTTATTAATTCATTTTCAGATTGATTATCATGCATGTATGAAAATTACTCTGATTTTGAATATGGATCTTGTGTCCTGAAACCTTGCTGAATGTTTTCTTTAAATCTGGTAAATTTTCAGTAGATTACTCAAGAATTTATATATATGACATAATGTCATCTCAGAGTAGAAAAAGTTTTATTTCTTCCTTTACAATTCAATTGTCTTTATTTTTACCTTTTGTTGAATTTTGATGTCCAGAGCCTTCTGTGTCGTGTTAAACATAACTGTTAAATATAGACTCTGTCTCATTACTAGCATTTGAGGAAATCCTATAGTCTTATACCTCTTCACATTCATAAGAGATAATTATTTTATTTATTGTGATTTCTTTGACTGTTTTGCTAACATAGTAATACAAGCCACACATAAAAATGGGAGAGGTTCCAATTTTTAATTTTGGAGGAATTTATAAAGCATCATCATATTAAGTCTTCAAATGCTTATAAGGATTTAGTGGTGAATGCAGGGTTTTCTTATATTATTTATTTACTAATTTCATCTCTTTGCTTAGTTGGATTGTTCAGCTTATATCTTCCTTAGTTTTATTAGGGCTTACATTTTAACCTCCATACAGCTAGTTTTTTGGATCACATTTGGAAGAGTCTCTTTCACATATGTGGGGAGGTGAGATCCAGAAGGTACAGTTTACTGCTTGTTGTTGACTAATACCATTCTGATGGGTTGTAGTGTCTTTGTGTGTGCAAGAATGTGTGTCTGCCTGTGTGTGTGTGTGTGTGTGTGTGTGTGCATGTGGGTAAGTGAGTATGTTTTGTGTATGATATACTAGTTTTTAAATATCGTATGCAATGTTCCACAATTTATATTCATGTATCAGATGGACATAAACAGACAGATGTTCTGCTTTTCTTCTTTCATGCTTATTTATAAGCTCTTTCCAACATACTGAGGAGAGAAGTAAGGACCCCTTGGAAGTGAGAATAGACCAAAATGATGATGCATATTAGCTAGAAAAAAGTTTTCTTAAAAAAAGTATTCCTAGTACAGTGCATTTGGGGAGCTAGTTCCCTACCACCAGGAAGATATGATGTTCCAGTTGTATTTTCTACTGGACTTCGCTCCCTATTACTAACCACTCTTAATAAAGTAGATAAAACTACTATCTTAGTGGATATGTGGCTATCTTAGTGTGAGGTGATAGATAAAGCAGAGATTGGCTCTACAATCGTTTCTCATGTAATGATTAATGAATGTAATATAGATTCCTAATTTACAGTTCACCCTTCATCCCCCACTTTCCAATTGCCTGTTCCAGTGGATGAAAGCTACATTAAAGGGGACTTCACCACAAATATGGCTTTAATTCTTTATTAATTTTAATCATAAGCAACCTTTCTATTGAAACCTTAATGCATTATGAATGTGTTCACAGAGAGGGGATAATATGGCAGTGATGACATTTCTTGGACCTTTTTTTATTGTGGTTTAGCATCAACTTGTTCAAACAGAAATGAGCAAAGACTGATTAAATATCAGGGTTGGACTATAATGAAAGAAAAGTCCATAGCAAATATGTGGTGATTGCTTTAAATCAAATGTGTGGGAGGGTGGATTTCAGGTGATAGCTCAGCAGTTACCCTCCTAATCCTTACTGAGGCTGCTATGTGGTTTTTCATTTGGCTTACAAAGTGGAGCTAAATTTCAACATGTCCCTGCTGGCTGGCCCAGGAACCAAGCAGCACATGCTTTCTCTTTTGGCATCTGACAATATTGTTGTTAATATTATCAGCTCACGGATGGAGTGCCCGATGATAATTTTTTGCTCTGGAACGTTGTGCTAACTTACTAAAGTCAGAAGACCACCCAGGTTTTGTGGTAAAACCACAGGAAACCTAAAATGAAAGAAGTACCAGGATTTAAATTCCTAGGATTACTGAAGTCCAGGGTGAATTGTCCGATTCTGGAGAGTTCCACCTCACGTAGATCTACTGCATTAAGTTTAGAAATTTGAAAGGAGTCTCATTACAGACTGTTACCATCTCCCATGTCATTTACCATTGACCCAACCACAAGTCTCATTCATCTCTGTCTGACTTTCTGTCTTAAACCCAGACTGATCTTCCCTCAAACATCCTGGCAGACTTGCAATGAGAGATAAATGTCATGCCAATGCATCATATATGGCCAATACCTGGGAGTTTTCACTGAGACATGGCCTTGATTTTTACCTTTCACTTATATCATGACTTCCCACTAGATCTGAAATGGTTTTCATTTGAAAAAGATTAAGTAGGGATAGAAGGGCAAAAATATCACTTAAAATATTAAGAGGAATGAGCATAATTAAAAATTATCTCTGGGGCTGGAGAGATGGCTTAGCAGTTAAGCCTGAGGACCCCATATCGAGGCTCATTTCCCCAGGACCCACGTTAGCCAGATGAACAAGGGGGCATTCACGTCTGGAGTTCGTTTGCAGTGGCTGGAGAACCTGGTGCACCCATCCTCCCTGTCTCTCTCTCTCTCTCTCTCTCTCTCTCTCTCTCTCTCTCTCTCTCTCTCTCACTCTCAAATAAATAAACAAAACACAAATTTCTTTCAATTATCTCTGGCCATGCATGGTGGTGCATGCCTTTAATCCCAGCACACAGGAGGCAGAGGTAGGAGGATCACCAAGAGTTTGAGGCAACCCTGAGACTACATAGTGAATTCCATGTCAGCCTAGACTAGAATATATATATATATATATATATATATATATATATATATATATATATATATATATATATATATATCTCAAAATGAGAAAAACTGAGTGTAAATATGACACCACCAAAATTTGGATATTGATTACTCAAAGCTTTCAAGATGCATGAATTTGCAATAAAATCCAAGAAATAATGGGAAACGGCATATATTTCATTTCTCCCATGTCGCTAGAGTTATAGTACATACTTTAAAGGCCCTACATTATCCAAATTTTGGAATCGTTCTTCCTACTTATAGAAGAATGAAGGGCATATCCATACAGTGAAAGGATTCCTATGTCAGGAATCAAGCTTCAGATTATATACTTCTCATGATGCCACTATTCAAGCTATTTTTTTTTTTTTTCCTCTTGGCATCTGTATTTCTCCTGTCAAATAAGAGCAGTGATACTGTGCTACTCACAATCGTTTTCAACTTTCAGTTTCTTCAATTCCATAACTCTCATAAGGTGTATTGCTTAGTGGCTTTTTTAGAACCAGTTCTAAAGTTCATTGTAATGATAGACTCCTCAGATAACTTGATACAAGTTACTGTAGTAATAATTCTTTGGTTTGCCTATACAATATCCTTTATTTTAATGTCTTTTCCCTAATTCCATATGGTTCCAGTGGGATGCATGAAAGCATATGGTTCAACCAAGGCTAATTAAAAATAACACATTTTTCCATAGCTAGTGATTGGTTTAAGGGGTGAGCATGGATCACATGCAGACCAATCATGGCTGTTCCAAATAATTTCTTGAGTTGAAGACATGGGATTTCTTGCTTCATGCTTCTCATTATGTGAGGGAAAAAAAAAAAAAAAGAAACAGAAGGCATGATTATAGCAAGATAGAATGAAACTATTATATAAAGAGAAATTGGAAGAAGATGGAGAGAAGAGAGGGGAGGGGAAAGGAAAAGAAGAGAGAGGGAAAGAGAGCAGAAGAGGGAAGGAGATAGAGAAGATATAAATAAAGCTATTAATACTGTAACCCAGCCAATTTCCTCTTTGATACACTAGCTATGTGGGTTTAGAAATTATCTCTGCCTTCTTTTCTTTCCCTTTCTTTGTGCAAGTTGTATCCTTTAAGCAGTTTTAGTTAGTTTTTGCCTTTCCTTTTGAAATTATTCACTAAATCCTCTATGGATCCATACTCAGAAAATAAACAATTCAAAAGATATTATTCACAAAATGTACTTCTGTGGGGAAATGGAGGATGAAGCAAAGTCCTGAGCCCTGGTTGATAAGCCTTTGTGTGAAAATGCAGTAGTCATAAAAGTTTGTGGTTCTATCATTCCTTCTAAGAGATAACAGTTTTTGTAGCTTCATACTTCATTATTATGAAGACACTGCAATATGTATGATTTCTATTTTTTAGATAAAGAACTGGAGGTTTTCTGAAATTAAGACACCAACATATTTGCATAATTAAGAAGCAGTGACTGAGCCAAGTCCATGCTGCCTCCTTCTCCTCTTGCTTTTGCGAGACCAGAGTAAGAAGCAGGAAAAGAAAACTCCTTTTCCTAATCTCTTCCATTTGTAGAGCAGCAGTAGTATCATTCAAGGTCATAATGAAAATTTATTATAATTTCTTAAATTATCCAAGCCAACTTCCTATTTCTAATTGATTTTTCTCATGTTGCTTCTCCAGCTTGTGAGCCCTGCTTAAACCAAATGTTTGAAAAACTTTCCCCTTGAAGATTTAATGACTCCAAATCTGTATTTGATTACTCGCTTCCATCAGGGATTGTGCTTGTGCAATGGCCAAGATAGAAGAGCAAAAAGAAATCTTGTTGGTCATGCATTATGCATCTGCTGCCATGGGATTTGGGCCGAGACCCGGACTGTGACGTCTTCACCGGGCTTGGCATTTGCTCTGATCCATGTGCTTTGTTTGAACAGACTCTCCTCTGACTGAGAGGGATTTAACTCGTGAGTCAGCCACATACAACTGCTCACACTATAAATTCCAAGAAAAGTCAAGGAGATTTAGTTTCTGGGTTTGATCTTTAAATGGTTGATAGATTCCATCTTCCTGTAAAGGCAGCAAAAATCCTTCCTTCTTCCTCTATCTTCTCCAGTATACAGGAGCTCTTCTAATGAGAACTGGGAGGCACAATGACATGATGTTAATGTATTCTATGGACACCCAATTGGGGGAAATCCTCAAAACTACTTGACAAAAAGATTGGATAAGTATAACTATAACGTGAATTAGTTGTGTGAGCCTAAATGAGACTTTTGAGTTCTCTAGTCTCAGTTTCCCCAGATGTGGTGGTTTGATTCAGGTGTCTCCCATAAACTTAGGTGTTCTGAATGCTAGGTTCCCAGCTGATAGAGATTTGGGAATTAATGCCTCAAGGAGGTAGTGTATTGTTGGAGTGGGCTTATTAGTGCTAAAGCCAGTTTCCCCATGCCAGTGTTTGGCACAGTCTCCTGTTGCTATTGTCTACCTTATATCGGTCAGGGGGTGATGTCCACCCTCTGCACATGCCATTGCTTATCCCTACACATCATGGAGCTTCCCCTCAAGCCTGTAAGCCAAAATAAACCTCTTTTTCCCACAAGCTCCTCTTGGTTGGGTGATTTCCACCAGTAATACAAACCTCACTGCAACAGTAAAATGGCACCGAGGAGTGGGATTGCTGCTAGATACCTGACTATGTGGCTTTGGCCTTTTGTAGCTGATTTTCAAGAGGAATGTGAAAGGATTTGAAACATTGGCCTAAGAGATGCCTTGCAGTGCTGTGGGTACAGCTTGATGGGCTATTCTGGTCAGAGTTGAAAGACCTGAATTCAGTAAGAACTATGGACTGTGAGGTTTGGCTTATGAGGGTGAGAAAGAGCTTTGCTTGGACTAGGCTAGAGGCAAGTTGTGTGGAAAGCAAGCTGTTATGCCTGGGTCCTGAGAAGCTGTGCAGGGTTGCTTTGCATAGAAATGAACTGGTGTGCACAGAGGAATACGGCACAGGAAAAAAAAAAATCTTTGGGCCTAAATTGCTGCCCATTCACCTGCAAATTGTTTGAGAGATTACAACCATTGAGATTGAGCCAGATGATCTGCACTGGGGCCAGGAAGAACGTAGACTGTTATGAAGGGGCCTGAGTGCTCAAGAAGTGTCCTGTTCTTCAAAGTCTGATTTATTCCCCACTAGATTAACAAATTGGCACCCTACCTGGTATTGTGGAGTATAAGAAATGCAGAAAAGAGAGGGTCATTGAGTTTGCATCATGGTCTTGTGTTTTGGAAATGGCCATGGGCAAGGTGAAGCAGCTTTGCTGGATGCCCGCATGGTGACTCCATGGGGCCATAAAGATGAACCGTGGCTTGCAGTGGAGACCCAGTGGAGATGCTGTGACAATGAGATGGCTGCCAAGGAGACTTGCTGGCCCCAGTGAAGTTTTCCAGGAGTGTGAGTAGCCTAGCTAGAGGGGCAGAATTGGAACTTAAGAGACTTGTTGCTGGTTAGAATTTTTGGACTTGGACATTTATTGCTAACTAGAGTTGCTGGACTTGGAGCTGCAGAGTTTGGTATTTGCCCCGTTTAAATCATGTGTTGCTTGAGTATTTCTTTGCTATGACCAATGCCATCTTTTGCAGTATGAATGTTTATTCTGTGCCATTATGGGTTTTGGGGGTATTTTTTTTTTTTTTTTTTTTTGGTGTTATGGCTCAGTTAAAAGACCTTGGACTATGAGGGTGTATGAACATCATTAGAATTGCTAAAAACTATGGAGACTTTTAAAGTTGGACTGAATACATTGCATTTTACATCATGTATCAATATCAGTTTATGGGGACCAGGGGCAGAATGTGGTGGTTTGATTCAGGTGTCTTCCATAAACTTAGGTGTTCTGAAGCTAGGTTCCCAGCTGATGGTAACTGGAAATCAAAGCCGCCTGGAAGGAGTGTATTGTTGGGGACAGGCTTATGGGTATTATAGCCAGTTTCCCCTTGTCAATGTTTGGCACAATACCTTATTGCTAAGGTCTACCTTATGTTGGCCAGGGGGTGATGTTCACCTTCTGTTCATGCCATCGCTTTCTCTGCCATCATGGAGCTTCCCCCTCGAGCCTGTAAGCCAAAATAAGCATTTTTTTTTCTCCACAAGCTGCTCTTGGTTGGTTGATTTCTACCAGCAATGAAAACCTGACTGTAACACCAGGAGTACCAGTAGGTACTCAGATATTGGTAACAGTTGATAAAAAGGTCCATTTCTTCTCTAAAATCCTGAAGCTATAACAATAGAAACATTCCATTTTATCACTAATGTAATATAAATTTGTGGTTTTGTTTTCATTTATTTTTACTTTTTAAAAACTTTTTTGTTCATTTTTATTTATTTATTTGGGAGTGACAGAGAGAGAGAGAGAGAGAGAGAGAGAGAGAGAGAGAGAGAGAGAGAGAGAAAGAGGCAGATAGAGAAAGAGAGAGAGAGAGAGAGAATGGGCACGCCAGGGCCTCCAGAGCCACTGCAAATGAACTCCAGAGGCATGCGCCCCTTGTGCATCTGGCTAATGTGGGTCCTGGGGAACTGAGCCTCAAGCAGAGGTCCTTAGGCTTCACAGGCAAGCACTTAATGGCTAAGCCATCTCTCCAGTTTCTATTTTGACTTTTATTTGGGCTTCTTATGAAAGAGTCCAGACGGGAAGAAATGGTTCTCAGTTTAGGTGAAAACATACAGCTTGAAGGTGGTATTTAAAGGTAGTGCAAACTTGAATTCTGGCACAAATTGACTGCTTTTAAGTATTTGGTTAAAATTACAGATGAGCTTATGTAGGCAAATGTTTGTAACCTTCATATAACTAGAGAAATCAAAAACTCTCAATAAGGGTTGGCATTTTATTGTAGGATTCAGCCAGTTTTATGTTATAGCATGATTCTATACTTTCATTATGATAAACATAGATGATATAATTAGTAAACTCAGTTTTATTTTGAGTGATTTTTATTTTTCTGTACAAATACAGGAATTGCACAGAAAATGCAATTTTCATAAAACCATACTGAAATGGCACAGTTAATTTGGAAATTAGAAATTCTACATATACCATGCATCCCTCACTGGTGTGCCCATTCTCAGTCAGTATTTCTCTCCCTCCCTCTCACCTTGCAAATAAATAAGTAAAATCCGCCAGTTTCTGTTAGCCAAATGCCACTTCTTTCATGAATTTATGTTAATAGTTGTCTAACTACTCCTCCTTCCTAATTTCTTCCATTTTTGTTATTATAGTATTTTGTTGTTATCTCATTATTGAAGTTAATACAATGGTTTATAATATAGCTAATGTCTTAGCTTTAAAAAAAAAAATCCAGTTTATATTTTTGAGAAGAGACAAACCTGAAAGTTTGTGTGTGTATCTCCAGCCTGCCCAGTCAGCTTCACACAGGAGCCTAGAGTATGAGATTCAGAGTCAAATCTCATCTCCTTCACTCTGTGAGATTTTTTTTTTTTTAACCATCAGCTACATTTTTCAGCTTTGTGAAGAATCTTATCTTTGCTTTATGAATTCTTGTGTATTGACTGGGAATCTCAACAATCTTGTGGTCAAAAAGTCTGATGTGGAGGCAGTCTTCTCTGTAAGGGTCCGAGATCGCTGGGAACCCTAGTATCTAGTAATGGAGCGTTTTCCAGGGGAACTATTGATTTCCTGCTGATTGGTGAGTGGAGCACTCCGCTGTGTTTTGTGTCTTTGTCCTACCCTGTTCTTTGTTTCCTTAGAAAATCTGGTGTCCGGATGCAAGTGGGAGGCCCACGGAGGTAAGGCTGAGAAGCCACATATTACTCGGGGCCAGGGGGCTCTGAGGACGCTCTGGACCTCTGGCGGAGGCAGAGAGCCACAACCTGAGTCTGGTTTTTATAGAAACTTACGAGTGTGCCCGTCCAGAGGAACCCCTTTATGGGAAAGACCACCATCAGCAGCATTTTGGTTTCTTTTCGCTTCATGGGGAACTTACTTTTGTGGCTGTGTTCTGTTCATCTTTGTCTACTTACTTGTAAGATAGCATGGGACAGGCCATAAGTTCCACTCCACTGGACTTAGTCCTGACACATTTCAAGGATTTCCGACAAAATCTAGGTTTAATGGTAGGTCGGGAAAGCTATCTTTTGCAGGAGTAAGTGGCTGGTCGGAAGGGGGTTCTTTTCATCTCCCCACAATTTACAAGGTGAAAGGTATGGTGTATGGGAGTCCTGGCTGCCCTGACCAGGTTCCCAGCATCACAGTCTGGCAATGCCTGGTGGAGAGCACCCCCTCCCCCATTGGCTAAGCCCCGTTTTGCTGTAGGCTTCCGTACTCCTGTAGGTTAAAGAACTAGGGCCATCAAAAGGCCATAAGCCAGTAGTCCTATCCCCTGCTGTTCCTGAAGAAGACCTCTATCGGCCTCCTGTGTACCAACCCCTGTACCAGAGCCAATACCACAAGCAGTAGTGATTGGTTTGGGTCCCCCGGGAAAATGAGAGAAGCATGGAGGGTCCTTCCCATACACCGCAGGGCAGGCGGACCCCATCTACCATGGTTGTACTGATGCTGTGGGCTATTGGCCCTCCTGGCTCAGACGGCCAGCAGTTTGTGACTCAGATCCCCCTTTCCACTAGTGACTTATATAATTGGAAAATGAAAAATCCAAAGTTTTCTGACAAACCTTTTTCCCTTCTAGACTTGTTAGATTCCATAATGAAAACCCGTGAATCCACTCGGGACGACTGCCAACAGTTTTTCTGGTTCTCTTGACTACAAAAGAAGAGAGCGGATCTTAATAGCTGCCAGTAAACTGGTCCTAGGACCCAACGACCAACCTACAATTGTACAGGCAGATTTGGATGCAGCCTTTCCTTTAAACGGCCCAGATTGGGACCCCAATATCCCTGCAGGTAAGGAAAGACTGAAAGCCTATCACCAGCTTCTGATGGGAGGTCTCAGAGAAGCTGGAAGAAAGCCCACAAATTTAGCTAAGGCAGGACAGGTTATACAAGGTAAGGAGGAAATCCCAGGGGCACTTTTTGGAAAGGTTGTTAGAGGCATATTGAACCTATAGGCCCCTGGATCCAGAAGCCAGAGAGAACCAGTCTGCCATAAACATGGCTTTCTTCTACCAAGTTGTGCCAGTCATCCACAGGAAACGACTGGACGGTTTTATGGGTAAGCAAATGTCAGAGCTTTTAGCTAGAGCAAAGAAAGCCTATAAAAATAAGGAAATTCCAGAGGACAAACAGACCAAAGACTTAGCCAAAATACTGTTAGCCACCATGGGAAAATTAAAGGCCATAGCTTATGGGAAAGATAGAAACAAATCAACTCCAAGGTCCAAAGGAGAGGGACAACATACACCACATCTCCAGAAGGACCAATGTGCTTACTGCAAAGAGACAAGACATTAGCAAAACAAGTGTCCAACAAGACCAAAAGACAAATCTCCAAAAGTTCTAGAGATAGGAGAACTTAGTGACAGAAGTTATTAGGGCTCACATCCCTTCCATGAGCCCTGGGTAACCTTAAAAGTGGAGGGGAAACCAACAGACTTTCTAGTTGACACTGGGGATCAGCATTCATTTCTGAAACAGCCCATGGGACCCCTGTCCACTGAAAGGACATGGGGCCAGGGAGCTACTGGGACAAGTCAATATTCATGGACTACCTGAAGATAAGTGGAGTTAGAAATGGGACGGTAACCCATTTTTCATGGTCATCCCTGGGTGCCCATATCCACTCTTGGGATGAGACCTTTTGACTAAAATGGGCGTACAAATCCATTTCAGCCCCAAGCGAGTACAAGTTCTTAATCAGAATGCTCCTCTACATGTGCTAACTAGGTCACTGGAAGAAGCATGTAAACTCTATACCTCTCCCTCCCAAGCCACCCCTGGAAGCCCTTATCTGAGGGATCTATGGGAAAGGATTCTGGGTGTATGGGCAGAAAGGAATCAGACTGGGCTGGCCAAACATTGAGCCCCAATCATGGTTCAAATGAGGGCTAATGCCAGCCCAATCTGAGTCTCCCAATACCCTATAGCCTGAGAGGCCAAACTGGGAATAACTCCTCACATAAACTGACTTTGGGAACAAGGGATATTAGTCCCTTTCAGTCCACATGGAATACTCCTCTCCTGCCAGTAAAGAAGCCCCACTCCAACAATTACTAGCCTGTGTAGGATCTGAGGGAAATTCAAAAATGGTTGGGAGACATCTATCCCATGGTGCTGAATCCATACACTTTGCTAAGCACTCTGTCACCTGATTGTAATGTGTACACAGTGCTGGACCTCAAGGAGGCATTCTTCAGTCTGCCATTGGCCCCAGCCAGTCAACCTCTGTTTGTCTTTAAATGGAGTGATCCAGACCATGGATTCAATGGACAGTTGATCTGGGCCAGACTGCCACAAGGATTTAAAAACTCACCCACCATCTTTGATGAGGCACTCCATGAGGAAGGATCTGGGTGAGTACTTACAGGCTCATCCACAGATAACACTCTTGTAGTACATAGATGACCTTATAGCAGCCCCAGATGAGGAAGCCTGCCACTCAGCCCAGAGGCATTGCTGAAGGAATTGGACCATATGAGATACTGAGTTTAGCCCGAAAGGCGCAGCTCTGCCAGAGGGAAGTAACTTTGGTTACATACTCGTTGTCTCAAGCCTGCAAAGTGACAATCCTCAACATTCCCCACACCAGAACGCAATGACAGGTATGTGAGTTCTTGGGCACAACGGGGTTTTGTTGACTCTGGATACCCAGATATCCAGAGATTGCCAAGCCTCTCTATGAAGCTATGAAGGGACAAGAAAATTCCCTTGAATGGACCCCAGAAAGTGAAAAAGGCCTTCCTTCAGGTAAAAAAGTCCCTTCTTGAAACCACACCATTAGCTTTGCCAGACATCCAGAAACCTTTCCATCTTTACATTGATTAAAGTAAAGGCATAGCTAAATGGGTATTGACTCAAACTCTTGGCCCCTGGAAGAGGCCAATTGCTTACCTATCAAAGAAATTAGGCCCAGTGGCAATTGGATGGCCCCCATGCCTCTGAATAATAGCATCCACTGCCTTATCGGTCAAAGATTCAGATACTTTGGGCCAAACCCTGAGAGTGACAACTCCTCATGCTGTTGAAGGAGTGCTAAAATAGCCCCTGGACAGATGGCTAACAAATGCCAGACTCACTCATTATCAGGCTCTTCTCCTCAATCCTCCATGGATCCAATTTGCTTCCAGTCAGGTCCTCAATCCTGCAATGCTGTTATCTGACCCAGACCTGGACAATCCCATACATGACTTCTCAGAGATCTTGAGCAGTATACAAGGGACCTGGCCAGATCTCATGGACATTCCTCTTAAAGTGGCAGAACTGACCTGGTATACAGATAGAAGCAGCTTCCTTAAGGATGGTGTCTGGTATGCAGGAGCTTCAGTGACAATGGAAGTTACGACTATGTCATCAGAAGCACTCCAGGTACGTCTTCCCAGAAAGCTGAATCGATAGCCCTGGCCAAAGCCTTGCAAATAGGTCAAGGAAAGAGACTTGATATCTATAATGATAGCCATTATGCTTTTGCAATGGTACATGTTTGTGGGGCCATTTATAAAGAAATGAGACTATTGACAGCAATAGGAAAAACCATTAAAAATAAACAGTAGATTTTGGACCTCCTGCAGGCTATACAGTCCCCAAAGAGATAGCAATTATGCATTGTCATGGTCACCAGAAAGGGAAGGATCCTACTTCTAAAGGGAACAACAGGTCTCACAAGGTGGCTCTAGAGGTTACTACTACCCTGGTGGAAAAAATTGCCTATAAATGTGCCACCAACCTTGCCAGACAAGCCAAACTACACTAATTCATAACTTGGGAGGATTAAGACCTGCATGGGAGCCTATAAGGAACAAGGATGGTATAAGACTCCTGACGGAAGCATCATCCTCCCATCAGACTTTGCTAGCCACTCATCGGACAAATACACCAGAGTACTCATCTAGGACAACAGAAGATTGAGGACTTACTTAGACAGGCCCACCTTAAAGTTTTTGACTTGAGACAAAAGGAAGCAGAAACCATAGCCCAATGCCATGCCTGCCACTTAGTAAATGCAAAAAGCAGAGTTTCTTGGTCAGGAATCAGGGAAAGAGGAACCTGACCATGAGTAAATTTGGAAATTGACTTTATAGAGATAAAACCTTGTTTATATGGATACAGGTACTTACTAGTATTTATAGACACCTTTTCAGGTTGGACTGAGGCTTTTCGAACTGAAACTGCCACAACCATAGCCAAGAAACTGGTAGACAACATCAATCCAAGGTATGGTTTACCTATTCTTTTGGGGTCAGAAAATGGTCCAGCCTTCAACTCACAGGCAACAAGCCATAGTTAAAATTGTGGGGACAAATTGGAAACTCCATTGTGTGTATCATCCCTAGAGTTCAGGACAAGTAGAAAGGAAGAATCAGATATTAAAGGAGACCCTAAATAAATTAACCCTTGAAACTGGCAGTGACTGGGTGTTACTCATTCTCTTTGCCCTTTTCTGAGTTCAAAACACCCCTTATACCATGGGACTAACTCCCTTTGAAATTATGTATTCAAGACCTCCACCTTTGTTACCTAATATAGAAGCAGAAATGTTAACTGAGTTTGATGATGAATGATTTCTTTCTTTACAATCTTTATTCCAGATACAAGAATGTCTCTGGCCTCAGATACAGGCCATCTATGACAAGACACCACCACCTCACCCCATGGGTTCAGACCAGAAGATCTAGTGCTCATCAAAAGACACTGAAAGGAAACTCTTGAGCCCAGATGGAAAGGACCCCACACTGTGTTCCTGATCACCCAACTGAAGTCAGCATCCTGCCTGGATACATCACTGACACGTGAAACCTGTTTACCTGCACGTGGATTCAGATTACTATGCTCCCAAAGAAAAACCAGGATTGTGGTGAGCTATTGCACATCCACAAGATCCACTTAAACTAGGGATTCATGTTGCTTATTAACTTCAATTGCTACAAACCCACATCAGCCTTACAGCCTTACATGGGTGATTATTAACATGGATACAGGGACAATAGTTCATTCTACATCACATTCAGTACTCCTAGGAACCAGATTTTTTGACTTAATGTTTGACTTATGTGACTTAGTGGGGAAAACATGGGATTATACACATGCAGATGATGAGTAGGAACTTAGTTCCTCCCCTGCTTATGGGTGTAAGTCTTCAGATGCCCGGACCAACATGAGAAAACAGGTCTTTTGTGTGTGCCCTGGTCATGATC
Source organism: Jaculus jaculus (assembly GCF_020740685.1). Lineage (NCBI taxonomy): Eukaryota > Metazoa > Chordata > Mammalia > Rodentia > Dipodidae > Jaculus > Jaculus jaculus. The sequence continues at coordinate 312,441,853 of NC_059102.1, forward strand.
GAACCCCTGAACAACAAAGTATTTGTGGTGGCCCAGTATCATATTACTATGAAATTTGGGGATGTTAATCTACATGAGATATTTATTGGGCTCCCCCTATAAAAACAGCTCACATTACTGTCACCAGACCTAAGGAGTCAACCTCCTGTTACTGGTCCCAGTGGTTTAGTTGGATACTAATTAAGTTTACAAACAGAGGAAAAGCTGCCACTAAATGGGTAATTGGTAAAAATTGGGGATTAAGATTATGTGTATCAGGGAGAGATCCAGGATTATTATTTACCATATGTATTTATGTCCAGCCCTAGAGGCCAATAGGGCTCTAATACCCATTCAACATAACCCCATATTGGCCTTGCCTCCCATCAAACTGCAACCCACAGCACCACGTTTGGTCTTGGACAGATCTCCAGCCAAGAGTACTACTATACCCTTGGCTGTACCCCCTCCTAGAGTCCCAGATGCTTCCCTGGTATTTGAATTACAATTACTCAACTTTACCTATGGGTCTCTTAACTCCATTACCAATCTTGCTAGCGAAGACTTTGTCTAGTCCCACGACCCCCATATTATACTGGCTGAGCTACTACAGGAAGTCTGTCAGCTTCATCAAAAGGCCCACCGAGATGCTCATGGGGACAGTCCTCAGTCCTTACTCTATAGTCTGTTATTGGAAAAGGGTTATGTGTACTGGGTGAAGGAGGAAAACTAGATAACTTCCCTCAACTTAAACATCTTTGTAATCATATTCTCACTGCAAATGTTAGTAATTCCTGTCTGCTACCCCTAGTGGAGCTTGGTTCACATGCACTATGGGGCTACCCCCTTGATTCACCTACAGATCCTTCAAAGCACCACAAGCTTATGTATTCTAGTCACTCTGCTTACCCAAGGTTACTACCTTCCCCTTAACGCTTATATAGAAACCTACTGGAAAGCTTGTTAAAAATAGAGAAGGAACAGATCAAACAAGCAGACTTGTCCTTATCAACCCCAGTAGAGGTAAAGAATGAAAAGACCAAAGAGGAGCAGACTAGGCACCTCTGTGAAGATGAGACTAAAGGGAAGATGGAGTCTGAGGCAGGTGCAGATGACTCTGCTGAGGAAGGAGACCTTCTGGATGATGACAATGATCGAGTGGAAGAGCAGCTGGAATTGATCAAAGATGATGAAACAGCACTGGAGATATTGCTAAGTGGTTAAGGCACTTGCCCCCCAAAGCCTAAGGTCCTATGTACGATTCCCCAGGACCCATGTAAGCCAAATGCACAAGGTGGCATGTGCATCTGGAGTCCATTTGCACTGGCTGGAAACCCTGGTGTACCTATTCTCTCTACATGCTCTTTCTTTCTCTCTCAAATAAATAAATTAATTAATTAATAATTTTTCATAAAGGTGATGAAACAGAGGCTGAGGAAGGAGAGGATATCAGACAGTGTCAATGGGGAGGATGACCCTTAAGCACCTAGCAGACTTTAGAAATCTTACCGATTGTTTCTTTTCCTAGGCATTTGTCCAAGATCCACTCTCCTAGAATCTTCAGCACATTTTAACTGTTCTCCCTTTCCTTGTCCTACCCATGTTGAGTACTTCATGTTCAGTACCACCCAATGCCAAGTTCCATTTTCACTTCCTTTGACACTCTGAATTAATATTTGTTTTCTAAAGTTGACACTGTGGTTTATTTGGTGAACATCTTAAAGTTTATTTTTTCCTCAAATTAAACTGTCCTTATTAAACCAGGAATTTGGAGGGAAAAAAATCAAGTCTAAATCAGATTCCATCAAACACATTCACTAGGAAATTATTATTTTCATAACAAGAAGATTATATGAATGATAAAAAAATTTGATGAAATTCCTTGAAATGATAAGTATTTTAAAGCACTCAGCATTATTTGATTTATCACAGTTAGTTTATCTTGGTTTTATAAGTATTAATCTTTTATATAAATTGAGGTAGTAAAAACTAAAGTTTGTTTTAGCGGACAGTTTAAAACTCAAAAGCAAAGTAACAGTTTAATGACTGGTACATTCATTTTAAATATATACAAGATTTGTGTAGACCCTGTCACCCACACAGAGCTCAAATTCTCCCTCTAAAAAGAGAAGCTTCCACCTACTATTTCACCTCCTCTGGGATGTTGTCACAGGATCCCATGAGGTATTCATGATCTTATGAAATGGCTAGAGGTCTTGTCTAGTTAATACGCACACCACAAACCTGGGGACCAGCAAGAAGGTGCTGCATTATGGCAAAGAATGAAGAGGCAAGAAGGATCGCCATCTGCTGGAAGTGAAGATGAGACATTAGGACACTAAATTGACTTCCTGTCCGTTCAGCTCTAGCGTTTCTCCTTTTCTTCATCTTTTCTGAATCTTAGAAAACTACAATTCCTAGAGTCTCCTGCTCTTTAACTTTAAGGTAGATGAGGAAATTTCCACAACAGGTAGAATATTGAAGGGTGGGTAAAAAAAGAAAATGCTTTGAGTCTTATCTCCTCTCGCACCTATGCATATGTTCCCTGGTGGTGGATATTCCATCCATATACAACTACTTGAGAATAACTTTCTCAATGGGTTTAGATTCTGCCAAGCATACAACAGGTCCAATTTTATGTAGTCACCTTAAATTCTTGAGTTTGGTTATATTATTGAGGTGAGTTTCTATTTCTAAGAATGGCAATAATTTCTTGCTCATTTCATTGTCATTTTGGCTGCTCATTTCTTTCATCACCCATAGTACCAATTTCCTTTATCAAATTCTGACTGCTTGAAGTATATAGAGTCATTTCATTTCCTCTGATTAAATCCTGACTGACAAAGATCTTTGGTTCTGAAACTCATTTCTATAAAAAGAGAGAAAAAGGTAGTCTTCTCTAGATATTTCTGCATATACAAAATGAACCCCTTTTCTAAAATGCTTAGGCTAAACATGTCTCATGTTTTGAATTTGGGGTCTTTGATAACATTTGCATACCGATTATGATCTGTCTTAGTGATTGGATCCTCATGTAAACAACAAATTGATTTATATTTCATATACGCCTTATATACATAGCCTGCAAAGCAATTTCATACTATATTTTTAGTGCACCTGTGTTTTGACTATAACTTGTCACATAAAGTCAGTTCTGGAATTTTACACTTGTGGTACTGTGTTAACATTCAAAAGTTTTGGATTCTGGGACATTCTGGAGTTTATACTTCAGAACTTCAAATCGGGGACACTCAGCCTGTAGTGCATTGTAAGCCTACCCAAAGCCCCATAAAACAAATTGGATCATGTCCAAACAAAGATAGTAAGACTGAAAATTAAAAGACCCAATGACCTGCACAAAGACTAAATGTGAGGTAATCCTCAGAAACAGGATTCTCACATGGCTACTGTATTTCCACAGACAAACATAATGCTCTTCCTTAAGTTTAAAAAACAGCCTAGTGTGGAGAGATAACACCATCTCTTTACAAGTGTGATCTTTTGAAACTCTGAATCAAACATTTGCATACTCTTCCTAGCCTTCATCCCAGAATTACTTCACTGGGGTTTATGCATCATTAGTCACAGAAAATTTTATTAGAAAAAATGGCTGAAGAGATTTGAATAGAATACATAATTTGATGTTTAGATCAAAGTCTTTTTTTTCTTCCTCCTATGAACCCTCTGAATTTTACTCTCCTAATGAAATAGGCAACTCTCATATGTACTGGTGGTGTTAGTAACATCAGGTTGCAGATTCAATGGAGCACACAGAAACAGCAAAGACACTCTTACCTTCCTCCTTCAAGCGGGCCATACAACCCAGGAAGGCCACTCTCTAATCTTCTCCACTCTTTTTCTTTGAAGACTTTAATGGGATAAGTATCCTGCCCTTAGTCATAGGGAAGAGATGCCAAGGTGAATTTGAAATGCAGGCCTTGCTTAGTACTCCCGAGATTGTTTTCATTAGAGTAGACCCCTTTCTTCTGTAAAAGTGCTTTGGCTAAACTGTCCACTGTTTGTGAATTTTCACTTCCGAATTCTTCTGTGTACTATAAAACATTAAATTTCCATGTCTCCCACTGGTTAATCTGTCTGTTGTTACAATGGTTTCCACATTGAACCTAGTGATGAGTTAGGGACAGATTATGTATTTTTATCCTTAAATACTGTTTTTAAATTCAAGTGCTCTAATGAAGATGAGTAGACAAAAAAAAAAAAAAAAAAAAAAAAGCAAAAATATTTTGAGGGCTGGGGAAATGGCTCATTGGTTAAAGGTGCTTGGCTACAAAGTCTGATGACCAGAGTTTGAAACCCCAGTACCGATATACAACCAGATGCACAAAGTGGCCCATGCATATGGAGTTAATTTGTAGTGGCAGGAGAACCTGATATGCCCCACCACCTTCTCTCGCACAGTCAAATATATAAATAATTATTTTAAAAATATCTTGGAATCAGATTATTGTTTTTAGTAGGAGAAATGACATCTATTGTTTACTCCAACATTAGACTTGCATTCACTCAATGCCTATATAAGTTTCTCTGTCAGATGCTCCAAATTGGTGCTTGAAAATGAGCGTAGTGAAGTAAAAACAGGTACACATGCACAAGATACTTGCAGTTTTTGTTTTTGAATTTTTAAGAGAGAATTGGTGTGCCAGGGCCTCAGCCAGTGCAATAGAACTCTAGATGCTTGTACCATTGAGTGGGCATGTGCGAACTTTCACTCGCTTCACCTTTGTGCATCTGGCTTATGTGGGATCTGAGTATCAAACATGGGTCTGTAGCTTCATAGACAATCGCCTTAACTGTTAAGTTATCTCTCTAGCCCTTATTTATTATTTTGAGATAAGAGTTTACTCTAACCCAGGCTTATAGTCTCAGGGTAGCCTTGAACTCACAATGATTCTCCTACCTCTGTGTTCTGAATGCTGATATTGAAGGCAAGAACCACCTTGCCAAGCCATAGTGCTTGCATTATTAAGAACTAAAATCTCTGCATGTCCAGGGCACCTGGTCTACGGCTCCCCACCGCATTTTCTGATTGACTACTAAGATCACTGTGGTACCCCATGTCTCTGCTACTTCTTCCTGCACATTATCTTGTTCTCTTTTCAGCACCCCAGTCCCTCCAATCATGATTCTATTGACTCTGTCTCTTTGGAAAAGTCTCTTTTAGCTCCATCCTTCTCCAAGTTCTGAAAACTCCAGACCCCTCTTGCAGCATACATGTGCACATATGCCAATGCTTACATATTCTGCAATGCTATGTATTTCTTACTTCGTACTCTAAGGTGCGGTAGCTTCTGAGGTCATGAGGCTCTGGCATATGAGCTAAGGATAATAAACTGAAAACAAAATCAAAAAGAATGATTTTTGGAAACATAAAATCAAGTAATTTAGTTTGTAGTGACTAAGTCTAAGTGGGAAGTCCAATGTAGTATGAAGCATGAATTCTGTATGGTTGCATGGATTATCTGGAAGAGATTGTATTGTAGTTTGAATATGAAATATTCCTCATAAGATTATGTAATCAGACAATTGGTCCAAATTTAGTGATGCTGTTTTGGAAGTTTGTAGAAGATTTAGAAGGTGGAACATTCCTAGAGGAAGTGGGTCAGTTGGGACAGGCATTGAGATTTTATAGCCCAGCATAAACTCTCATCCATTCTTATCATCCTGACTTTGTGTAAAAGACAGCTTCAGGTTCACTGAGATGAACTTTCAGACCAGGCACAGTTATGGAGGAAGGGATTTATTGAAGGTTACAGATCCAGGGGAAGTTCCATAATGGCAGAAGAAGCTGGCCTGCCTTCACAGGCCCAAGCAGACAGAGAGAAGCACAAGCCTGAAAGCCAAAAGCCACAGCACACTTCAGGAACTCCAGCAAGGCACACTTTGCATATCTTTAGGTTGAAGCAAGGCACACTTTGCATATCTTTAGGTTGAAATCAGAAACCCATCACCACAATTTAAGATCCACCCAGTGACATTGCCTCCAGCCAGGTAGCCAGCAGATGCAAACTACAAACAAACAACTGAATATATTGGGGGCCATCTATTCTATTCAAACTACCACACCTTAGATACTGTATAACCAGGTAGGTCATGCTTCTGCCTTCATGACTTCTGCACATTGATGGAATATATCCCCAGCCTTTGGTCACAGCAATGAGAATAGTAGCTAATGCAGATGGTGAGTACATTATTGATAGCATTAAGCAATGAGTCATGAGTAAACAATAAAATAAAGTCTTAGTGGAACAAGGGTTTTTGTAACAATGGAATAGATACTAGGTTTATTGACTTCTGTACTAGCAATGCAATAGGCATAAGCAGGATATGCACATGGTGATGTTTGATATAGATTCAATTTAATCACCTAAAGAGCAATTGGACTGTACCAATGTGAAGGTGTTTTCTGACACTTAGACAGTAATCTGGGGCTTGTGTCCCTGTATGCTAGATTAGAGTTATATTTACCTCATCCACTCCTGTAACCTCCATATTAGTGATTTTCATTTCTAAATTATTTTCTTATTGTCCTATGCTATTTTGATATACCTTAATCATCCATATGGGGCCAAGAGTTCAAAAGGGAGAGAGAGAGAGAGAGAGAGAGAGAGAGAGAGAGAGAGAGAGGGAGAGGGAGAGGGAGAGGGAGAGGGAGAGGGAGAGGGAGAGGGAGAGGGAGAGGGAGAGGGAGAGGGAGAGGGAGAGGGAGAGGGAGAGGGAGAGGGAGAGGGAGAGGGAGAGGGAGAGGGAGAGGGAGAGGGAGAGGGAGAGGGAGGGAGGGAGGGAGGGAGGGAGGGAGGGAGGGAGGAGAAACAAAAGATAGAACTTTTGGCTTAGGTCAGTTGCATTTTTTCTGCACTTCAGCAAAGAATTACGGAAGCAAAAATGCCAACATTTTTCCTCAGCAACTTCTATGCCTGCATTCCACATGAACTTCTTTTGTGGAAAACAAAAAAAGAGCTTGGTTCCTATAGAGAATGATCAGAGCTTCTCCTGAGTTCCTGCTGGTAGAGCAGCGACACCCACGGCTGGCGGATAACACAGTTACCTGCTGGAGTGGAACCAGCTCATTTGTGTGTCACACGGCTGGCAGTTCTGTGTGCCCAGAGCACATTAAACTTTTACCTTACACATGTCAGGAGTGCTTGGGCCACTGCCACCGTCACCGTCCCTGCTCTCCTGCAGTGAGGAGTGCTTTCTGCCCTGCACCACTGCTTCAGTACCTCCCCCCCCAACACTTATGGATTTTTCTTCATTTTGCTGTGACTAACCTATAAGTCTTCACTCATAAGCTTAACTTCCAGCTTTGGCCTTATTTTACCACATCTGTCCTGACCTCTCTCTTCCCTTCATGCGTGTTGTACTGCATCTATGGAAAGCTATGAAATCCCCTAATTCTTCAGCTTATATTTGTGTTTCTTTCCTCATCTAACCAATGATATTTCAATGTCTCATTTCTATCTATTTTTCAAGACTCATCCCATCTGAAGACTGGAAAACTGACTACATGTTAAAACAGATTGTACTTAAGAAAGAAATAGTGCCATTGAGAAGTTATCCTTCATAAGCCAGTATTGATGGTAGACTTTACTTTAGAACAGGATGACATAATCGAACAGAGATCATAAGATTCACCATAACTAAGGTCCTGTGATGGTTCTCAGCTATCAAAAGCAAGATGGGTAGAATTATTAGAGGGAATAGGGAAGTTACAGTTTTGAAGCCCCTGTTCAATTTTGCTAGAGGCAAGATAGATGAATAACTAGCAGCAATCATAGTTCATTTATAAAATCCAGTGATAAAAATAAACTGTTGGATAACCAGGTGGCTCAGATTAAGCTGTCTCAAGAAAATTTCACTCCCTTGCCTAATTTCTAGGTGTATAGCAGATCTCACACCAGGAATTCACACACAGAAGGAGTGTGAGTTTTCCAGAAAGGAGCTGGTAGCACCATGTCCAATGTATATTATGACAATTCTCTTAGTCTTCCCTGTACCACTACCAGCAGGATGGGCAAGCTGTTGGGCCATTTACTTAGGAGGCTATATGCTGGGGATCAGTCAACATTTTGAGGGACAATAATAGAGAGTCAAAGATCATACTGATACTTAGGGATATAAAACACGGTTATATTTGGTTATCTTGTTTGTGTGTGAGAACATGGTGACTGTGTGAATGTGGGTGGATACATCTCAGTGTGTGTAGGGGTGTGTGTGTGTGTGTGTGTGTGTACATGCGTGCATGCATGTGTGTGTGTGTGTGTGTGTGTGTTGAAGAGGTCAGAGGACAACTCTATGTGTCAGTTCTTGCTTTCCATCTTGTTTTCAGGTAGGGTCTTTCTTTTAACTTGCCTCCATGTATGCCAGTCTGGCTGACCCACAAGCTTTGGGTTTCCCTATTTCTGCTTCCTTTGTGTGCAGATTTTTTGAACTATAGACACTCCTCCTATGTGTCCGGCCTTACATGGGTCTTGGGTCCCAAACTTCAGGCTCGCACGGCAAACGTTTTGCATATCAAGTCATCTTCCCAGGCCAGGTACCTTATCTTTAAACTAGGGCAATAGGAGTATCAAGCGCTATTTAAAGGAGGTAAATATACCTATCATCTGTCGTTTCTTCTTCCTTATTTTTGAATGAGTAATAAGAATATTTAAATATTCTTGGCACTTATCAAAACATTCCTATTAATTTGACCTAAGCTTGGAAGATTTATGGATAAACCTATCAGAAAACTCTCACATTCCCTGCATCATGGTCCAGAAAAGAATACTAAAAATGAATGAAAGATTGATTGATTGATTGATTGAATAATAAATAAATACCAAAACCAATAACTCAGAAATAACTCTCATCAGGTAAAGCCTTGATTTAAGGCCATGTGACCTGCTAGAACCCATTGTATTGGAGGAATATGAGTGAGAAAAGATGTCATATAAAATTGATTTTAAGAAGAGTGAAGATCTTTGAATCACTTCAAAGCTCTCACAGCAGGAGAGACACTAAATAATGAGTCGGCAGAATGAGCGAGGCGGTCACTTCCAGCTGGCCTCTGTCACAGCCATGCCAATAGTAGCCCAAGAGGAGCATGGGGGTTTCCATGTGTTGGGTCAGGTGATGCATTGGCCACAGCATGGCTTCCTAATGACCGAGGACAAGCTACAGGTGACACCCGTGATTGTCCAACTTGATATCAACCGAAGTCGTGCTCAGCCCTCCCCGCAGCCTCCTCCCTCTCAAGGGGACAGTTAGCCACTTGGTTGCAGGTGGTCGCCCTCTTCTCCCATGAAGACATGATTACCCAGGTTGGAATCTGTGCATGTTCAGTAGATGTGTTCATCCTACATTCATGGCCCCATGGCCCCCATTAGCATTACGACCAAGGTGATTTAAAATCATGGAATCTTGAAACGCACCACATTGGCACCACACAGCTAGAAGTATTACAGCACAGCAAAAGGAATGTTTTCATGAGACCTGAGCCAGAACCCCACGACTCCTGCCCCATCCCACAGCAGCCAGCATGGGCCCATTGTTAGACTAGGAAGTCCATACCCACTTCTATATCAACAGCTTTACAGAAAGAAAGCTCATATCTTAAACACAGTTCCCTACAACTTTTAAAAAAGATGTGCCAAGAGGTTCTACTTAGTGTGATGGAAATAGACTGGGCTTTGGGATTATACTTTATTTCTGGGATGTATGCCATGATTTGAATGCTCAATATCCTCCCATAAGCTCCCAGTTCCCAGCTGGCGGCACTGTTCAGGAGGCTGTGGAACCTTTAGTAGGCGGAGTCTTGCTGAAGGAAGGATGTCACTGGGGGCGGGCCTTGAGGTGTTACATTTGACTTTACAAACTTTCTCTCTCTCTCCTTCCTGTGCTACAATGCCATGCCCACTTGCCTTATCAGCCACACTTTCCCCACATGATGAACTCTACCCTCTGGAACTGTAAGCCACAAATAAACTCTTTCCTTCCCTAGCTGGGTTCTGGTCACCTATGTGTTCACAGCAACAAGAGAGTGATTCAACTATGAAAGATATTCCTCCAACACGTCTTATCTTTGGTTTCTATTGGAACTAATCACTACTAGCATTCTTAAAGATGTATTTGTGCAAAATGATGGGTGATTTGTGAGGTGGTTGTATTATTTAGGGTTACTGTGGTCTGTAGGTCATATTTAATCTGCAAACTTTTGTTTTTTTGGAAAAACAATAATCTTTTTGGAACAAAGCCAAGTTTACTAATCGCCCTGTCTGTGGCAACTTCATGCTATGATGGCAGAGCTGAGTGTTTTGAGAATGTATGGTCCTGTAGAGCCCCAGATATTTATTATCTATCCCCTTACAGAAAACTTTACCAAGACCTTCCTGACGCCAACAGGGCAATGTATTAGAACTTGTTTTGGCTTCAGTGTTTTTAATCAACTTTGAGAAACTAATTTTGTTTTAGATAGGAGATATACACTCTGCCATGCCTAGCCAATCTAACCCAAATCTCACACTTACTTCCCTCTTTCCAAAGTATGCACATTATTATTCAGAAGTAATATGCTATGGAAATGATATTTTAACTTTCTCAAGACTTTGATCAATCAGAGGAAGGGAAGAGAGGTACCAAGCAGTGGAGTAAGGTAAGTATAAAGGAACTTCTTATCTACTGCTGTAAATTTTGGGGATCCTCTATGTCAGATATTGAACTTCTCAATTTCTTTCTATCTTTATGATGAGTGTCCATGCTCTAAACTCATGTGTAGCCACTCTCCTGGTGGGACTGTGCAAAAGGATGCATTGACTAATGTCATCAATGTGCTCTGAAGATTGAAGTTCATTTGGTCTGTGCTAAGCAGTATTGATTAAACAGGCTTTATGTTCTCTTCTCATAGTCTTTCTACTAATTATGCCCATGTTTCATTTTTCTAAGTGAACATCAATGTCACAGAGATTTCCCACAGAAAAGCTGTGAGCCCAGCACTATCTTCCTTAAAACAAATAGATTTTTCATTGAAATCAACATATCTTTCTGAATCGAATAGGTTTTCATGGGACCAATAAATTTCTTCAAAACAATGCATTTTTATTACAACATATTTTTGTTCAAACCAATACTTTTTGACAACCAGATATTAATGACCTGGCCAGAACTATAAATTTACCCCAAACTATGTGTTTTCTCAGCAGAAAATAATTTTTCTTATACAAACACATTTTTATTTGAATCAATCCTTTTCTGAAATCAGATATATTTCTGCAGGGGACACTAGGAACCTCTTTACTAAGAAATGTCATTTTGTTTAAAGGGACATGACCTGAGTTTCAAGCATCTCTAGTGACCTTTCTTAAATACCTGTATTCAAAAATGAGATTTAAAAACTATTAAATAAAGTCTGATTTTCATTTAGTCAGCAAGAAATGCACAGCAGTATAAATAAATAGATAAATAGTATTTCTTATACAGCCTTAAAGAAATAGGGCTCAAATCCTCTTTATTGCCAGGGCAAGCAACAGCTAATAGGTAACATGTGGATTTTAATAGAGCTAAGGTTCATCCTTGTGTATACTCAGTAAATACACTCTCAGGATTGCTACACCTATAAGATTAAGGTCTTCTCTTTGCTCTTTAACACCAGACCACAATGTATGTATTCCCCTTTGTAGAAGAAAGTCATGCTGGTGTTTCAGACCATCTCTTTATTTGTCTGAAAACTAGCAGAGATTTCCTGTAAGGGAAGAACATCATTATCACTAGTAGTTGTCATATATCACACTTGTCTGGACTCAGGTTTCCAAGAGATACAGAGCATGAAACCCTTCTTATGTTCATGCCTAGGTTTATATAAGGCAATGCCAGTCTCAGTAAGATAAAAAGCTTGACAGTGATTCTTTATAAATCATTTACCAGTTAGATATAATTATAAGATGTGTGTTTACAAAGTTTGAAATATGTTGTTTTATTATTGTCCTTTGGAACTGCATGCCCAGTTGATCATCTGAAGACCTTAACAAAGATTCGCCAATTCTAGAATATTCTAGGGACTGCCGTCTTTGTCTCAACTACAGTGAATTTATGGCACCTGTGCTTCTTGCTACCAGTAGGAGTATATTCATTTTCTGTTTCTCACTGACTTTCATAAAATAATAAAAGAACAGCACAAAGGGAATGTTCCAATAATTATACTATGCATTTCCAGACAAAGGTACTGACACTGCTAAAGCTGAACTCTTGGCTGGCAGGTTGTACAGTCATTCAATTTAGTCAGTTCTCTTTTGATGTAAAATAAAGTTCAGTTTCAATGTACATGAGACAATTTTAGCTAACAATGTATGAGGTAAGACTTCTTATATTGTAAGGATTTAAAGACCTCATTGAATAGGAAAAAAGCATTGAAAACTGAATTGCTAGGTCTTATTAATAAAAATAATTACAACTATTAAGCATTTACTATGTGCAAAGCACTGTGATAACCATTTCACATCTTTTTTTTTTTCATTACTATTTCCTGAGAAATCTAAGAAACATGGATTTTTGTTCTCATGGTTAGCTATAGAACAACAATGTAAAAAAAAACTCTTGACACATGGCCGAAGCTGCATGACTGGAGAGGGGCTGTGATCACAATTGGCCAATTCAAAGCCCTGATCCCCACACCAAGCTATCTTGCCTCCTCAGGCTCTTCTGGAAGCCCTGGATGTGGGGGGTGCACAAATTTCTACAGCTGATCCACTCATTGCCCTGATATTTAGTGAAACTCAAATGGAGACTTGAATAGAACATTCTGAAAACAGGTGATGCCAATAGTAACACAGTATACTTATTTGGCAAATGTCAGTTGATTTTTTTCTTAATTACTTTTGTACTCAGTGAATACAGTCAAGTTGGTACCACTGTTAGCCTCCTCCCTGTTCTCCCCCACCCTTTCCCTGGCCCCTCCTTGTTGAGGTATATGAGTCATATATTGTAGAGTTAGCCCTCAGTTATGGGTAGGAGGAAATGTCTCTGCATATAATGACCCAACATGTGGCTCTGACATTCTTTCTGCCCTCTCTTCTGCAAAATTTCCCTGAGCCATGTTGGGTTCATTTTAGGTCTGCTTCAGTGATGAGGTGTTGGGAGCCTCTGTGTCTCTGGATATCTGATTTGGTAGGAGTTGAATGTTCTCTGTGTTGATCTCCTTAACCCTTGTGCTGGTACCAGGTTACGAAGAAAACAGCACCCTTGCTTGTTTCACCAATTATTTTTAGTTTCAGCTGGGGCCTTTTTGAGGTATGATGGGGTGGTCTCTCCTTGGGATTTGCATCTATTTGAACAAAAGAAGCACATTCTCCAATGGAAAGTAAAGTTAGCATCAGATAAATGGAATAACCCTTATTTTTTTAGAGAGAATTTAATAGGTGGTGGCCCTCTTGTAGCCCACAATTGGTGGTAGCTTGATAATGGAGAACAGGCTTATTTTTGGATATGGTTCTGACTTGTTTCCCAATCCCAGCTATGGGTTCTATTCTACTGAGTGGATCAGTTAGCCAAATCAAGAGCAGTTGGTTTCCCACCATGGCTGTGTGCCACTATTGCATTTGTGTAAGCATCACAACAGGTTTTTGCTGGAATCAACCCAGATGTCCATTACTAGACAGATGGATAGCTAAGATGTGGTATATCTGTATATCTACACAGTGGAATTCTACAGAGCAGTAAGAAAAAAAAAAAAAAAAAAAACGACACAATGAAATTTGAAGAAAAATGGTTGAACCTGGAGCAAATCATTCTTAGTGAACTTACCCAATCAAAGAAAGATAATTGCCACATAGTCTCACTCATCTACAGCAGCTAACCTGAATCTACTCAAGATGCTGACATACCCAGCAAGCATCTCAAGGACCAGACAATAAGGTGGGTGGGGAGGGAGGAGAGGACAAGGGAAGGGGTGGAGGACACAAATCTAGACCCACACAGCGATGGTACCATAAAATTCTACATCCTAAAAGGCACACCAAATGTTTGAACCTTCACCAGGCCCTTAGAGGGAACACCTGAGTAGCAAGGCACTGGAGAGGGTATGATGAAGACTGACCTTAATCTTCTACAGCTTCTTTCTCTCTCTCTCTCTCTCCCTCCTTCTCTCTTTTATATTACTTATCTTCTTCTTCCTTCTCTTTGTGGGCACTGGCTTGTAATTCCCAGTACCAGCATGTGGCTATCATCCACAATGAGTTTTTGATCAGAGAAACCTATAAGGTTTCCTAAAAGAATGACAGAATTCTGTCAGTTCATTTTAATGTTCTTGTTTGAATGTTAAGTGTCCCACCTTCCCCACGCCCCATAGACTCATGCATCTGTGACTGAGCCTCACACTTGATACCTAGATGGTAGAATGTTGCTGGGGGAGGTATATCACTGGTGGTAGGTCTTGGCATTTCATAATCCAGTCTCCTGGCCAGTGCTAGGTAGCTCATCCTTGGTGCTTTCTCCTAACTGATGTGACAAGATATGAAACCTGGCTATCTTTACTTGCCATAAATTCTTTGCCAAGACGAAATTTCCACTCACAACTATAAGTCAAAATAAATGTTTTACTCCATAAGTTGCATCTGGTCACGTATTTTTTCATAGCAATGAGAAGGAAACCGCTACATGGGGATTGTGCTGGATAAATTTTAGACAATGAATTGTCATGTGTGTGTGGGGTGTTGTATTTGTATGCGTGTTTGCATGTGTGTGGGTGTGCATGCACATTAATATGGAGGCCAGGGGTTGACATCAGGTGTCTCCTACTGATCTCCACCACATTTATTGATACTGGGTCTCTCATTTGAATGAGAGCTTGATGATTTGGCCAGTGTATATAGCCCACTTTCCTATGGAATCCTCTGTTACTGCCTCCTGAGTTCTGGAATTACAGACAAACCATTGCACCTGCCTGAAACTTACTTGGGTTTTGGGGATCCCAACTCAGGTCCTCACTTTTGAATAGCAAGAGATTTACAAACTGAGTCATCTCCCTAGCTTACCATACCTTTTAATTATCTCCTTATGAAAATGTTTACATGCAAATGAAAGATTCTTATTAGCAGTAGGAGAATCTTGGTTTTCAATGAGGGAGTTTTGTTTAGACAAGAAGAGGGTGCTGCGGTTTCATGATGTAGAAGGGTTGTAAGGTAAATAAATTAGCAATTTTCATAGGTGTATCACATTATACATAGATCTTTTTACTTTATGCAACAAAATATTCTTGATTAAGACATCTCTGATCTTTTCATAGCAACACTGAAATACCCAGAGAAAGTGGTGGCATCTCTCTTAAAAATAAAGACAATGGCCTTCAGAAGAAGAAGGAACTTGCCCAAGGACATGCAACTTAAAGAACTTTGAAACCAATACCCATTTCAATACCCAGAGAAGCATTTAGTCATCACATATAAGTATCAGAAGCAACTACCTAGAGCAGGAGGAGGCAGGTACACATAGCATCTGTTACATAAATCATTTTCAAGTTGTTTTTAAATCTCATTTTTCCCTATGAATCATCCTGTTAGTCATCTGTTGAAAACTTTCCAGATTACTTAATGCTGGTCAAACCAGATTCATAAGCAGGTTTTCTAGTATTTTCCTCAGGAGTCTTTCTGCAAAATAGCAAGGGGCTTGGAGGTCTATACTGAGGTAACTCAACCTCCTTAACACACAGGCCATACAAAAGCAGAGTGGGGAGATGATGCCCTTGGCCTCCCATGTCTCCAGGATCCAGGGCACTGACAGTTGCAGAAGCTGTTGTGGGCAACACAGAGCCACACTTGGCTAAGCTCAGCTGACACTCGCGGTCAGATACTGCCTCTGGGCAAGACACAGGAGGGGTAGGCTGAGCCAGTATAGAAATACTCTGAGAGTAAGAGGAACCAAAAATGCCAGTATGATTCCACATCCATCCTTTGTAAAATAAAGCCCATCATTTACAAATTCAATTTAACTTGCAAACTACAATTAGAGGTGTACTTAGTGAAAACCAGAAGTCTTCAGAAGATTCAACTTCTCTGGTCTGGACCCGTTTCCTTGTGTGTAGAGTGAGTGGACTGAAATGGGTGATTTTCAGACATGTTATGCAGTCTGTAACATGACATGAACACTTCTTGATGTCACTTGCCACCTTGTGGTCACAGAAGTAGAATGTCAGCAGTGGACAGGTTCTTAAAAACTTTTCAGTGATTTGAGCTGAGACTAGTGACAGGTGCTTTGGAAGCCAAGTCCTAGCATTCTGCTACCTCCAGTTCCTTTTCTCGTAGACTACCTGTAGTGAAGGAGACCCAACTGATTATCAATCTGGCCTGTTATCCAAAGCTGAAACTTGATATTGGGGCCTCACAGCTGTAGCACAGATAGCCCCTCAATCCAAAGAGGAAGCACACCATTTGTGTACAGCTTCACATTTCAAGTTCCTTGCTTCCACTGGGCTTCCTGCCCATCATTCGGAGTCAGTGACTGCCTTCATGGTCTCAGTCACATTTTCCTGGCTCATTCATAATCTGTAGCACAGGTCTACATTTCAGGATATTAGGATTTCTAGAGTCCCAGCTTGAGAGGAGATACATTGCTTTTGAGAAACCTCTCCTTTGAAACAACAGAAAAAAAAAAAATGCTGAGCTTCACACAAGGTACATGGTGAGGGGTTTTTAATTCAGGACATTTCCTCCACTAAAGGAAATGATTTCCTCACGTCCCTTTCTCATTTCTCGTTTTCCTGGATGTACAACCACACACACTCACCACTGCTCTGTTTCTGGCATCTGGATACCTACCAAACTAAGAAACTTGAAAGAGATTGTTCACAAGAACAAGAACAAGAAAGAAGCAAGATTATTCTCTAAGCATGGGGTATCATATTTGTACTGCAGAAAAGCTAGTTGTTCCGTCAGAAACCTGCCCCAGGATGGGTCCTTGCTTCCATCCTCTCATATTACTTTCCTGTGTGGAATCAAATCTCAGACTCCTCTACTTCATGCATTCTCTGGGAAAACCTAGGCCAGAGGCTGAGAGGAAAATCAAATACCCATAGAAGTTGACTATGAAGAACATGGATGAGTTTAGATGATAAGATAAAGGAGGAACCAGGGGCTGGAGAGATTTTTTAGCAGTTAAGGCATTTGCCTGCAAAGCCAAAGGACCTCGGTTTGATTACCCAGGACCCACGTAAGTCAGATGCACAAGGGCGCACACACATCTGGAGTTCATTTTCAGTGGCTGGAAGCCCTGGTGCTCCCATTCTCTTTCTCTCTGCCTCACTTTCTCTCTCTCAAATAAGGAAATAAATTAAAATAAATAAAGTCTATTTTTTTTTAAGAAAAGGGGGAACTAAACAGGATCTGAAGAGATAGAAAAAGAAAAGAGCAGGAGGCATGAGGAGGACTTCTGTCCAATTCATAATTCAAGTACAATTTTCAGACTTAAGGAAAATTCAAATGTTCTAGAAAATAGTGGCTCTCCTGCACTATGCTCTGTCTTTCGTGCATGCACCTGATTGTCACGGCTGGGGCCTCAGTCATCCATCTGGGTACCACTGCAAACCTGCAGAGCAGATTCTAGGCACTGGTAGGATGACAGGGATAGTTCTCCATCAGCATCAAAAGTAAGACATGTAGTCACTGTGATATGTTAAGACCAGATCATTACTCATGCATTAATTCATTCCTTTAAATAATAAATTTGAACACTTATTATGTTCAAGGAACTTTATAGGAACTGTGTTTTATCGTTGTACTGACAGCTTATAAGCTATTTGGGAAAATGAGACATCAAATTGCAGCATAAATTCAGAGAACTTTCACAGAGGGATTTAACCTTAAGTACAAAATGAGTGGTATAAACAATAATTGCCATGAGTTCATAGGGAGATTACACTTTGGATTATTAGGGGAGGCTGTGTTGAAGAGGTGAGTTAGCTCTAATAAATGGGTTGGAATTTAAAACAAAGAAGAGAGTAGAGACAATCTTAGACATGAGAAACATGTCAAAAGTGCAGAGGAAGAAGGAGCTTACTGTGAGTCATGAGTAGATCTGGTTTAACTGAAGGTGACGAGTTTCCAGTGTAATTAGTTAAAGAATACGTTGGAAAGGTAGGTTATGTATAGACATGAGTATCATGCCAAAGGGGAGGGGGAACTGTGATCAAGAAAATGTCATGAGGGCTAAGAAGCTACCTCAGCAGGCAAGAGCATTTGGAACGTAGGCATGAAGACCTGAATTTGATCCCCAACATATATATATAGCCACATACATCTGTCAACAATCTACTAAAAGTGGCATAAGCCCCAGGTTCAGTGGGTGGCCCTTTCTCAAGGAAATAAGTGGAAGAGTGATAGAGGAGGGCACCCAGTAGCTTCCTCTGGCAACTGTGTGCATGTGCGTGGGGTATGTGCATAATACACACGCACGCACACACACACACACACACACACACACACACACACACGACACATACAGCATACATATTTACACTTTCACAAAAACAAAGGAAATGGCATGGTGCAAGAGACATCTTAGTGTGGCCATTGAAATGACTGGTAGTGATAGGCGGGGATGCAGCCCCTACTGTGGAAATGCTTACTACAAGGTCTATATATAACATGGGTAGGATGATTAGTATTGTTGATTCAGGGAAATAGGATGGGTTGTTAATGAACCCATGACATAAAAGTGGAATTCCGTGCCTGGAAATGGATGAAGAAGGGACTGAGAAAAAGTCCAGAGGTTCTATTAAAAATGCATGTATTTGGGGGCTGGAGAGATGGCTTAGCGGTTAAGCGCTTGCCTGTGAAGCCTAAGGACCCTGGTTCGAGGCTCGGTTCCCCAGGTCCCATGTTAGCCAGATGCACAAGGGGGTGCACATGTCTGGAGTTCGTTTGCAGAGGCTGGAAGCCCTGGTGCGCCCATTCTCTCTCCCTCTGTCTTTCTCTCTGTGTCTGTCGCTCTCAAATTTAAAAAAATAAAAAAAAATAAAAAAAATGCGTGTATTTATTTATTTGCAGAGATGTGAGTATACGTGTCTGTGACCCGAGGGTGTGTATGTATGAGTTAGAGAGAGAGAGAGAGAGGAAGAGAGAGAGAGAAAATGAATTCCAGGGTCTTTTGTGAGGGCAAATAAACACCTGGCTGGCTTTACATGGGTGGCTGGGGAATTTAACCCAGGCCCACCTCCTTTTTAAGCAAACATCTGTAACCACTGAGCCATCTTCCCAGCTCTGAGACTTTTTTTGAAGGTGTGAGTTTACCACTGGCAAAAGGTGATAAGGATCATACATATCTATATGAATAGAAGGAAGGTGTGATTAGAGAAGACTGTAGCATTGACCTTTAAGCAAATTTGAGGAATTATCTTCATGCTGTTTAACCTCCAATTTGAGATCCTGCCTTGCTTTTCTAGTTTCAGATTAGTTTCTCCTCCTCCTAGTAGTGCCTGTCAACAGGTCAGAGAAGTTCCTTTGAAATCTTTTAGTGTAGGTTGGACAGATTCTCTAGGAGTAGGATCCATGCATTTGTACTTTTAAAAGCTCCTCCAATGACTTTACCATACAGGTCAGGTAGAGCACACTGCCTTTAGTTACTTTTTATTATTAGTCATAAGTACTAGTTACATTTTATCTTTAGTATGTCTTCCCATAAAGAAAGAGTGACTGTGGGCTGGAGAGATGGCTTAGCGGTTAAGCACTTGCCTGTGAAGCCTAAGGACCCCGGTTCGAGGCTCGGTTCCCCGGGTCCCATGTTAGCCAGATGCACAAGGGGTCGCATGCGTCTGGAGTTCCTTTGCAGTGGCTGGAAGCCCTGGCGCGCCTATTCTCTCTCTCCCTCTATGTGTCTTTCTCTCTGTGTCTGTAGCTCTCAAATAAATAAATAAATAATGAACAAAAAGTATATATTAAAAAAAAAAAAAAGAAAGAGTGACTGAAGCTCTTCCCCATCTCAAACATGTTGTAGGTTTGCACATGTATGTGTTCATTCAGCAAACACCACCTGGTGGCTTGCTGTGTGTCATGTCCATTAGTGCACAGGCAATATCATCAAAAAACTCTAAAAATAAACATAATAATTATACAGTTTATGGCCTAAGTAATGGAAGTAAACATCAAATAAATTATGCCATAGAAAGAGATAAAGATAAGGGAGAGAAATAGGAAGAGGAGAAGGAGAAAAGTCCAGGACATGAAACCCTCACTGGAAGGCATTTCTACAGTGCTAAAGCTTGGGAGAACATTGATCAGTTTTAAAGCAATAGGTGGAAGAGCATAATGCTGAGGAGCATTTTAAGGAGATGGGGGAGTGCAATGTGTACTGGGGACCATGTGGGGAGGTCACACCAAAGCTCCTTCAGGAAGTCAAACCTCCAGACCAAGGAGAAACTTGTTGATGTCAGAAGAGGAGGAAATCATGTGTGTCATAGGTAAGGTCTTTCAGGCCATGGTGAGTGTGGTAGTTTGCATATATATATATATATATATATATATATATATATATATATATATACCCCCAATAGACTCAGGTGTTTTATTAAAGCTTGTAACTTGGATCTCCAGCTGCCTGGCTAGAGGACGTGTCACTGGAAGTGGATCCTGGGGTCCAGCTCGAAGGTGCCTTTAGGGGTAGACCTTAATTCCAGCCCAAAGATGTGCAGAGAGGTTTGAGCTCCTCAGGGTTCCTGTCTTGCAGCTGGATTTTTGTGCTCACTGCTTTTGGAGTTTGCAGGTTAGTGGTGGTTTCTTCTGTCTGCTTGGAATAATGGATGTGATCCAGCTTCTTCCCCCATAGGTGGAACTTCCCCTGGGTCTGTAAGCTTGAAACAAGCCCTGTGCCTTCCATAAACATTGCATGTTTGGAAGTTCATCCCAGCAACGTGGAGCTATTTACAACAGTGAGGATTCAGGGGTTACTCCTAAGGGATGGTGTAGCTGTGGGGAGTAGTGAGTACAAAAGTGACATGATTCAACTTGAGTTTTAGGAACATGCCTGACTTTTGTGCTCAGACTAGATGGTAGGGCAGGATATGAACAAACCTGATGGTACTGGTCACAGCAGCATGAGTATATGTCCACTATTGTGTCTCATGCCCTAAAGGACTGAGCTCCTCTCTATGTGCCATAGATTCACTCATCCACTCTCTCCTTTACACATTCACTCACTGTTTGCCAGAAGTGATGTGAGTACTCTCAATGATTTAAGTTGGTATAGTGCAGCATTTAGCACATCTACCATGCACTGTGAATTTTGTCTCCCCTTTTCCTAACCTATCATCTTCCCATGAATGTCTGCTGTCTTGCGTGACCAGCATGGTGACCAGCCCTGTCAATCACACATGCATCCACACTACCAATTTAGGACTAGCCCTACCTCTAATCTCTTCCTCAAACCTAACTGGAATCTAATTACAAAATTTTGATTCTTTCTCCTATGAAGTTCTAGAATATGGCCACTTTTCTTCTCCCCAACTTCCTAGCTCTTGTGCATCTTTTATCCCTCCTCCAGTATATGGTCAGAGCCTCCTCACTCTTCCATCTTGTGGTCCTTTAGTCCAGTGCTGATACTGTAGGCAGATAATTGCCTCTAAAGGGCAGATCAAATCAGAACACTCTCCTGTTAGGACCTCTGTGACTGCAGCAGCCACAGATGAAATCAACACTTCCTTTTTTTTTCAGTTGGCTTATTTATTTTATTTTTTTATTTATGAACACGTTTTCTTCTATCAATTGGGGCCTTTTTTAAGTAGGAACTTTGTATGGACACATCATGTGTTGGTACCATCATGTCCTTCCTCCCTGCCCCCCATTTCACTGAAGGCCTTCCTCGGTGGGATTGCTGGTATTCACCATGGAGTTGTGGGTTATGAGTTGAGAGAGCAGCAGTCATTGGTGGATGTGGGGGCAAGCAATCCCTCTGGATATTCCCTCCCACCCTGTGGCTCTTACAGTCTTTCCCTGTTCTGCAAAATTCCCTGAGCTGTAATGGGTATGTCTGAAGTCTATTTTAGTATTGAGCTCTCAGCAGTCTCTCGACTTCTGCTTTGGTGTGCTTTGAGTATCTTCAGTGTCTGACTCCATCCCCCGGCACAGGCTGTCACCGTGGAAGCAGCACTGTTGCCCGCCTCACCAGTTCCTTTGCGTTTCCTACCTGGGCCCTGGCTGCTGTGCTATTGATCTCCTGCCAGGAAGTAAGCTCTATTTTTGTCTTGACGATTTTGGTTGTGTTTGGTTCTGGCTGTCTTCTGATCTGAATGCACAGGTCCCAAACACTCTGGCACCTCAAGTGGTCCCTACACATGCCCCCCCCCCAAATGGCTGCACCTGACTAGGTCTCAAACTCACACTTCTGAACGTGACATAAAATGCTGCCCCGTAGTTTTATACCTCATTACTTCTCTATTTTGACATCTTGACTTCCTCCACCACACAACCTATGACCTGACCATTCTTCATGATCTCTCTAGCTTCAAGAATTTTGTTCAGTCTCAGCTCTCTAACTGTAATATTCATTTCTCCTCACTTCCTACTTTCTTAGCCCAATTTATACCTGAATTCTTTTTTTTAATCATCCTTCTCTCTTATTTGTCTACTTAGACAATACTTGATATGAATGCGTTCAACCATCATGTAGGTGTGGTTAAATATGTCTCCCCTGTGGTTCACCCTTGTAATGATATTTATTATAATATCTACTCACTGCTAACTCTCATTAATCTGCTAGTTTTATGTATATACGTACTGTGTCAACTCTGTTCATCATTTTATCCATAGCAAACCACCTATAACATAGTAGACACTCGTACATAGCTTTGGAGCCACCGTGAAATAAATTCTCTATTGTTATATTATAAACAACCCAGAGGCAAAGCCAGTGAATGACACACATTCATTTCCCTTCCCACACTGTGAACCCTGGGCAGTGAATAACTTTAGAGAATAGTTATTCATTTTTCATCCTGGTGTCCAAAAAGAAACCAGTAGAAAGCAAGGCACTGGTTTCAGTTAGACCTGCCTAAAAGCAAACAAATAAACAAATAAAATAAAATAAAAAAAGAGATGGATGGTCAAAATGATTCAATTGTTTATCTCTTTGAAAGCACAGTGCTCATATGTTAAACATAAAGTTATCATCACAAATGTCAAACATCAGAAACAGAGTAAAGTGCATGAAAATGGTGGAGAGACTGGAATCATGGATATGAAACGAATGTGAAAGCTTATTAGTAACATCTCATTTTACTAACCGCACACAGGTACTTAGCCTTATTTTTTCATTCTACTGTATTCCTTATTTACACAAGAGTGAATACATTTTGTCACATGGGAAAACTGAAATGAAATGCTGTTACTTTTATGTTTTGAGATTAAACTTCTTCAAAGATATGAGAAGAGATTCTAAATGGCTCAAAACTTCCTATTCCTGGCTCCTTTGCCACCCTGAAGATGGCTAACCATCGGGACCCATCAGCTACCCACCACCAGGGCTGAGCATGTTGCTTTCGTGCATTCCTGTGTGGGAGGATGGTTTAGGAATGTGACCACACCCTCTGGACTCCAGAGTGGATTAAATGTGGATTTAGAGAGCAGCAAGTCATGATAAACTGCAGTCCTGAGAGAAATAAATTCACTGTCTAGACTCCCATTGGGCTGCTGAGGGAGGGACCAGGGAGAGAAGTAAAATTCACCTTGTGCTTGCAAACAGACAAGCATGCCATTTTATTGTTCTTATTAAACTACAAGTAACCCATAACAGCAAGGCTAGAGAACTTGATTAAATGCTTTAAATAAGTAGTTTAAACAGTAGTTCAGGATGATAATCACACAATGAAGAGTTCTTCAGAATTTATTACTGTCCCAAGGAATGACAAATTCCTGTTAGAAGTATGGATGTGTGTGTGTAGGCGGACTATGGGAGTCTCTTAAACCAAGGAGCACCTGAATTTTAACTCTCCTCTGGTGTTGGGGTTGTCCAGTGTCTACTCTGTATTGACAAGAAGGTTCTTGACGACTGAGAACTAGCAGGAGCCCCGAGAGCAGCCACCTAGAGCCTATCTTCCCAGCAGTCAGTCATTGAACTCCTGGTGCCAATAAAGCGTAGCAGCTGACCACTTCCACAGGGGCCTCAGGACTCAGACTACCATAGCCATGTGTGATGGTTTATACCGACTGTCAACTTGAGGCGACCTAGAATCACCTGTGAGGGATTGCCTAGATTAGATTCACCTTTGAGCAAACCAATGAGGGATTATCTTGATGAGGTTAATTAAGGCAGGAAGACACATCTGAACTGTGGACGCCACCCTTCCATGGGCTAGAGTCCATAACTATACAAAAAGTGAGCTAAGAAGCAGCATTCAGCACTCCCTGTTTCTCACTATGAGCTGTATGTGAGCAACTCTGCTTCCAGATCCTACAGCTGTGCCATTTTCTCCACAATGGATGGTAAACTGGAAGAAAATGTCAGTCACATTGATTTTTGCCCAGGATTTTGTCCTAGTACACCATGTTAAAAAATTCCATTTTGGGATCAGTATCATGCCAGCCCAGAGTTGTGTATGGAACAAAAGCCTATCTGAAGGGAAACGCCACAATTGGTCCTCTGTGGGCCTATGGAAATGCTTGCCAGGCACGTGAGGAAGGTCCCCTCCAAACTCCCTTTCTCTTTCTATCTCAGTGTACCACTAGATATCTCTGTAATCTTAGGAATCTGAAATATAATAAAGGACTTCAAAGAATGAATCCTATGTGGGCCAAAGTTTTAGATTTGTGTCTTATATTTCTTCATTCATTCATTTGCAAGGAGAGTATGAGCTCATTAGGGCCTCTTGCCACTGCAAATGCACTCCAGATGAATGTCCTACATTGAGTATCTGGTTTTACATGGGTACTGGGGAATCAAATGCTGGCCATCGGGCTTTGCAAATAAGAGACTTTAACCACTGAG
Organism: Jaculus jaculus; assembly: GCF_020740685.1. Lineage (NCBI taxonomy): Eukaryota > Metazoa > Chordata > Mammalia > Rodentia > Dipodidae > Jaculus > Jaculus jaculus. The sequence goes on from NC_059102.1 coordinate 312,466,786, forward strand.
TCATCTCTCCAGTCCTAAAAACACTATTCCTTTATAGTGCATTATAACAACTTTACATAGAATTATATTTTATTAGAAATTATACAATGTTTTAATGTACACAGGAGAGTGTTTGCAGCCTTTATGTAAGCACAACTCTCTCTTGTCAAAGGGGCTTGAGCACCCCAAAATGTGGGTAATCATGGATGCACAGAGAGCACTCTAACTAATCCTCCATGGGGATTAAATCATGAGATGTTGATTATCTCTGCAGGCATAGGTCAGACTGCAAGGAATACCTTTCATGAATGTTTCTATTGTTTACTAGCTGTGTGCTCTTGAGAAAAAATAAATCACTAGTTCACTAATTTTCTTTTCTGGAAACTACAGTTAGTCACACTTAACACATAAGAACACTGTTCAAGTGAAACCCGGGTAAGTCTGGCGATATAAATCTCATACGTGGATATGAATTGTAAAAGGTCTTCCATAAGTAAGATTGAGTTAGAATCAACTAGAGCTAAGTCTCAACTTCTACTTAGTGCAGACACTCAGGGCTGTGCCATCAACAGTTGCACACAAACACAGGGGTTGGAAGCATACCAAACACAAGAAGGGAAATCTTTGGAGAAAAGAATGTATAGATGATATAGATATATTAGATATAGATATTGGATATATAGACATTGATGATATGGTGATATATTTATCATGTACATAAATGTATATATATATATATATGTACATACATATATGCGTGTGTATATATGTATGTGTATATATATATATATATATATATACACATATCATATATATATATATATATATATATATATATATATATATATATATATGATACATGGTTGTCATTGTAAGACAAGGTAGAATGTTAATGGCATTCTCACCGTTATGAAGAGAGAGTCTGAGACACATGGGTCTAAAAGTTCCACATACATATGCTGAAGTTCTTAAGCTTGCTCAGCAAAGGGTTTAGACATTTGCCTCCCAGTGAATGTCAAAAGGTAGCACACATCCCTGTAGCACATGTATTCTACCTGCTCACCTTCAACTTAGGTCTCTGGCTTACTTAATTAGAAAAAAAAAATGACAACTTCTTTTTGGTACTTCTATACCTTGCACTGAACATGCATCATTTGATTTGAACCCCACCTATATCATCCTGCCTTTGCACATGAAAGATCGGAAGCCCATTCATATCAAGGTGCAGACCTCAGCTGATACAGGACACCTTTCTCATCACTGTGACTAAAATGCTGGGCAAACCACGTAGAGGAGAAAGCAGTTATCTTTATTTCTAGCTTCACGCAGTCAGCCCATGGCTGCTTGGGCAGAAAGAATATCATGGCAGCAGGAGCTGGTGGCAGAAGAAAGCTGTTCACTTTATGGTTGACCAGGAAGAAAATAAATAGGGGATATCTGTGCCTAGCTGGCTTCTTCCTTTATCCCTGCTTCTTCCAACCTGGACTACAGCCAAAAAAATCAAAAAAAAAATTTTTTTGAGGTAGGAGTGTCTTCCCCATTCAGCTAATCCTCTGTAGAAAGGTATTGATATGCATGCTCAAAGATGTTTCATCAGGGCTGGAGAGATGGTGTAGCGGTTAAGCGCTTGCCTGTGAAGCCTAAGGACCCCAGTTCGAGGCTCGGTTCCCCAGGTCCCACGTTAGCCAGATGCACAAGGGGGCGCACGTGTCTGGAGTTCGTTTGCAGAGGCCGGAAGCCCTGGCGCGCCCATTCTCTCTCTCTCCCTCTATCTGTCTTTCTCTCTGTCGCTCTCAAATAAATAAATAAATAAAATTTAAAAAAAAAAAAGATGTTTCATCAATCTCCTAGGCTATTCTAAATCCAGACGAGTGGACACTCAAGATCATCCATCACATATAGCTGCCCAGGTAGAGAAGCAGGACTAGAAGCTTACTGTGCTTGACTATGGAACCTGAATGCTTGGACCCTATCCTAGACAATCTTATTCTCCCAGAGTAAATGGCTGTTTCCAAGGCTATCTGTCTCAATGCAGTTTAGGAAAAATCTGGCCTTTAGTCTGCTTATTCCACTATCAGCCACATTCAGATGAAGAAGAAGAAAAAAAAAAAGTGGCAAAGAAATGAAGCCAGATGGGTGAACTGTATAGGAGAAAAGACTCAATAACTTTAAAGAGACTTTCAAATGAGACCACGGAGCAGACCTCAGCCATGGAGGAGCACTAGGAGCACTAATGAAGTAGTAGTGTGAACTGCATGGTGGTCTGTAGAAGAGGAGTCTTATAAGTCACCCAGCACTTTTCTCTTTAAAAAATAATTAAATGAATGTCGATTGTTTCCTTAACTAGCACAACTTGACCTTTACTGCTAGCGGTTCTTTTCTTCCTGTAAGAGGCAAGGCCCCTGAGATCACAGGGCATCTTCAGCATGTGGAATGCCCAGAATTTGCATGAGGGGTCCCCAGAAAACCATCTTGGTCCCAGGCAAGCATGTGAATTGCAAGGGATAAGCAAAGGGCTGGGTGCCATGGCATTTGTTTTCCATTGAATAGGATTAGGGATTCTGACAAGAATGATTAATCACTGCATTGCAGACGCTGACGAACACAGGAAAGAGTCCATGCGGAATGGTTGGTGCACACAATCTATGCCAAACAGCTGCTGGAGGCTCGGTCACTCCCGCCCTGCCAACACTTTCCTCCAGCTCCTCACTCCTCGCTTCTCTCCTGTAAACTCTCCCCCACCACCCGCATTCTAAGTCAATTTTCACGCTCATTTCAAAATCGTTTCCTGTTTCCTTTAGTTCACCTTTACTGAGTTTCTCTCTTTCTTCCCCACCACTGCCCACTTCTGTCTCCTGTTCCAGGTCTTAGGCCAGAGAAAAAGCTCACTTGAGGTCTCGGTCGCTGGGGGGGACAGAGGACAACACTTGGAAACCTTGTCTCATCACATTGCTCTGTCCAAGGGCTGGGATGAGAAAAGCGGCCTTCAATGACTGAATTCTACCAACCCACTCTCACACGAACATACCTTTATGTAAAAGTATGGAAGGAGAATTTACATGTCCAGCTCTCTGAAGTTCTAAAGGCTTTGAGTAATTCTCTTCTTATGAGAAGAGTATTTCTGTACAGAAACTATTTTCTCGCTATCTGCTGGGTGTTGATAATCTACTACTTAATTTTAGATTACAGTTTTCCATTTAGTTATTAAAAACAACTGTGTTTTGGGGCTGGAGAGATGGCTGAGCAGTTAAGATGCTTACCAGCAATGCCAAAGGATACAAGTTCATTTCCCCAGTACCCATGTAAAACCATATGTACAAGGTGGCACATGCATCTGGAATTCATTTTCAGTGGATAGGGGCCCTGGTACACACATTCTCTCCCTCTCTTTCTTAAATAAATAAATAAATAAATAAATAAGTAAATAAATAAGTAAATATTTTTTCTAAATAGGAGAAAGTATCTGTATTTTGGTTCAGTAAATGTACCATGGGTCTGACATATTTCCAGATGCTTCTTATACTATTGGTCTGGAAATAGTACCTTACAAACCACTCCCATAAGCAGCTTCCTTGACCCCTAGCCTCAGGACTTCAGGACTCCCTTTTGCTTCAATAACTGCATGTAGGGTCTGTGATCCAGTGCTTACAGTTGAGAAACTTAGAGATAATTCTTAAAATTAGGGACCATTCTTAGAGAAAATGCTACCAAAATTAATGGCATAGAGCTAAGTAGCTGGTTCAGGGGGTAAGGTGCTTGCCGTACACACATGAGGACCTGAGTCTGAATACCTAGCAGCTATGGAAAAATAAGATGGTATGAATTGTCATCCAAGTGCTGGGCAAGTGGGATCAGGGAATCCTTTGGACTCACTGGCTAGCTGATCTAGCCAAATCAGTGAACACTATTCTTCCACAAGAGACCCTGCTTCAATGAATCAAGTGGAAAGTGATTGATAAAGATATTCAGTGATGACCTCTGGTCTACATATGCATGCACGCATGTTCAAACTCATACAATTGTTGCATACACATAGGCAAACCACAAATGCACATGTACACACACACACACACACACACACACACACACACACACACACTTGCAGATAAATGGCCAAATAACTGAAAGAGTATAATGTAGATAAGAAAGTCGTCTAGGACATAGATCTGAGATAGCAATATTATTTTTCTCCAGTCTTTCTTCTATACTTATCTGGCAGGGGAAATACCATAAGTAAACATCTTTTTGCCACACTAATATATGGATCAATAACCTCTATTCTGTCCGTTATATAAGAAGGGACTCCTTAAGTAGCATTTTGTCAAAATATTATTTTTTATTTGCCTGTATATGTATGTGTGGTCTGTGTACACATATGCAAGTTTGTATGTATGTGGGCAGAACTGTGTGTACACATACGTGTGAAGAACATAGGTGGATATTCGGGACAGTCCTCAGTTTCTTTCCTCCTTATTTGTCAAGGAGGGATGTTTCGCTGAATTTACAACTCATTGATTCAGCTAGACCTAGCTGAGCAGTGAACCCCAGGGATGTCAGTTCTCCACCTTCCCAGTGGTGGGATTACAGGAGCATACTCCCACCCCAGGCATCTTATGTGGGAGCTATCAGTCTAAACTCAGGTCCTTGTGCTTTTGTGGCAAGCACTTTATCCACTAATCCAACTGCACAGCCCATACTCTTTTTTTGTTGTTGTTGTTTTTTTTTTGTTTTTTTGAGGTAAGGTCTCACTCTGGTCCAGGCTGACCTGGAATTAACTCTGTCATCTCAGGGTGGCTTGAACTCATGGTGATCCTCCTACCTCTGCCTCCCAAGTGCTGGGATTAAAGGTGTGTGCCATCACTCCCAGCAATACTCTTCACTGTTATGTCCAAGATGGTGAATATAACCAGTCTGTCTTCTTAAAGGTATTGCTTATCTAAAACTTTTAGGTGATTAAAAAAAAAATACCCAACTAGCTAAGCCAAGCAATTTAGCAAGCCAGAAAGGGTTCTACCTAGATGAACTGCAGTGTTCTTGCCTACCATTACCATTAGGTGTCCTCTTAGCAGGCTGAGATGAATTAGTTACACTTTTGAAACTGAATGCCATTAATTGTATAACTTTGGGCTGTTCAAGTTTGATTTCACTAACATTATACTATGAAAACGGGTATGCCAAAAACCTTGGAAACAAAGAAGAAAATCAGAATGAATAAACAATCTGTGAGCCCTTGGCTCAAGTTGGAAGCTCGGGATGGGTCCTTCTAGCCCTCTTACTCATCTTTCTCTTCATCTTACCTCAATGCAAGTTCCCATGTGTGCGGTAACAACTGCAAAAAAATTTTGGATGGTCTGATTAGCAATGAAGCGAAACATTTTGCATGTCATCCTCTCTGAGAGATAGGTTTAGTGAGTACTATTAGCCTCTTGACAAAAGGTTCTGAATCCAAGACTGCCATTGCAGTCCAAAAGGCCAAAGGCTGTTGAAGGAACTGGCTCCTTGCCAATTCACAGGAAGCAACTGTACACAGTGCTGACCCCTCTTCCTATAAAGCTAGCCCAGGGATCCTCTACGGGGAGAACCTCTGCTGTCTCAATATATGTAAGAACCTACCTTAAGCTTCATCTGGGAAAGAAGAATGAGTAACAATTCCTTTGATAAGAAAGCACCACCTTAAATCCTATGGATGGATGATCTCTGTGATACACATGGTCCCAGAAAGCTGAACTGTCACATTTAGCTTATGGATGAAAGCATGAGAAACTTTGGAAATATCAAAGCTTAACATTTTTCCAGTAACATTAATTCACTTACCCCACACATAATTTTTTAGATTACTCATTAAGCTGTTAAAATAGCTTTATATAGAACATGAGAAATGTGGCTGCGTGTTCACAAGTACAAGTCTCTGAAGCTTTGTATCTGCTAAGAATTTTTTTCAGTATAAATCTGTACCTGAGTGCTTTATTAACATGGCTGCTTGCATATAATTTCCCCTGTGATTTATTTTAAAGAAAGTATGACTGGAGCAAAGGGACCAGCAGTATTTAATAATGCTGTATTTACATAGCCTCCATTGATACTGAGGGGAGAACAGTGAGAGTGACTGTGAGAAAAAGGCACACTCACCATTTGATACCTACCCTGTGGATTTAAAGATTTATTTTTAACCAGGGAACCTGGACAGGAATTTAGTTGAAAGAAAAATACAATTTCTCTCTTCCTTTTTATAAAGTGCTCATGGATGACCCGGAACCAACCCAAGGTGAACTCCTTAGCCTGGACGTGGCTGTGCTCATATCTGCCCTCTTCCCCTGCATCTGACCTCGTGCAGTTATAGCCTGAATCCTTTCAGCATCTTGTTCTTTGCCACACAACCATGGTGCACCAATCCAAGAGTGGTCGGGTTCTCATGTACCATGTAACAGGATCTGGAAATTTTGCCAGAGTTCCCAGTGTAAATTTCCTTACCTATGTAGTTATATCAATATTTCAAGTGAAAATGATATACAAGAACAAAAAGTTGCTACAGCACTGTGTTGTCCTGTTTCCTGCATCCTCACCCTTCTCCCTACCCTATCACCTCACAACCAGATTTGTAGAGAACAAGCTCAACTGACTACTGTCCATAGAGCATTGGACACCAATGAGACGTTGTTGACTATGATGGGCCACAGTCTGCCAACATGCTCCAAACATATGTGGGTGCGATTAGTTCTAGTAGGCCACATTAAAATAAAAATATAATGCAAGAACTGACATTTATTTACATGAAACCTAGTATAAGATTCACTTTATATAGAAACTCACATTGGCCAGAAAGGCTTGAAATCTGCCATTTGCTGTCATGAGAGCAATGGGATCCAGAAACTTTAACATGCATAGTAAAGTTCTTGCTCGCCAATTGTGATTTTGGGAGCTTAAGAAAGACACGTCATGGTAGAATGGAGGCCTTTTGGGGCTAGGCTTACATGACAACTGAGATTCCCCAAGGGAAAGGGTATTTGATGATTTTTTTTTAACCTTTTTCAGGATAATTGACACATTGGGCTCAGGAAAAAATCGAACAATTGCTAAAATGAAATTTGGGAGAATATACGATCTAAACTCACAACATAAAGCTGATTACATTAGTTCCATATGACAACTAACTTCTACAAACTGCTTGGAATTATCTCAATGTTTTCTCCTACATAAATTGTGAGGGTGGGGGTAGCTTAGCAAGATAATGAATAAAATAGTTTGAATTTTTGAAGTAAATATTGGTTTAAGTTTTTCCCAAGCTTTTCTTTGTCTGCAACAACAGAGACAACGCTGTTCTTTCAGAGACATTATTTCTCTGAGTGGACACTTAGGAAGACTGGAGAACCAGCACAGCTCCTTAGGCAGGGTTGGCGATGGATTTGTATACCAAAAGCCATTTTTCTCATCCTTATGTCTTCTTAAGTGAAAATGCGGGAAGCATATTTTAATCTTCAAATACGTACTATGCCATACAGATCCTGTGTTCTCTGTGTGAATGACTTCCTATATCAGTTATTTTTCTTACTGCTGGGAGAAAATGGCTGACTAAAACAGTTAAAGGAAGAAGGGCTTATTTTGGCTGTTTGAGGGTACAGTCTGTCATGGGAAGTCATGGTGGCAGGTGTGTGGGACAGCTGATCACATTGTAGTCAGTCCCAAACCAGAGAGAGATAATGACCATGTTCAGCTCTGTCTCTTTTTTATTCAGCCTGAGGTGCCAGGCCATGGAATGCTATGCCCACATTCAGGATGTGTTTTCCTGGCTTCGCTAAATCTTAGAATACCTTCCTAGACATACCCACAGGTGTGTTTCCTTGATGATTCTCAACCCCACCAAGTCGCCAGTGACGATAAACCTTCACAGCTCTCTACTGCTTTCACTTATATATCTGTAATTAGTGCATTTGTATGTGTGCATGTTTGTCTGTTTGTAATGAAACATATTGACATATTGAAGTTTGCATGTGTATGCATTCATTATTGACCATGGCCCTTTAATGAAAAGTACTAAGTGAATCATCCAGCTTGACTCCAGCAGGGTTGAAAAGTAAGATTTTCATATTCTCTCAATTTGCTGTTTGTCACATGTTTATTTTATTTATACCTTATATCACAGTACATTTTAGCACTGCATATATGATAAAATATATATTCATTCTAGATAAAGCATGTATTCATGATTTAAATAGACAGATATTCCTCCAAAACATGATGTAACATAATGGTTCCCTGCCAGATCCCTCCCCATGCTACCCCAAGACTCACTGTCGAGAAGCAGAGACTTCCAGTGTTGTTAGTACTTTCTTTTGAACTGAGTGCCACACTGTATCAGAACCTGCTTAAAATACTTCTAAGCATTTCTAAGCATTTTGTTTCTAACTTCCTAGTGTGTAAGAGGAAAAGGAATTCATCCCCGTAGATGATAATTCCCATCCCCACCTGCCATTCTTCATCTTCTCCAGTGGAATCATTTCACAATGTTTCAATGAACTCTGTTGGTTTGGTCATTATGCAGTTATTGCTTACAACACTTTGCATTGTGACTACAGCTATTCCTTCTATAAACCTTGTTTATTCCCCAAATTAATAATGATTGCTTTTTTTTTTATGTATGACATAACAAAAAATATTTCTGATGGATCTCCAAGTTGTCAGATACAGAAGAAACCTCTCTGTTCTTTAGTTTACCTTGCTTCCTGGTTGGTAGTCATCCCCGTCTGGCCACATCTTCCTGGCTGCCTAGTACATCTGCCACACCTGCATGACCCTAGGATGAATGCTCCTGCCCTGAGTTTGATTCCCTACTTCTCTAGGTCCCATGTCTTTCATGATTCCTGCCTAACGTGGAAATCAATGTCCTGCAATCCTGAGGAAAGCTTCACTGTGAACCCTACAGTGCTGAGACCTTGCTGCTACTAAATGTCTCCATTTCCCTGGAGGATTAGTTCATGAGTGAAAACTCTAGATAGAGATGGAGAAGCTTTTCCTTTTTTTCTTCTAACATTCCATTAACATTTGACCTTCAGTATCTCCATGAAATAATCTGTTTCCTTGACCCACCCAGTCCTTTATAGAAGATCCACCTTTTCTCTGATTTAAAATCACTCATATATTTTCTCATCTGAAATGTGCCACAGACGATTCTGGGTGTTTTCAGTTTTACCATGTTGGACTTCAATGGAACATGTTTACGACCCACTGTGGTGAACTCTGCTAGGGAACTTTTAATGTTAAAATTAATCTCCTTGACTGTGAGGAAATAGTGAATGTTGATATGTTGGTAATGTCCTCTTTTCTATTTCCTGGATCTCTTGGTTTGACCATATTCTTTGGGTCTCTGCTTTTATTATTTATTGGGTTTTATTTCCTGTAATTTTACCTCTTCTATTAAAAAAAATTAATGGGACTCCTTACTCTATAAGTTCCTATATATAGTATCATGTCCTTGTTTCATATGTGCAAAAAGCATCTATTTGAATATTAATTATAAAAGTTTTGGGATTTTTTTTTCCATTCTCTAAGATTTTCTGTTTCACTCCAAGTTTTTCTATCACCCTCCCTCTGTCCTTCCATTCCCTCCCACTTCCCACTTTTGTAAAGTGATCACTACTCTTTCTGTTAAGTGTTTTTCACTTTTGGTGACTTGGAGTTATCCATGTATATTTCAACATACCACCCTGATAGCCCGGTTACACACTGATACACTCATAGCCTGAGCAGACAGGTTATTGCCCGGGGACACTTTAGTTAACTTCAAAATAGTTATCTCATCTCAATGTTTACTCAGACAAATTTACATTCCTTTTTGACAAAGTTCTTCACAATATTAACATCAATACATATTTTATTTTTTAAGCTTATATTACCATGGTTTAAAGTAACACATCTTTTCAAGTTTAGTTTCAAGTTTAGTGACAGGAAGCATCTTGCATGGATAATTGGGAGAAGGCTGGAGAGATGGCTTAGTGGTCAAGGTACTTCCCTACACAGCCTAAGGACCCAGGTTTGATTCCCGAGTATGCATGTAAGCCAGATATACATGGTGGCACATGCGTCTGGAGTTCATTTGCAGTGGCTAGAGGTCCTGGTGCACACATTCTCTCTCTCAATCTAATAAATAAACAAATAAATAAGTAAATAAAAATTACAAAACATAAAATGGAGAGAGAAAAATGTATTTGCTAAAACTTTATCTTGACACAAATTTAACCAAAATAGTAGTTTTCCTATGTGGAAAACACTGGCTGCTTCCTGTGTGAGACAGCAGGCTGGATTTTCTCTTTGTGGTTTTCTAATTTGATTCAAGAGGGTAAGATTCTTAAAATAGCCAAAAGGTAAGGTGCCCTCCATGGGAAAGGGCAGCCTTTAACCCATCTAACTATTCCAGCTCCCCACACCAGCTTTTTCCTAGTGTGAAGTGCTGCTAGCAGGATGAAACCAAACTCAATTCTAATTGAGCATCTTCTTCAGTACATACAAGTGCAAAGCCCAGCATAGAGGCTACTCGTAGTCACAGTTCTAATAATTCATTGAATGGAACTGCCTTTGTGACCTCAAGCAGGGAGAGCTCTGACTGAAAGGAAGAATGGACAGTGCATCAGTTTGCACCCCTAACAGCTGACCTGAGATTAATATCTGCCATTCCTGTCCAATAGGAAATAAGGGACTGGAACTGGTGAAGTATTCGGTTATTTTGGAATAAAATCCTTCTGCAGTGTTT